>NW_028277276.1:0-338204 GCF_059751315.1 Micrasema longulum
TATGGAACTGACGATTTGGTTGACCTTTGTTCTGCTCTGTGCAGCACATAATAATGATTATTTGATCAATTTTATTATTTTCAAATATTGAGTTATTCTATTTTTTATCGTTTTAGATTGAAGACCCTTTTGCCCATGCTCTTCAGTTATTGTGGATGCTGTTTTATTTCACTTGTATGATGTCTGAAGTATTTATGCTTTGCTGGTTTGGAGACGAAGTAATTAATAAAGTAAGTGTGGTTAATGGCTAGATAATATCTCTTTCTTATCTGCTGACGAGCCTCTAAAATAGAGACTTTGAGGCCTATTCATTTTTAAAAAATCCTTTTAGCAAGTATTTAGCAAATACCGATTTAATAATCTACAAAATAACTTTTGCAACTTGGAAAACATTGCAATCTGATAAACTGGTGACATTTTGTGGTAAGTCATAGAATATTGATTTGAAATGTGTAATTTTTTTTTACAATAATCAAAAGAAGTCGTATTTTGCTATAACAGGCCTAAATCATATGATTATTAATATAAAACATAACAGGATATTGATTATTGAACAGTTTTTACATGTGAGTTGTTTGTTTGTTTTTATATAAATGACTTTAAAAATAAATCATCTTTTTCTTAACTCTTATTAGGCTGTGCTAAAAAAAATCCTTTGCACGCTGTGATGTAACATGTGTTACGTCATGCAAAAGACAGAATCCTCAGAAGTTTAGCCATTGTAAAAAAATCATTAAGAAGTTCTGTTGTTTAATTGATTTTCTATAGTTAAAAAAAATATCTTTATAATTTAGGCCTGTTTTGGCAAAATTAATGAAAAATCATAAATACTCCTGTTTACTGTCAATAACCAACTGATTGAAAGATTTTTTTTTGTGTCTTTCACACAAACATCGGCTACAGAACAGCGTCTCTGTGTTTTGTGTTATAAGTTCTATTCTCCTGCTTTTTGTGCTATTGGTATTACTTTCGTTTATATAATTATTCTTCGCATAGCGAGGATAAATATTTTTCGTAGTAACATCCAGCATATTTATAAAAAAAATATTTTCCCAATCCGGTGTGAAAATATCAATTTTAAGATTCCAAAAATAAAACTCCATAATTTAAATAAAAAAGAGAGATATGTCAAGTATTGCATCGAATGTAGACACGTTTGTGGTCTTGTCTTGTCAAGTATTGTATCCTATGTAAACTATAATATAGTATAACTGTACAGTACCGTTCGCAAATATTTTTTTAAGGACAGACTTTCAAGAGTTAAAGACTCACTCAATAATTTTTTTAATGAATCCGTTAAAATTCCTGAATTTTAAAATAATTTTTGACGTATTTTCATGTCGGATTCCGATATAAAAGCAATTATATATAATATGAGCAACCCATCTCAACACAGGACTTTTAGTCACATGGAGTTGGGACTTATTTATTTATTTATTTATTTATTTATTGATTTACACGCCCAATGGGCTTTTACATATTTTAGAAATTACATTTAAGTGCAGCAGTGAAACATAAGTATGTAAATTTGGTAAAAATAAAAGATAACATAAGAAAAGCTAAAAGATACAATAATAAGTAAAAATCAGGAAATGTACCAACATAGGTATATGGTACATAGAAAAATATTTAAAAAATTTACATATGAAAACATACACGCATACATATACATACATATAAGTTTATACATTATTAAAGAGATACATGAGAAAAAGAAATAGTAAAAAAGAAAAATATTAAGAAATTTTACATAAATTAATTTATAACCTTTTGAATACTTAACCTATATTTATATAAAGACAGACAAAATATATCAACTTCACCATACTCGTTACCTAGCCGGTGTAGTCTAGGTATTGGTGAATTGTAATAATAATTGTGACTGCCAGGAGATTCAAAGAATAACGTTAGCTGCCGAGTATTTCGAAGAGGTACTTTCAAGCTGATAACACTAGTTAATTCCGGGACGTCCAATACGCCATTCGCTATTTTATATAAATTTAATAAGTCATTTATAATTCTTCTTTTACATAGAGTTGACATATTTAGTGTACATAATAAATTATCATAATCAATATTTTCAGCGGGTATATTAAGTTTGTAATTGATGAATCTAAGGAATTTACGTTGTACTCTTTCTAACTTTAAAATATGAACATTGTAATAAGGTGACCAAATTGTTGAATTGAATTCTAAATTACTTCTAACCAAGGCAGTAAATAGCACTTTGAGGGTAGTGATGGAATTAAAATCCTTTACGGTTCGCTGCAAATATCCAAGACATTTCATTGCCTTATTAGTGATGGTATCAATGTGAGGAATAAATGTCAATTTTTCGTCAAAAACTATCCCCAAATCCTTTATTTGTGTAACTCTTCCCAGATTGATATTATTAATGTTGTAATCGAATATTATGGGTTTTTTACTTCTTGTAAATGATATTACACAACACTTGTCGACATTTAAATAAAGTTCATTTTTCTGGCACCAGTTGTACAGCCTTACCAAATTAGACTGAAGAACTCCACAATCGGTATCAGAGGTAACAGTTTTTGAAATTTTAAGATCGTCGGCAAAGAGAAGAATGTCTACTTTCTCAAATATCGACACAATGTCATTAACAAACAAAGAAAACAGTACTGGTCCCAGGTGGGAGCCTTGGGGTACCCCACTAGATGCCTCAAACTGATACGAGTTATAACCGAATACTTTTACTAAGATTTTCCTTGATGACAGGTAGCTTTTAAACCATTCCAAGATATTACCAGTAATTCCCAATGAACTAAGTTTGTGTATTAAAATTGTATGAGAAACCTTGTCGAACGCTTTACTAAAGTCAGTATAAATTGTATCAGTCTGATGACGTCTCTCCATTGATGTGATCAACCGATTCTGATGCAACATAAGGTTTGTAAGAGTTGATCTACCAGTTATGAAACCATGTTGTAACGGAGTGATAACTTTACTAATTTCATTGGTGAACTTAGTTAGCAAAACAGATTCCAGTAACTTTGGAATGGCTGACTGAATACAAATGGGTCGGTAATTGGAGACGTCAGTTTTATCTCCTTTTTTATAAATGGGGGTTAAGTATGAGATCTTCCATTTCTTGGGAAAGTTTCCAGTTTTCAAGGACAAGTTAAAAATTTTTGTAAGTGGACCAGTTAAAGAGGGACAACATTGTATAAGAAGAAGTGTAGGGATATTGTCTGGCCCAGCGCTTTTTTTTGGATCTAAGGCACAAATCCCCTTTTTTACATCAGAATCAGTAAATACACAGTCGTTAAAATCAATTAAATCTGTATTATCAATACTGTGTAACCTAGAATTAGAAGTAGAACTATAAACACTGCTAAAGTAATCAGCAAATAAATTGGCAACTTCCTGTGGTGTGTCTGCCATTTTGCGTTTGTAATACACTGTGGACGGAATTCCAGATTCCCTACTGTTAAGAATCTTGGAAAATTTAAAAATATGTTGCGGCTTAGATGCAGCATCGACTTCAAATTTACTTACACAGTCTTGATAACAGGTTTTAGAAAGCTGCTTAGACAAAATTCTCAATTTCGAAAATTCTTCATAATCTTTAATGTCTCGAGACCTTTTAAAATTACTATGAGCAATCTTTTTATGTAGTATAACTTCAATAAGTTTTTTACTAAACCATTTAGGAAAATGACTTGCTATGAATTTAGTTTTAGGCACAGATGACTCAATGGCAGTATCAAGGATATGATAAAATTGTGCAATTATATCGTCTACATTTAAATTTTGATTTAAAAAGTTCCAATCACTGCTAAGGATAAATGAGTTAATGGCAGGAAAATCTGCTTTAAAAAAATTTAATCTAACATCAGAGGTTTTGTACTTTGCTAAGATAAGGGTTCCAAAATTAATGCATAAAGGTGGATGGTATCTATCAATTGGTAAAATATTTTCATTTGCAAGTTGCACTGAAATGTTATCTGAATTAGAAAAAACAAGATCCAAGAGACGAGTAAGACAATTATAAACATAATTTGCTTGACGGAGATTTAAAAACATTGACATTTCAATTATCTCACTTGACCCATGGTCTATGCCATCACTAGATTTAGGGTTGATACCATCTGGATCCCACAGTATATTGGGTAAGTTGTAGTCACCCGTCAAAACTATAGTGGCCTCGGGATACCGCCTTCGTAGACATTCCACTTCCAAATAATGATCTTTGTAGGTTTGCGTATCAGACGAAGGGGGAATATACACACAGCCTATTATTATTTTTTCTCGTTTTGATGAAATCATTACAAAAATTTGTTCAAAATTTTGTTTTTTACATTTGAGCATTCGTGATGAGAACTTAGTCGATACTGCAATCAAAACTCCTCCTCCACGAGATCTGTTAGAAGCAAGTTTATCCCGATCATTTCTATATATCAGGTGGTTGCTAAAACCAAGTTCGGTATTGTCGATGTTGTTGTTCAACCATGTTTCTGTAAATGAGTAGATGTCGAAATTCGTAGTTGGTAATGCAGTTTTAAGTGTCTGTAGTTTTGTTCTCACCCCCCTTACATTTTGATAGTAGAGTTTGATGGATTGTCGTTTTTTGTAAACATCTTTACTATTTTAGGATTGTTATTTATGTATTTTATTGTGATATCAGTCTCGCCGCTTGCTTTTCTACTATCAAGTTCATTACGAAGTTCGATAAGCTGTTTCCTTTGTAATGAAGACTGATCCTGGTACATGCGAATATTATTTTTTAAAAGGTGCTTCCTACTCAGTAGTAGTCGTGACCATTTGACCTCCAAAAATTCAACTTTAATTGCTCGAGGCCTCTCTCCAGTATTTCTTCCAAGTCGGTATATTTTTATTTCTTGACTTTGAACAGAGGAATCAAGCTCAGACAGTATTTTCTTGACAGCAGAATCATCTTCCTTAATAGCTGTGGCTCGGGTCGTAGATTGACTCTCAGGTAAGTTACATAAAACAATATTTTTCTCCCTGTAACTTCTATCTTGGACTTCGGATACTAGATCACAGATATTAAAGACGTCGATATTAGTTGAAGAGGAATACTTCTTAATCGTAGCAACCTCAGTCTCTAATGCGCTCATCTTTACTGCCATTTGTCCTATTGTGCACAAAATTTCGTTGGTTTTTGGGACTACTTTCCCGAGTTGTTCTTTTGTAAATTTATTATTAGGATCCATTAGCAGTGTAGTCAATGCATTTATAGCACGCTTAGCATATTCAACGAAGGATTGAGCTTCCATATTTACTTTTAGTTTTTTTTTTTTTTTTTTAAAGTATAAAATACTTTTTCGTTTTTTTTTAATTGAAAAATGGCACTGCTGTGTTCGCCTGAGTTTGTAGCGGACTTAGCTAGCAAGTACCTACTCAATGCGGCGCTGTCAAATAGACCTCAGCCGGGACAATATGATTTATTCTAATGTAGGTAGACTCAACACAGATTTTTTTCGCATAAAATTTCAAATCCTTCGAGATTACAAGTAAACTAATTGTAAAATATCTCACCAGGCAAAGATCGATTCCTTATAAATACGTATGTTCAAAAACAATCATAAATATGCACCTTTAAGCTTTACTAGCTGAATTTAAAGCGAGAGCAAAAATATTAGTACTTGCACTCTACACGGTTTACGGAATTATGTCTAAAATAATGTACAATGAACTAATGAATGTAAATAAATAAATAAAATCATTAAAACAAAATCTTCTATTTACTAATAAATTACGTATTTAATCAATATGACTGTATCAAATTACAAATAATTCATACGGTAGAAAGATTAAATAACATAAAAATACCAATAATGGCCTTGATCCGGGTTTTTATAAGATTAAATTTTTCCTTTGCCCAATTCAATACATATTTGCTTAGGACCCGTTTTGCACGATGTGATTTTATTTACAGCCGAATAAAAGTCAATATTCTTCGCGGCATTACAATTTTCCGCCGAATTATTTGTGTAGCAACTAGAGAGAAAAAATATGTTCCGCTGAAATTTTCATTTAGAATTCGACTCAGCAATATCCATTTGCCCTTATAAAATTGATTCACGTCTCTAAGTGCTTGATTGAAAATTAAATATAGCTATTACGTTCATATTTCATGTGAAACAGCCTTTTTGGGTAGGTACTTTTGAGGATAAATATATAAAATGTGAGTAATTTTCGACCATGCTATGAATAAAAACTTAAGTGCTGGCACGCACGAACAATCTCTTCCTTCAGATGTTTTCTTTGGAGTTTATTGTCCTATTACATTATCTTGGATACAATAATCACCAAATACAGTTATACTTACATTATGTCTATTTAGATATTAAATGTTGGAACACAATCTAGTTCATTTTTTTATCGTTGCCATCAGTATAAAATTGATCATACCGAAAACGTGTTTTTGAACATTCAATTTATTTTATCCGTTTCCCGTATTTTTTTAAACCGGCACCAGATAATTAAATGTGCATTGAATTTATATTTTTATCTTGAATAATAATTTGTTTAAAATATTTTTCAAAACCTTAACGCAAATTTTTGAAATTTAAAAAGATCTTTAGTTATTTTATTGTATTCTTATTTTCGAAGGTTTACGCATCTTAATACAACAATATAAACCAACTTTCAAAAAATAATGTAAACTGAAAAATAAAAATCAAACCAATATTTTCAAAATATAACGTAGTATTTAATACCATCAACGTGCAAATTTTCAATGTTCAAAAAACTTACGAGGCACAACTAAATTTTAATTAATTTAAAACCGAATTTACTAAGCTTTGTGGTTTGCAAGCAAAAACATGCCTTGTTCCTAAATGTTTGTGTTCGCTTTAAAATTTCAACCCATTAAAAAAAACTTTAAGAAAGAAAGAATGCACCTTTTTAAAGTTTCATCACTATCATTCCCTTTTCGAACCTAATGGTGCAGAGGGCACTGGATTGGCACATTAATTGCAACTTATCTTGATCATTTTTGTAACATAAAGGTAAGATGATCAGTCTCACTTTTCAGGTACCAGTCTTGGGATTATGAGATGTTTTTAGTGTAAAAACACCCTTTTAAATCAATATTTCATATCAATCGTGTCGGGAATAGAACCCAAAACTTCTTGGATGGTAGGCAAACGCGTTGCGCATTACACTATAAGACCAACAAAGTTTTATAATTTACTAATCAAAATTTCCAGCGCTTTAAAAGCTTCATTACCTTTGTGTGATAATTTCTTCGCCTGTCAAAAAGCTGATTAACCGTCCCAGCATGGGCTAAAACTACTACATTTTTATGTTAAGTAGTTCTTAAATGCTAACCGTGTGCAGAATTTAAATACTAAACGGTAAAGTTCCTGCAGAGGAAATCAGACACGGAAGTATCAGGACTAAAGTTTTAATTGGATGTCTTAACACTCGGTTCTCGCAGGATCCCTTCATATTGTAACTTTGTCCATTTGCAGGGAAGGAATTACCCTGAATAGAACTGTTATTATTTATTCTCTTGCAAGTTACTAGGATGAGGGAAACTAATTGGGAATGAAAAAAAAATCTATAATTATAACAATCAACTCGTGATTCTTGACCGTAATCGCCATAAAACCTTAATTTATTTATTTATTATTATTTACGTTTCGTGTCAACACAGGACTTTTAGTCCTATGGAGTAAGGACTTATGTCTCAAATAATGTATGTAAATAAATAAATAGTTTACATAAATGTACATAAAAATTTCAGAAACATTGTTGTTAAATAAATAAAGAAAAAAATATTCCAATTTTACCAGTAATAAAAGGGAAGTTAAAAAAAATTTTTAAAAATACGCTGATCGGTCAAACGTCGAATACATATTTTTTTATTGTTGGTCTAACTGAACCGTGAAAATTTATTTACAGGAAATAAATAATAATATTTCAGTAAAATTAATATTTATGAGCTATATTTCCCGTTAAGGCTTGCCGTCTTTATTGTCTCGCAGACCTCAGGATTTACCGGAAATATTCTTTATATTTGGTAATATATTTCTAACATATTTGCCATTTTATCGTCCCGTCTAATATCAATATATAGGATGGCCAGACACTCAAAGTAAAAAAAGAAATTCGTGATACAACACCCTTAGGCCTTTTAAATAAAACTCTCATATGTTTCGTAATATATTCACCGTTTTCAACATATTATTTTTTTAATGTTTTTTCTTTGATTCCGCATTAGTTACCTGAAATAATTCATTTCGTGCATAAACATTTAATATGTATTTTTTTGTGTAACGAGATAGTGTTCCTTAAGAAGCGTGTCGTAATTGAAAAATTTGGAAATTTAATAGGCTCTCAGATAAAACTGAAAAAGTCACAATATAGCCACTTAAAAACTTTTGTTCAGCAATAGAAGTAGAGAGGTTAAAATGTATAAGAAATTACAAAACCGGAAATTTGACACAAAAACGCTATATTGTAGACATTCTTTAATAGGATCACACTTTTTAAGATAAGAAAAGCATGAATGAAATATTTTGAGTTTTTTTACTGTAGTCCTATTTTTCGACTATGAAAAATAATAAAATTATCTGAATTCTTAATAAACTTTCATCTCTTTCTTCGACTGTTTTACTCCCTTTGCGAAGCTTTTATAGTCCCTATTCAGTCTTGTTTTGCACCACCTTCTTTGCTTTGTCCCAGGACAATTCAGCCTCCTTAGTTTGGCTGAATATAGTCGGTAGACAGTCTTCAAATGGCTTTCGCTGCACCTGCGGACCAGGGGCTGGTTAAAGAGACTAGCAGGGTTAAACTCATTTGTAATCTGTTAAACTCGGACCTTTCCGGTGCCGCATTTTTCCATTTAAAATTAGCCTTATTTAATTTTTCTACCAAGTTTCCTCTTACCCAACAAAGTCAAACCACTTGATACCAAGTATTTGTCACAAGCATCTATTTTTAAAGCTTTCGAGTTTTTTTCTTAGTACAAGTTGCGACATGCCACGATTTACATCCGTAAAATAACAGAATATATATAAATGCTTCTCATTACTTTTTAAATATAATGTTTGTTTTGAAATTATTTGAAAATATGAGCCCATTGCAGGTAAAATAAACCAATTGAGAAAATGTTCAAACTTATGAATTGAAAGTTGTAACTTTTTACAAAACTGTTTTCCTATATTTAATTGTCGTGGATATTTTGTACCTAAGAAAACTATGAAAATACGTGTTCAGCTGGATCCGATCCTGCAAATTTAAAATACGGTGAGAGATATCGCCATGTCATTTGCTAAAATAAGGTTTCCAGGAGAACAGCCTACTCCCATCAGCGGGACATGTCAGTAGGTGGCTGTCATCCTGTGTTTTACCGCAGTCACACAGAAAACCATCACTTAATAGGTATCCCCATCTTTGGACATTGTTTTTGCATCTACTAATACCCACCTCTTGTCTATAAAAGGTGATCGAATGAATTATACCGATTACAGAAAAACAATATATGCATTATGCAATGAGTTTACTTTATCTTTAAAATGTCAGTAAGTTCTCCTCACTTTTAATGGTTTCAAAATATCTTTGCGTATGTTTTTGTACAATTTTGAAATTATATTCATGACTTTTGATACTAAAAATAGTTTTGAAAATTGACGTCAGTGCAAAAATATATAATGGAATAAATTAAAATTATTTCTTTCTCGGAAATACAATATGAAGAATATTTAATAATCGAGTTTTTCACTGAGAAAAAACTCAAGAAATGATGTTTTAAATAATTGCTTTAGAGCCCAATTAAAAATATGTGATAAAATAAAGCAATTCAGGAAGCCTTGGCATTTACATAGCTTATTATTTGTCTTTCGCTTACCTTTGTAACATAAAAATAATGGCGTTTGTTTTGAATTCGCTGGTTGTACAACTATTAGAGTTAAAATATATTTTATTATTTTCCAGAGTTTCCATTTGCAAAGAGCTGCTTTTAATGGAAATTGGACGAGTTTTAGTGAAGATGTCAAAAGAAGTATAAAAATATTCATGGAAAGGTCAAAAAAACCCCTGAGACTAACTGCAGGGAAGATATTTATATTGTCTCTTGATACCTTTACAAATGTAAGATGAACGTCACAAAATAATTTAATTGTAGCATCACAACACATTTTAATTTTTAGCACACATTTTTAATTTTTGTATCACAACTCATTTTTATTTGTAGCATAACGACAAATTTTTATCATTACATTTTTTTTAATTACAACATCACAACGTGTTTCAATTGTACATTTATTACCATTAAACTGAAAAAAGTATTCGATAATCCAAATATTTAGGTTTCGTGAAATTCGCTACACAAAAATTACGGCTCGTTGAACACATCTTTCCGAAATTCAAATAACGACGAATCTTCAATAAACCTTATTACATTAAATTGAGTTCCAGAAACATATATTCTGTGTGGGTATTATTTTCATCGGATCTTCACAAACATCTCGTTTTAATAAGACACGAGTTGACAAATAATATCTTCATCTAATAAGCTTATGTTTAAAGGCTTTTGATAATTTGTTTTCATGAATTTGTTCAATAAACATTAATATTGGCTGTGAATTCAATACCTTCTAAACGTGTATATTTTCAAACATTTGAATAAAATGAGTAGGTTGTATAAACTTTACAATAGTTGTGTACAATATTCATTTACATAGGTTTTGAGTGTAAACAGTCTTATACAAATTATTTTTCTCATGGCACTCACCTTGGGTTATAGTTTTGGTTTGATCATCAATTTGTATTTATTTAATAACGAGGAAGTTCAGGGTCTTTTTTAATTTTTTTTATTTGTTAATAGAATATTAAACTAAGCCAAAAATTTTTACTTTTTATTTTTAAATATCGTATTATCAGCGCTATGATTTTTCAAAGTTTTGTATTTCTGAAATAACTCCGCGTGTGACGTCAGAGGTTGGTCTATAACGGTTCTTCTGATTAGTTCGTTTACGGTGACCAAACCGGATATCCTTTAAAGCTTTCATATCATTGGATGGTTTATATGAACCAGTGACGTTATTCAAAGTAGTGCGTTTTTATTGATTTTTTTTTTTCGTACATTTTCAAGAAATTTCACCGTACAATTTAATGCTCTAATTTTTACCGCAAGCAAGAAAATATTTTTTGTATCCAATTTCCCATAGAGTTTCAGCTCTTCATTGTTAATTGGTGCATTTTCATTGGGTGTATTTTCACTCTATGACTGCTCTCAAGTAAGTGCGATTTTAACTGAAACATTTTATTAATATTCCCTGACCTGGATCTGAGTCTGAAGTGACTGATCATCTTGCGTTCATGTATAAAATTATTCGTGAACGCTAGAGTTCCAATGACATGCTGTATGTACAGCTAAGCGTGGATAGGAAAATGATGATGGATGGACCTTGACTTAAATAAAAAATTTGAACCTAGTCAGTACCAAACAAAACTGTATCTTAAAATATAATAAATAGGAATAAAACAATTTTTTTTTAAACTCTTATTTTTTCTACCGACCGGTTTCAAAGTTACACAGGCTTCTTTATCAAGGTTTATTTAACTAATGGATTCCATCCTATTTTATTTTTACGGTGATTGATACATATTATGGATCAAATATATTTTTTCTTTGTCATATTGTTCTTTTAATGATGGGAAGTGTGAAGTGAGATGGATACGATCAAAAGTGAGATGGTAACTAATCAAATGTAAATAATTAAATAATTTTATTTATATAAAAGTTATATTTTTAACTCTACCTATATACAACCATATCTAATGAGGCACCCATAAAACATCATTTTATTGAGTTCTACAGGTGCATTTAGATTTTTTATTAATATAAGTAAATTTAGAACACCATAAAAAGTTTATTTTCAAAACAGTTTATAAAAGTTTGAGATTTAAAAAAAAACACATTTCAGTACCTTTTCTAGTTTTCCACTACCTTTAAGACACTGCATTGATGATATTCTATGGATGTTCATAAGGTTCAAAAAAACCTCCAAAAGAAGTAAAAGTCCATTTATAAAAGGGAATACAAATCTTTCTGGCCTGTCTCGTGTAATTGCTAAGACACTTGACTCACTCATCAAGTTCGTATCCCGGTCAAAACATAAAAATGAAATGTGATTTTTCTCAAGCCTACGTGTTCTGTTTTATAATTCATCACTGTAATTGGGACTTTTGGTGAGTTGCGGTGTATAGGAAAAATTAATACAAAAAATAGTTTACAGAGTTTTTTTACTATAGTTTGCTAGTTTAAAGCTGTAGTCTGGTAAAATGAACGCAAAATTAGGAAATGATACGATTTTGCCATTTTAAAACGAATGTTTTTTTTAAATCACGCAATAAAAATAAGTCGATTTTGAAGTCGAATTAAATATTGACATAACTGATGGTTTCGAACCCAAACGGCTAGATGCAGTTGCTAGATTCTGCCCTATTAACATATAAGAGCATCTCATCCTAAAAACATTGCCACCATAAAAATAAAAAAATTGTTAATTTATTTTTTTAAACTTATTTACTACAATCTAGAGTGAGTGTGTCGAGATGTTGAAAGAGCCGGCTTTGTAATACCTTGGTTGATAAATTCTGACGAAAGTTTAGCATGCCGTCTTGGTAATTGTCAAAATTCATATCAAAATCATGTTCAAGTATGCATTTTTTTCTTTACTTGAGATTTATTTGAGTTTATAATCGCTTTGAAGTGACTATTTTTTATCACAATTTAAAATATGAATGAGAAGTATTAAATATTTTGATTAAGCAAGGAACGTGGAGTAAATTAAATAAAAAAGTAAATTAGAGAATCATATGACGTCGAGATGACAAGTCCGTAGAGCATGCCGGGGTAGATAGAGATAGTACAGGAGTTAAGTTTACCGGGTTGGTATGTACCGATTAATATCGGTAACCCTGAGGTCGGTAACCTATAAATAAACACTTAGGTGAGTATTTTTTATTTAACTTTTAAATTCAGAAACGTTATAAGTCTCAAAAGTTGCATTTTAGAAAAAAAATAAGAACAAAATTTAGAAATGAAAAAAAAGCCAATTGCTCGCTAAAATGCCACAAAATTTTGAAAAATGACAAAAATAAGCCCTTTTTAATAATTTTTTGTGGATAACAAATACTGTTTGTTTTTTTTTTGCAAACACCCTGTTTATAATAATGCAAACGACGTAAAAAAATATTTTACATATTATTTTTTTCAAAAGCATAAGAAAAAAAGTTAATGTATGAAATATTTTTTTAGAAATGCATAATGGGGGATTTTTCAATAGTTTACTAGTGAATATCTCAATGATGATTTATTTAAGAATTTTTAATTTTAATTTTTTAACTTTTAAAATCTCACTTTCCTACCCCCCCACACTCCTTCACGGCCCTCTTTCCATTCTCATTTGCGAAATAACGTACGCGCAGCTCGCCGGGTCAAAGGTCACAGAGCGGTAGGTCCACGAGATCAATCCAATCTCTAATCCATCAGTGGCGGTTATTTTACACCTGTACCTTTATTTCAATTAACTAGAGTTATAAAAAATTTCGTATCGTAATAAGTTTCACTCTGATTTTTCGTGCGATAACTTTGATTGCTTACTTAGATAAAATCCACCAATATGTCTTCTTAAAAAAAAATACTCCAGAAAAAATAAAGAGTTCATCTTTACCAGCTAATGAAGATATATTTCAGACATTACTGATGGGTGAGATATCAAATGATAAATTCTTACTTGCAAGAGCCACTGGCGCGCGTCGGCGGCGTCTGAAATATGTTTAAGTTTAGGAGTTTCTATAAAAATATTTAAATATGGCAAAAAGTCTAAGTTTCCGTGGTTTTCAGTATAAAAATAGAATTAAATTTAATAAGTTATGTTATTTTTATTAAAATAGTACCCAAATATATTGAAAAATCAGAAAATAATGGATAAAAGTGTTAGGTACATATATAACTAAATACAGCGTTTTCCTTCAAAATATCGAAAACTTTATTCACAAATTTCTAAGTAACAATAAATTTGTCTCACTAGTAGAACCGTCTTTTCTTGAAGTCTAACAAACTTTCCGAAAAATGACAATTAGAGGTCATGATAAACCTTTTTTTTTGAAGATTACGTTTCGTCAACTTGCAATCATATATATGGTAAAAATCAAACGCAAAATCAAAACCCAATCGATTTCGATAAACTTTCTAAGATTAATGATAGTTATATTATTACATTTAGGGTAGCAGCTGCAATTGCATCCGCTACCTTACAACCTGTAAACTGTGTTTCATGAAATAATATTTATTCTATATTAGACCACAACAAGCTGAGAAGAGAAATAATAAAAGCCAGAGAGATTTTCATGAAAAAATAAAAAATTCCAAACATCGAAGTATTGTTTTTCGACGTACGCAATGGTATCATTGTTTTGTTAAAAAAAAGTAAAAATATCATAAATAACAAATAAAAGTTCAAGAGCACATAACTCTCGTACGGAAACCTGGATCAGTTTAACTTGACCATTTTTTTCCTTAAGAAAGCAGTATGTACTAGGATATTCGAGAAAGTCACATTTTCATTTTTAAAAGGTAAAAATCATAACGTTGATAAATTAGTTGATGTTGCAATTATGCCCAATCTGAAAATCTTTTATTATCAACGTTAACCAATAACAACTGCAAAATAAGAGAACGTTCTCATTCAATCTCATTCTTTTAATTTCTTATTAAGAGCATTGCACTCCAAAATAAACCTTAAAAGCTAAAATTATCAAGGTTTGATTGACCGGCATAAAACACATAGTTTTGACGAAACCACCGTTTTTGTGAGCAATAACGTCCGAAGCGTTAGTGCAACAAGTAAACCATGACAATGTAAAGGTGTTGGACTTTTTGAAGATTTCATGCCACTCACCATCAATGTAAAAATAGGATGTCTTGGGGAAAAATGCGAAAAATGCGCCACACAAAATTCGAAAAAAGTACTGCCGACGTTTAATTTTAAGTGAAGTTTTTTGCTTGTTGTGTTAATAAAATCTTTATTTTATTATCTATGAATTAGCTTTATAAAGTCTAAAAACTGCCTTAAAACGCATGCAAAATTTTGTATTTTTGCGTCAAATATATTTTTGGTATTTTTTTTATTCGTCTAATCTCTAATAAATTTATTTTTACCTTCTTTTTTTACTAATGAATTACTCAACTTATTAATAATTTTATATATAAAAAAAAAAAAAAACATAGCGAGGTTTTTATTATTTTTCAAATTGTCAATCCATTTTAGCGAGCCAAAGATGTTGTTTTTTTTTAAGTTTTATTTTATTTTTCTTATTGCCATAAGCTTTATGCAACTTTTGAGACCTATTAGTCCAAAAACAAAAAGTCTTTTTTTTGTATGGAGCGTGACACACCCCAATGAACATGCTTAGAAAAAAAAGTATTAAAATTACATTTTTACACTGAAAACTTCATTTTACTTTGTAGATAAACTTAAGGTTTTCAGTTTAATACGCCAGATTTTGTTACTCGTGAAGAGGTCGTGTATTCAAAAAGGTTGAAAAATGCTGGTGTAATAGAACACGGCTATGTTTATTATACATTAAAATAACTTAATATTTTTGTTTCAATTTACATACATACAAACTTAGCTTTTTTAAGATTCTATTAAATAAAAAGCTAGTTTCTTACACAGAAACAGACGTCGCTTCCTTCCGCGCTTGGTATTCCCGACATTTTTCATTTCCAAAGAGGGTGCGCGGTTAATGCTTTTCGGGATTATTTATTTTCTTTCCAGACACAAATCCCTCCGTATAAATGGAGACAGCCTCGAATAAAAAGAGTAAATTGTGGTGTCGCTAAATGTAAACCTCACTGCACTTACCACAATATTAGAAATCCTCTGTAGAAACGTTTTCGAATTAAGTGACAGTTCAATCCCGATAAAAATCCAACAGCAGCAAACCGAAATGGAACGAAAGGCAGAGAAAATGGACACTTCCAGAGACTGGACGTTGAATAATGGTAGTTTTCTGTAACAGTATTAATGAAAATGCCAGTTTCATATAACGTTTATATTGCATTTCAATTTGGCGAAGAAAAACAATCGAATAATGTTTTTGTGACAGCATAAACAATTATTTGAAATTAATCTTAAAATGGTCCCATAAAAAAAAAACAGAAATAATGCCTAGTAAACAAAAATCGAAGTAATGTAACTTGAGTATTTTTATTTAATTTATAACAACTTAAACAAATGTAAGTGGAATTAAAGAATCGTTTTTTTTTCGACATACTTTGAATAAATATTGTCGATTTTGTTCGATCACGAGAGAGTTTATTTTAAATATATAATATTTTTAAATATTTTTTTGGCTTGATGTTCATATATTTTTTATTTTTAAGCTGTTAATATTCATATTAATTAACTCTACGAATGTGAATCGTAGCACCTACTAGGGCCCAAAACGGCAAAATATTGAGTTTTGAGAATAGATGCCTCAGAAAAATCTTAACTGTGCGGTGGTTTGACTTTGAGAGGAATAAAGTAATAACAGAATGAACGCAGTGTACTCGTGACAATTGGCTGGGTCATATACTGCGGATGCGGATGCAGGGCTATATAATTTTTGTGGCTTGTCTAGACCTTTTTACGACATACTTGTTTATTATTTATTTATTTGTTAATCAATAGAAGTACAATAATACATACGATTATTGATGTAACATTAGAAAAAAATGCAAAAAAGTTTTCAATAAAACAATTATTAAATTATCTACAGTAAATAAGATAGATAGTTTAATTTATGTAATACTTAATACGATAAATAAAGTTAACAAAATAAACGAGATTCGAATGTTGAGGGTTTCTTTAAAATTACTTTGATAATTCATCTTCGTACTATTTAAAAAGGGTTTCGTATATTGGCATATGCATTTGTTGTAATATTTTGTACAAATTCAATAGTCTTCAAGTCAAACAAAAGCTGTTGGTACCATCGATTAATTAATATATTGACGCGCCCTATAGAGCAAAGATTTTTAAAAGATGTAACACAAAAACGTACTTATAGTAACTGAATTTGTTCATTTGTTTAAACCAGGGGTACATTCAACAAGCATGCACACTTCTATAAATTGGAGGAAACCCATTTATGGTAAATAAAATTTTAATATTTACAATCAACATTTGTTTTAGGTAGATCCCAATCAAATTATTGGCTTAGATTCCCTATAATTTTGGCCCATTTATATTTTTTTAACTAGATTTTGGGGAACGCAAAAACTTTATTTTAATGTAAAAATCTAACCCTTTAAGTAAGAAGAGCTTCGCAATTGCGGCGCCAGACGTAGTTTGACGTTTACTCAAAACTGTAGTTTTAATTGAATGTCAATAATTTTAAGCTTTATTAATCACTCATCACTATTGTTTTGCATTGTTATCCGAGAGCAAAGAATTAAGAATAGTCCAGAAACCGCATACGCTCATCAAACAGAAGGCGACCAATCACTTTTAAAATAGTAGTTTTACGTTTTGACCATCAGTTTCTTTGTAGAAGTCGCTCAATACGCAACTCATGCATCATCAATTCAACTATGCGACGTTGTTTCATTTAAAAGTGCAAAAATACTGCTGGGATAAAAAAAACAGGATGGGATGGATAAGTAGCAAATGCATGTGTAAGAAGCAAATGCATGAAATGAAAATTTAATTATTTGTCCATCTGTCAGATTGTCTAAGAAAACAAAATGGACGTTTTGTTAATGTTGCCAGGGTTGTAATTTTTTTACGCTACTTTACTCATCTAATAAGAGAACTAACGAAAATTGGACCTCATGGATTTAACAACGCCGTGGTGGACATTTGATCGACATTATCGTTGAAATATAATAGCATCAAATATTATTTAACATAATATAAAAATATCCGCTTTATGTAAAATAAAATTCGTTTCATTTTTTAAGTTCAAAGTTAATTAAATTAATAACTCTTATTTAATGACCCTTTATTTATATACTCTGTTGTGTCAATCAATGTTTCCGCGTGTACAAAATTTTAGAGAAATTTACAAATTGCTTTTTTTTAATACAATTTTCTTACTACGAGTATTATATTTTTCGCGATGAAAGTGGGGGTTTTTTGGTCACAGTTCGATGTATTTAAATATGATTCTACGCTCCTCCTGGACTATTCTTGATTTTATGTCCGAGAGGTTTTTACACGTTTTCACAACACAAGCAGGCATTTTAATTACAAATCTTCTTCTTCAAATTTTAATTACCACATGAAAAAAAATCGAAAAACGACTAAATACGCGTAGGGCATCACTAAGCATTTTGGCATCAATTAAGCGTCATTGTGTTTTAGGGCGATTGGTCGATGGATTATACATATCAAAAATTAAATATAATAATACACCAACATAAATAGCACAGACGAGGAAATTTTTTCGATGGCATAAAATTAATACACAAATAAATTAATTCCAGGTTTAAAATAAGGTTGGTGATTAAACCGTGTATAGGCCTAAATAAAGGACACAATTACTTAAAGGACATAATTTCACAATTAATAATAGGTTTCCATTTTGCTCTACCATATTTGTTTTGACAAATTGCGATTTGATATGTTGAACCAAAAGGTTGTTAATCACGTGTAACAACAATACATTTTAACTCTTGTACTAACAAATATAATTACAATTGCTTGGGTTATGTATAACCTCAAGCCGCAGGAGTATCACGAAAATACTATATTTTAGCCTTAAATTACACTCTGGAGCGTGTACACTGCTTATTAAAAGTAATATATGATAACACATAAGTATACTATGATAAAATTTACACTATGATGCTTAAAAACAGAGAAAAGGTGTGTTGTAAGACATTGAAAAAAAAATTACACCTATAAGAATATATTAAGAAAATTTCCACATTTCACAACGTAAATAAATAAACGCCAGTGCCATATAAATGTGAGGTGTGTGAGTGTATGTGAAGTAACAAAAGTATTCCGTTTTCGTCAAAATAAAATACGAAACCGATAACCGAAAATACTGGGAGTCATCCTCAATTCTGACCTTTCTCTTGATGCACAAATTGGTAGAACGATAAGTTCATGCTTTTACCAGCTGAGACAGATTAAATGCATCCGCAAAAAATTGCAAGTTGATGCTGCCCGTCAATTTATAAATGCGTTTGAAGTGTTTAGAGTCGATTATTGTAATGGTATCTACGCAGGTCTACCGATGAATAAAATGACTCGCCTCCAGTCTGTATTGAATGTCGCACCGAGACTTATTTTTGGAATCTCTAAGTTCAGTCATATCACTCCACTACTTCGGGAATTGCACTGGCTACGTTTTGCACAGAGGGGGGAATACAAACTCGGTTGGCTTATGTATAAGTCATTGCACAACTCTGCTCCAAAATATCTAAGGGAACTCTGCATTCCAGATGAACTAGCTGACAGACGTCTTACGCTTAGATCAGATACATCTACGTCGAAAGGAAAAGTTATTATACCTATATGCAAACAGAGCACTAAATTCAGCAAACGTGCATTTGCGGTCGCAGGCCCTACGACATGGAATGCTCTCCCAGCAGAAGTCTGAAACTGTGATAGTGAAGTGATGTTTCAGAAGAAACTTAAAACCCACTTCTTCTCTAAATCATTTATATAAACTCTTAGCATGTGGTGACAAAGTACATTATTTTTCTGAAATGAAAAAGTTAAAATTACATTTAACTTTTTATATAATCCCTTTGTAAAGCGCCTTCGAGGTATTATATTACGAAAATGGCGCTATATAAGTTATCCATAATAAGAAAAATTATTATTATTACTAAACATTTTTAACAATCAAGTGCCCAAAATACTCACATTATAACTGAAATGGTTTTTCTAAATCAGCGAAAAGATGGCTTTGCATGATACACAATATTAAGTTATACATATCACGTAATAGTCTCGGTGAAATCTACAATATTTCGTATGTTTTTGTTTGTTAGCGTTAGAGAACATGAGTCGTGTCACTTTATAATACGTCTATTTTTCTATTTCCACAAATGGCAAATTGAGATATGTCATTTGACAACTAACATGACATGAAAACAGTCGGGACACACCATCTTTAGAAATGGAGTAACGGCTGGCAATTTAACATATTTCAAACGAATTTTATTTTGCCGTTATTATTTTAGATTGCAAAATATGACACGTCAAATATTTATTTTTTGTCAACTCTACTCTATTTTTGAACTTTTTTTTGCCGTCTCACTTCTCGGTGGCTAAATATCATATGATAATTCAGGGAAGTCTTGGAAAAAATTGAAATTTTTCAACATTTTAAGTTAACACGCTATGATGCTTTTTTTTGAGAAAATTATGTTCAGTTCATCTACTAATATTTAGATTAGGCTTGTTAACAAAAATTTTGATTTTTCAGAGCCATTCACACTATAAAATTGCTCTCTTTCAAAATTTATGAAAAATTGCACATCATACTTTTCCAACTGATCAATAAAACAAGGATATTACAAGACTCCCTTAAAAAAAAGAATCTCAAAATTGCTAAGTGAAGGGAATGAAAATACATTGTTAGATGCTTGAAAGTGTAAAGAATAAAAAAAATAAATGAGTTTAAAGAGAAGTCTTATGTTATCTGTAGTATTTTAAATAATATATTTGTTTATTTTTTTTAAACACTATATATACATATGAAGTTATACAGTTTACGTACATTTGCATTTTTTTCTACCTTTAGGCAGAGAAAACTAACTTAAGAAATTTAAAAAAAAAAATGGACGAAATAAGTTGCATGTAAAAGCAAAATTACACAACCCATTGTGTCAAAATGCACAAAGTATTTTTTAAATTTCAATTTTCTTTTACGAAATTATTTTTATGCAAATAGGTCTTATTTTGATCTTAATTTGTTGCAATAAGACGGAAAACATTTTTGAGAAAAGAATATGAAAATCTAGGCATTTATTGAGTTATGACCAGCCATTGTCTGGTTTAAATGGACATTTCATACACTGTGTAACATTCATTACTCTGCCTATGTTTAAACATCCACGTTTCCTCAATTTTTATATCTGTTGACTTTTGTGAAGTTAGTTTTTTTTTAAACCACAACAGGCCAGAAGGCTCAATTACAGTGGTAAATTACAGCACAAATCATCCAGAATTGAGAAAAATCTCATTTTTCATTTTTGCATTCTCACCGGGAATCAAACCCGAAGCCTTCCGTGTGTCAGTCAAGCATCTAAGCCACTACACCACGGAAGTCTCCTAATAAGAGCCTAAAAAATCTTTTCAGACGTTTTCTAGTTGGTGACATGGTTCAGCTGGATGAATCTTACCCACCAAATGAAGGTTCTAGCTTTTTGATTCCATGAAAGTCAACATTGAGGGGAGACTTTTAAGCCCACCATCCACCCGCAGCTGTTATAGAGTCCTGAGGGACTCTCTGTCAGCTGCGCATAGAGGAAAGTTATTAAAAATATTCCTAAGGAATACAAACTCTATGCAGATTAAGGAGGGGGGAGGAGGACGTATGGACAGAGGCCAACACGTCGTTCCCACCCCTCAGGATTCTCTCAATGCCTCTGTTTTTTTTTATTCAAAAAAAATATGTTAACTAATAATTTAAATAAATAAACGTATCCAAATATACAAAAACATTTTCTTAAATACTATAGTAACATAACAAACATAACTTACACAAAACAAAAGTAAAAACACGGACATTTACATTAAGAGAACGACGTTGGATAAAGAAGGACTCCCTGGGTGGTCAGAGGCAGAGGATCCGAATACCACCCCCGTAAGGGGAGGACAAAACAAAAGAACGTTTGCGTTCCGCTCGGAAGGAAGCACAGACCCAACTGAATGAGCATCCTACAGGAACAGTTGCCTGTCCCACCATACTTTACCCACCTAGGCGTCCGCGCATCTGAGGAGCTCCCAACGCGATACCCAAGTCCGAACAAACTGACGGAAGAGTGCAAAATTCGTACTGTTGGCCATCAGATCCACATTCCACGCTGGTCGCATGACCCCTGTCAGACCATTCAGCATCTCATCTCTGGCGTCATCTAATAGCACACAGTGCCACAGGATGTGTTCGGCCGATTGATGGTTATCTCCGCAAACACAGCTCGAGACAGGGGCAAGTCCAAGTTTATGAAGCTTGTCTCTAAACTCCCCATGTCCCGAAACCATTTGTGCAGTATGATGGTCAAACACCAAGAACTTACTACACATGCTGTGTCTGATGGAAGGTAAAAAAGACCACGTCCATCTCCCCGTACATGCCATGTCCCATCTATTCTGCCATTGATTGAGAGTTACGCCTCGCATAATATCACATAGTACGCTAAATCTTGTCTCGGAAGGGCGCAGCTCAACACCAAAGTATTCCATATTCTCTCCTCTCCTCACAGAGCGTTTTACTACTGCTTCTCTTGTCTCAAAATCTATTGGAAGAACTCCTGCAAGCACAGGAAGAGTCTCAGACGCCACAGTCCGATATGCTCTTAAAAGTCAACAGATGGGAGAGTTCAAGAAAGGTGGATGTTTATGCATAGGCAGAATGGTAAATGTTAGACAAATTGTTAAGTGGTGACTTAAACCAGCCAATTAAAGAATTCTATAGGGAGGAAATCCAGCCTGTTTACAAACATTTGGACATACTCAAAACACTGTGGATCTATTTTTTGTTTTTTTTTTATTTGCATGACAAAAAAGTAGCCATTTATAAAATTCTAATCTAGAGATATATATTTTCTTTAATTTTGATAAAAAAATATTTTAGTACGGTGAATAAAGTATTGTTTCAACGTGGACAATACAATGGATAGGACAACATTTTCTTGTCCCAACTCCATGAACAGGCTCTGAAAGGCAGGATAGAACGCTGGGATAATACGAAAATTCAGCCGCAGTTCACACGTGAGCGCTGCAAAATTGAATAAACGACGGAGTTTATTACGAGCGATTAAACTCGAAAGATTATCCATTGTATTCTTTACAAATTGCTGTTTACACGTGGGCAATGGTCAAGTCCCGCCAGTTGCAATAAAAAAAAACAAATTAAGTTTTTTTTTGGTCTTAATGTTGTGGTGTATTTTTGTAAGTTTCTTTCATGTTCTTATTTTGTCAAAATTTTGTTTAATTTTGTTTAAAAATGTAGGTTCAGCGGGTTATTCCATTTTCTTCAAATCTTAAAAATGAATACTGCAATAATTATAATATTTATATAAATTAACATATTACAACAGAGTTGGAGAACATTTTAGAGAAGGAAATCTAAAAGTCTGGACATCTACAGGGATTATGACTTAAGGCTTATGATCACCTTACTTTCCTATAATAAAAAACAAATCAAAATACGCCGCAATTGGTGTTCTAGTACAGTGCTCTATGCACCATTAGGTGCGGAAAGGGAATGATAATGATGATAAGAAGTTCAAATAGAAAAAAAGTAAATTATTGAAAAAATTAATCAATTTCAATTTACGACAATATTTGAGTGTGTCCAAATATTTGTAGACAAAAGACTGGATTTCACCCCTCGGAAGTCATTAAGATTAATTAACTACAACAAACTTCACTAAAATCAACAAATGGAAGAATTGAAGAAATATGGATGTTCAAACACAGGCAAAATCGTGAATGTTACACAGTGTGTAAAGTGGCCACTTAAACCAGCCAATGACAAGTAATAAGCCCTTGAAATGCCTAGACTTCCATATTCCCTTATTTAGGGTATTCTCCATCCCTGTTGTAGCTTGTTTATTTCAATTTACGAATTACAATTATTAAGAATGACAGGGCTTATAACCTGTCCTTGTAAATGTCTAAGCTTCTATATTCCTTTCTTTAAAATGTTTTCTATTTCTGTTGTTTCCCTAGGGCGTAAAATTAAGTCTTTAAAAAAAAATTAGAATGTTTGAAGGTAGCTTTGCACTTATATTGAAAAACTTTATTAACCCATTTTAGATGTGGGTTTATGCTACGCATATTTTATTTTATTTATTTCAAATACAAACAGATGTACAGGTTAAATGATTTTTTTTTAAAACTATATAAAATGTATACATAGTAGGGCCTGCCATCCAATTTTATGTGTTCACTAAATAATACTGTAATAAAGCGACGACGGCTTGAAGTTTAAACTATATAAATAATAAATATACTATATATTAAAATAAGATAAATATAGGAAAAACAAGGAGATAGCGAAAAGGAAAAGAAAGAAATTGATAAGGAGAGGTAAAAGATGATTAAAGAAAAGTAAAAGTGGAAAATTGCATTTGATTTAATGATTAAATGAATTATGAATGAAGAGCATGAATCAAGCCTATTAATTCTCTTCTGTACATATTGTATGGAGTGTTAAATATATCAAGACTATTAAATTTTTTGTTAAATGTTTCACATTCATATTATTATTATAAATTAAATTTCTCTTTTGAAATTTTGTATTACTTCTAAAATCGGTTTAATGAAATTTTATCGACTTCTCTTGGTTTAAAATCTTCTCCTTATATTGCTTTTTCAAATTTTAAATGATTACTTGCCATACTTGTTATTCCTTCTTTATTTTTTCTTTTTTCTCTGCTGCCATTGGCATGTTTTTATACTTGTTATACTTTTAAACTACTTTTAATTACTTATATTATATATGTTAATAAAATCAATATATTGCTGCTCTTACTATAATGTGTCATTAATTTTGAAGATGTTTTTTAAATTGACCTAAATTTAAATTTACTGTCTTATATTTCACTTAAAGATTCTTCTCATCGTTTCTTTGAATCCCTTAAAATAAATATGTGTTTATGTTTTTCCTTTTTTAAAAAAAAATGTTATTACTATTTTATTTTATTTTTACATCTGAGTATGTTTTTCATTCTTTATTTCCATTCTTAATTCTTAATTACTCTTACAAGTTTTCTTCATTTTTAATATTATTTCCATTTGTAAATACTCACTACAAACTACAAACCTTAAAATATTTTTTTTTTTTTCACTTAAATTTAAATTTTTAAACAACTTTCATTTATGTTTTCTTTTTCCTTCTCTTTTTTATACTTTCATAATTAACATTAGATTTAATTGCTTTTTAATATGGAAACTTCACTGGTCCATTAGAATTAAGTCCAATTGTGTAAAATATTAAACTTTGTAACTGTACTGTATGTTTCCTGAATAAAAGAAAATAAAAAAAAAATTAAAAAAAATAAATACGAGGGATCGTAGAATGTTTCCGATGATTAGTTTTAAATTTACGAATATAGAAATATCTGAGAGTCTAGTTGGCCTGGAGGGGACGCGGTGAGCCAGTAGATTAATGAGTTCCGGGGAATCGAACTTATTATTGACAATTTTATAAAGCAGGATCTAATAAAACATATCTCTTCTGTGTGCTAATGAATCAAGGTTGTAAAATTTTAATGAAGCTAAATAATTTGAAAAATGTAAATGAAATTTGTATTCTAGTATTTTCAGGAATTTTTTTTGAACACTTGATTCTATTAATATTTAATTTATAAACAGGAGACCAGATAGCAGTGCAATATTCAAGATGGGGGCGTACGTATGTTATGTAAAGCAATATAAAAATGAGAAATAAGCCAAAATGTGTTGATAAAGCATCATGAAACCGTAGTTTTTTCCTAAAACAGTAAATTATTTTTCATTTTTACTTGTGGGACATAATATTTTTGTAGAAAACAAAAGTTTTTTTTAAGGCTACCATACAAGTTTCTAGCCTTGACTGTCTTGTTTTGCAAAACCGTTGCCAAAACTTTATAAATAATACGACTCATTATTCGCGGCTTTCATGAAAAGTTTTCTTTTTCAGTTACTGAAGTGGTCATACAACGCTTTTGCTGTGATACGAAATATGAAGCAATAAATCATATTAAACAACTTCCTGAAGCTTTGGGGCCTTGATACCAACCATTATATAATATGTATGACGGTCGAAATTTACAACACAATATTCGTACGTAGGAAGATTGCATATAAACTAGTTGTTTGATAATTACAATGCTATATAAAGACCTTTATATACCGCTTATTTACGATGAAATAAATTTATTTACACAAACAACTTTTCGTTTATTTCCCTTATTTAAAATAAAGCTACTTATGATATTCAATTTTATTTTATAAACAATCAAAGAGATTTGTCTAAGCGAAAAATGAAATCTTTTATTTTACAAATACAATAGTGTCAACTAATATGATAACCATGAAAACTTTAAATGATACTTAGATTATTAAAAAAATACACAAAAAAGGGTGAACGTTGTAATTTTTTTACTTATTTTCTTACACACTTTATATAGTTTGGATACGTTTGAATAAGGGCGGGCATATTGCCTTAAGGCAATTTCTTTCTACCTATCAAAACCGTTAAAATAGAGAAAATCAGTGATATATGCTCATATATTGTTGATATTTTAAAGTATTTTCATTTTAAAACAAAACGTTGATTTAAGAATATTTGTTTGTTTTTTTAGAAATAAAAATGGACTAAATATCTACACTATTCTATGAAATAAGTAAGGGGTAAAGAAGGAAAGAAAGAGAAAGGAAAAAATGAAATGACATAATTGAGCAGCTGCTACTGTGAAAGATGGTGGGAAAAAATAAAAGCCGTGAGTGGACATTGAAAGGTTTCTCTTTAAAACATCACATGTAAATATTTTGGCAGGTATTTACTGATTTTAGTTACTTCATTTTTAAAAAAAGCATGCATTTGAATGAAATAAAAATTAAAATATTCTAAAATTATGTTTGCAATTTATTTATTCAAATACTTTTTTTACATTTATTGAGAAACAAGTCCCTACTACATGGGGCTTAAGTTTTGTGTTGAGTTAGGAGAAAAAAACTAATATAATATTGACGCCATTCAGGCAAAAGTAACTTACCATAAAAAGTCTGTTTTGAATTGAATATGCCATTCAAAGCGTAAAATTATATTTTTCAAGAGGCAAAAGTTACCAAGATCATTTAGTTGTGTAAATCGAAATGATTTATTTGTAAAAACGGTGATGTGACTTTCAATAAAACTCGACAAGCATAAATCATTACAGATGAATAAATTTATTTTTTATTTTATTTAAAACTTAAAACACAAAAAAAAAGTACTTTAGCGGACTTAAAGCCAAAAGAAATATCTTCTAGCCACCCAAAAAACAGACTTGTCAAAGAAGAATTGGTCGAAAATTCGTACTAAAAAACCATACGTATATATCAAAAGATACATACATAGAAAAAAAAATATTTAAAAATAACAACTTTTTTTTAATTTGGAGATAAGATTTGCACATATTCACTTTTTTTAAAAGTACATAGAGTTATTTTATTTTATTTTATTTCGAATACAAACAGATATGTACGGTTCATAGTCCATTATCGATGACACACACGTGCTAAAACTTTTCACTTAAAATAGTGCGATGGCCGAGGAAAACAATGTTTTCATTTTCTATAGAATCCACTTCAACACTTGATGCAACTCAAACAGTTTTGCACATGAAATCGGGGGCATCGTTCTCCAGTACATTAACATTGTCATTACCATGAGAAATATACTTCAAATGAACGTGGTCTATAAAGAGACCGCAGGACTCAGTCAAAGTCAGCCAGCCTAACAAGTTCAGTTCAGTCAGTCAGCCCAACATGCTCAGTCATTCAGTCCAGTTCACTCAGCTGCAGGAACCAGCATGTAGTGCAGTATATTTAACCCATTATTGCTGCTACGCTTACGCTACACAACCAAGTGCTGTATCTTATTCGCCATGTAATAAATACGCATTAAAACCGTGTGTCTTCTCTGTCGATTTCTAACTGGGGTAGGAGCTCTAACTTTCAACTAATTAAATAATACAGATGTACTGGTAAAATGATTATGAATAGATACAATAAAAAAAATGTATTTACGAGTGTAAAAATAGTAGGGCCTGCCATCCAATAATATGTGCACTTAATAATACAAAAATATAGCGACAATATAATACATATTTATATAAATATGTATTCAGGATTCTGATGATATATAACAGTGTTTCAGGTGTTTTTTGAGGGTGGCTAGAAAAGGTGCATTTTTATATGAATAGGTGCTCATTCAAAAATCTAGCAGTTTAAATGGAAAAGGAATATCTAAAAAATAATGTGACATGTATGGATGGAATGGAAAGTGTTCTCTCCTGAGAAGAACGAAGCAAAATAATATGATCAGAAAGGTAAATGAAATTCTCAGCAAGATATTTTGAAGCGGCAGGATTGGTTAAAATATTATAAAGAGGTGAGAGATATTGAAAGTTTATGCGCTGATAAAAATTAAGCCACTTGAGTTCGAGTGAGAGAATTTATTGACAGTTTTGGCAGATTTTTATAATTTTTTTAAAGTATGACAGTTTTATTCTGAAAACAACATTTCGTATGTATTTTGGTATTTGTATAGTATGGAAAACATAGAAAAACAATCGTTTTTCTTTTTATCGAACATATTTTTAACCACAAAATTTTATAATTTTAAGAATTTCCAAGCCTTTTAAAAAACCAAATGCATTTAAAACTTTATACAACACTTTTGTACGCGGTAATTTGGAGTTTGCATCCGTTGTGTGGAGCCCACAATACACAAGAAACGTAGAAAGGATTGAAAATGTTTAAAGAATTTTTATAAAATTCTAGATTATAAAAAAATATAACGCTTAGTACTTACCCCAATCTGCCAAACAAAATGGATTTTTTACCCTTAAAAATAGATTGCACTGTATCTGAATTATGCTTTTTACATAATATTTTTTCAATTGCTGTTTAGATTTAAATATTATAACAGAGATGAAAAACATTTAAGATAAAAAGTATAGAAGTATAGATATAGAAAAAGTAACATTTTCGGGCGTTGCCTAGTATGTAGGTGAAATAATTCAATTAGATGAATCTCACCCGCATGAATGAAAGTTTCAGCTCTTTAACTTCACAAACATCAACAGATGAAAGCATTGAAGGAATATAGATGTTCAAATATGGGCAGAATTGTAAATGTTACACAGTGTGTAAAGTGGCCACTTAAACCAGCCATTGACAGGTCATAAGCCCTGTAGATGCCTAGACTTCTATATTACCTTCTCTTAAATGTTTTTCATCTCTGTTGTAATATGTTAATTTATAAGTCATTATCGTGTGAAAATAAACATATAAATTGCATAAGTTACTTTTGCTTACACTCAAAATTATTCTGCATAAAAATCATTAATTAGTTTCTGTCCAAATCACAGTGGACTATATTTTTCAGTATATTTCTTTGAATGAAAATTGTCGCATACTTTTATCGAAAATATTTTAAGATTTTAACGTTATTTTTACAAATTGAATAAACTTTGATATGTTTTACGACTTTGACGAGAATATTTCGAAGAGATAAAATATTCTTCTATTTCTGAACTAAATAAAAGTAAAATGAAAATTGAATCAAATTTCGTTGATAAAATTTTGAAATGAATAAGAATTTGTTTTTTAAGCTTTTAAGTATTTGAATAAGAATGTCTTTGAAAACTTCTCGATATAAAAAATATACAGATTATGGTCAACATTTTTTGGTAAATTTATTAACAATTTTTTTATTTTTTATTTTCTTGTTTTTATTTATTTATTTATTTATTTTTACATAAACGGCATAAATTGCCTTAAACGTTTATTAAACATAAGTACGAAAAAAAATTACGTATAAAAATACAAATCAAAAAATGATAAAATTGCATAACTATAACAATAGTAACAAGTAGCAGTAAGCAATGAAAAATATCAAAGAAATAAATACATAAATATAAAAGAGCAAAAAATGAAAACTTTATTATATATAAAGAAAATTTTAAGAATTATATTGCGAGAGAAAAAAAGATATCAGACTCGTTTTATAACTTTCAAGTCCAGAACCAAATATATCAGCCTTGTCCTAATACTGATTACCATATCTGTAGAACCTAGGAATAGGCGAGTGCATGTGATAGTTGGTCCTAGAACTTGCAGAACCAAAGGGGAACTGTGGTGAGTATGTCGACCAGGTACACGGAAACACACCAACTCCAGCAAATCTGGACAGTCAAGTAATATTAGGTCAGCTAGGATTCTTCTATTGGAAAGTTTTAAAAGGTTTGCTGAAGATTACAATTGATTATAATTAAATAAAGCAGCTGGAATATGTAGTTTAAAATTAATGTATTTTAGAAATTCATAAATTTGAAATCGTAATATCTGATGATGGATGATGGGCATCAATAGGTAAAAGAGCATCTACACTTTGGGTTGATTATTTAAAATAAAATATTCAGTAATTGACCTTTTTTTCTACTCGACTAGTACTTTGGTTCTGTTTCACAAATACAACTTTATTCTAAATGTTATTAAACCTTTGTATGTAACCCCTTACCGACTTTTCTATGTCTACCGGTTTCGAGACGTAAACAGTTTCAACTTCAGTTTTCGTTCTAAGATTTTTCTACTCGTCTAGGATTTTGGTTCTATTTCACAATCATAACTTTTTCTCAATGTTATTAAACCTTTGTTTATAACCACTTACAGACTTTTTTATGTCTACCGGTTTTGAGACGTAAACAGATTTTACTTCAGTTTTCTTTAAAGACCATCAAGAAATTGTGATATCCAAATAACAAAACAGAAATTGTGATATCCATATAACAAAACACACGAGGTGTCTTTACAATAACAATTTATCTGAATTCGTAAATCATTTCATTCATTCCGACTTAACATAGAATTTTCTAACAAGTCAGGACATAAAGAAATATAATTGTACTCCATGATAAAATTGTGTATTTTTTGCATTAAATAAAGAAAATATTTTTTAATCATGACTTCAATAAATATTCAGAAGTTAAAATCTTGCATACAAATTACAAAGGATAAAAAATTAATAATATGAAAATATTTCACATTGGAAAGGCTTTGCAAAATAATGTCCCTTTAATCAATAATCAAACAACCTTTTTATATAGCCCATAATACAATGTTCCATTGTAATAAAACTTTCGCCTTTCTCTTCATTTACTCCGTCTTTCTTCAACTATTACTAACTTGACTTCAAACATTTTCATAAGCTAATCAGTGCATGTAAGGATTGCCTACTAAAAGGATGTGGTTTCAAATCGCCATGTCAGTTTTATATTTTTGTGCAGCAACTATGGTGAAGGTATATAGTGGGTTTCGCATGTTAGTTTAATTGGTGTCCCGATGAAGATACGGGCACCAGATTGGTAGACTTAGAAAAGTCGATAACTGATAAATGTTCGACCACAATGTTGATTTGATTTAAGAAATTTATTTACAATTCTTAAGTAATTCTATTGTAAAGATGTAATTACATATATTTATATTTTAGTTACTAATTAAAAATGCTTGCTACACTTCCACTTGTTTATTTGACTAATTAGCGCTTTTGCCCTCTAATGAGACTGGTAAATGTTTTACTCGTATAGTGTAAAGATAATTGATATAAAACTAAACATTATCTTAAGTGTGTCTAAATTTGTAAACAAGTTGAAAGATACACAATACGTAATATTTCAATGAAAAAAAGTGGGAAATTATTATTGAAAATATATGTTGGTGGTATACAGAGAGAGGATTATATTCTCTTTTTGTTCGTGCATTGTGTGCTACGAGCATTATCCACAAAATCAACAAAAGAGTGCTGTGGTCATGTAGAGCAAACGGATGGCGAAAGAGCTGCTTAAGGGATTAACGATACATATGTTGATGAATGCAGAAAACGAAAAAGACCGAGAAAGACGTGGCACTACCAAATCAAACGAATCCTTGAAGATGGACATTTCAAAAGTCGGAATAATCGGCATAAATGCATAGAAGATCTATGAATGTGAATGTAGAGGAAGCGATTTATGCATGCAAAGACAGAATGATATGGCGTTCTATCCTCTCTGCGTACCCTTATAGAGAGACGAAGTGGTAGTATGTTTTTTGTAGACTATTCACAAATAAAATTAAAACATTCGTACAATGTTTCTTAAATTGTTTAACTTTAATAAGTAACCCCCCCACCATTCTGAGACAGTCAACAATATATAAATTACAACAAAAACAAAGTACGTAATACATATCGTGGGTATACAAGGAAAACCGGTTAACTACGTTATGTCATATTTAAGTTATGAATACTATTGAGTTATAAATTTTATCTTCTATCTACAGGTATTTTATTTTATTTTTTATTTTATTTGGGAAATCAACAGTTCTACATACATATTTTTAGTAAACAAATAGATATAGTGTACAAACTCAGAACTAATAACAGATTTCCACAAAGTATACAAAGTTAGTAAAGAAAACATATTACATATCAAATAAATACGTACAATTTATACATATAAAAATGTTATTTTCATGTACTCAATAATCAAAGATTTTTTAAATATTTATTTCAAGAACATTAAGTTACTGTAAATTGGGCGGGATAAGAACAAAAATGCTTGAAGAGAGGATAAAGAGGGGAGGGGAGATGTACATTTTATTATTAAAATGTCTACTAAGTTACATAATACATTTTTAGTGTAAATTTTAAATCTGAAAGAGTGATGTTTGTGTAATCTATATTTTTAAATTTTGTATTTGCACATTGAAAAAGTCCTACGAAAAAGAGCATTTTTAACATACGATGTTTTACTTATTGGTACATGAAACAGGTGGTACCGTCTACAAATCCTGGCTGGCACATGTATTGTTATTAAACCAAGCAGCTCTGTTCAGTCAACCATTCTGGTATAATCGGTTAAATGATATTACCACCATTAACCGAGTTTCAGACAATTGTAGAGCGAGTAAAAACGAATATATAGCATTTTTTCTCAAATATTTACAAAGAAAATCACTTAAATGATTTTCAGTGATTATTTTTCAATCAAAGTTTATGTTTTTGACAAAGAATATACAAGGAAAACGGTTAAGTTTCATTTTTGGTTTTCGTTATTAAAACAATATCACATCCAATGTTTTTATTACAAGGAAAAATAATTTTTCTTTGTGAGTTTAGCTAATTTTCATTGAAATAAACATATTTACCTTAATGAAACCTTACTATAGCGAAAAACAATGTTAAAAAAGACTTGTTAAAGTTATGCAAAACAGGAGTCATTCTCGAAGAATTCCATCATTGGTACAAGAGTCTTTCTACTTCCGCTTATGTGATAGATGCCATATCTGAAGATGAAGACAGTGTTGAATTTGATACAACTCAAATTCAGTTAGACAATGTCACCGGCTAACTCAACCAGCACAAATTTCTTCACAAGGAGTGAAGAAATTTTCTAATTTATCTAACATAATTTATTTTTCTTATCTAACATAATTTTTTTTCTTAAAATTCTGTTGCTTTTTATTTCCTGTACATTCTGTAATGTATAAACATATGTTTCATGAATAATAAACAATAAGTATTTTTAAAAAAACCTTGATTTTTAATGAACAACCAAACTTTAAAATTCAATTTACGCAAAACTGGTTTTTTGCAGCTAGCCGGTTTTCCTTGTATACCCATGATATTTAGATATTTACGTTATTTAGCCATACAAATATTAAATCATTTAATTCAAAATATAAAAAAAAATGAAACTCACCTTATACTGAACTCCATACAGTGAAAATTGTGTATCTTTTACAATATTATAACTAATTTTAAGGACTGTAAGAAAAAAATAAAATTTAATAAAATAAAATACATATATACAATAAAATATATATAAAAAGAAAAATAAATGTTGTCGCGTCCCGCGACAAAAATAATTATACCTATAAGATAATCAGAACCGTTATAGTTTAAAAGTAAAATTGAATATAGAAAACAAATCAATCGCGTAAATAAACGCTTTACCCGACAGCGGTCAACCGCCATTCCCGCGGCGGTCACGTGATACCTCCCACCACACTAGTTTTTTGAACGTAGGGCCGTAGCACTCGCGCTGGCGAGCCAGCCAGTTGCAATCTGGTTCGCGAGCAGTGTCCACGCCGCGCTAGGCCAGTTTTCCCTCGCAAATAACTATGGGAGTTTTGGTATAATTCCCTATGCACCATGTTGAGCTGTGCCCAAAAAAACTTGTATTCTAATTAAACCAGCTTCCGGTAAGTCTTCAACAACTTTCGAATATATAAATCAACTTGTTTCGCTTATACAAATTTGTAATTTTTCATTATTGTCCACAGATCGGATACGTATGATCATTTTAAGCTAGAATCCATTATGACGGCTGTTTAGCCTTATACACCACGTAACAACTAACAAATCTCCATTTAGTAAGTACAGTATACAGCACGGAACTGTTGTTTTGTTTTAACTTACTTTCTCGAGCCGTTTGTAAAGAAATACATTTTTTTGTAGTATGGAGAGTCAGGTTACCCCGGAATCTCGCCCTTGAACCTGAGTTGTCGACATTTTCTTTGATTCATCCTGCAGAGGCGTGACTCAGCAGTTTTTCTGCTCAATGGCAAATCGACACAGGACGCCATTTCTAGGATCTTTCGTAATTACTGGTGTTCCTAGTACTTCCTTCTCAAGTAAAATAATATAGAATGGTTCGAATCTCTCAGAGGATTATGTGAGTACCTCGCGTGCATCTCTTCATAAAGGTTGGTGGAAATATACTTCGAAAATTAGTGACTCCTAATGTAATACTACAGTGAACTAATGGACACGCAGGATTATTCAAATCTTTATCCTCATTACGGGGAACCGCTGCCCAAATTATTTTCGGTTCTAGGACACTTAGAAGTAATCACATTGTAGGTTAATTTCGAATCCTTTTAATAATGGGCTATTTTCAATTTTAATTCTTACTAGGAGAGATCTCTGCTCCAATTATTATTAATCCTGTTTACTATAATTAAGTTCCTCATAAATAATTGTTGAACATCTTGAGAAACATATATGTCCGTTGTCTGTAAAACTATATTTTACTGATTTGTAATAAATAAACTTGAAATGAACCACTTTATTCTGTCTTTTCCCACCGTTGTTCACAACCAAGCAAGAAATTCAGTATTTTATTAGAATTTTGCAATAATACCTAATGGAAAGTAACTAAGGACCCATGTTATCCTTCAAGGAACCTTGAGATCAAAAAGAACAAGTTCTACCTGAGACTATTAGCCGCAAGGTAAGATTTAATATTAAAAAAGAGTATGACAATGTAAAACGAACTCCCTTTCTAAACACGAGTTTTCACTCTATTGGAAAGATAAAAACATTATTAGCTATGTATGTACCAATCATTTTGTAATTTTATTCTTATTTTGTCAAGATTTCTCAATAAAATATTTTTTAAATTGTGTATTTTTTAAGCAACACTCAAAACAAATTAAGAAAAAACAATTAAAAACATTAACGTTTTTTCGAAAAAAATGGTTGCATAATAAAAAATAGACGATCTTTAAAAATGAATAAACAAAAAATTACAATTAAAACAATAACATGTGTTCTATCTATCAGCTATTAACAACCCCTCAGACTTTGAGTATGCAATGCCATATTAAATGGCGATCTATTCTCTCTACTTACGGAGAAATGGCGTGATAGTTTATTCGTTTGTTTTTAAAATTTTGACATGTTGATATTCTAAATTTGTGTTCATTTCTTTTTCCTAATAAAAGCGTCCCACTATAACTAAAATGTTCAGATATCCAAAGCGTTTGACAGAAAGAAAGCAAAAAGTTGCCTCAGTTAAAAGATCTGTTTTTATTCCATTTGTGTTGGAAAACTTTGTGTCCAGACTTAAACATTTTGCTGGTAAAATCCAGTCCAGTGGGAAAAGAGAGATTCTCATATGAAAAAGTCATCTCGACTACAGCGTAGAAATGCCTTTTTTTATTTTCTGCATTTCTCGTCTTGTTTTCTTTCCAGTATAAAAAAAATAAACGTCCCTTTGTAAAAATTAATGTGTTTTCAAAGATTTTGTTTAAATATTGATCACATTGACTGACGTACAATTAGTACACAAGCTATTCTTTTACTATCACAATGCACACGCAAACATTCGTGTGAGAAGGAGATATACGTACTCCCTTAGTTCATATTTTATGTCATTATCATCATCGCTCCCTTTCGCCCCTAATAGTGCATAGATCACTGCATTAGTACACAAATCGCAGCGCATCTTGATCATTTTTTTGTTTCATGAAGAAAAGATGAGCAGTCTTACGCTTCAGGTACCAGTCCAGGAATTATGCAATATTTTGTTGTGAATACAACCTTTTAAATAAATATTTGATATCAACCATGTTGGGAGTCAAACTCGAAACCTCATCCATGGTAGGCAAACGCGCTGACCATTACACCACGCGACCGACTTTATTTATATTTCTTGGTATTTCCTTGCAATAGCTAGGACACTGTCGGTTATATTATTTGTGTCATTAATTTTAAATAAATAATTGGATTGTTTTTATAAATACAACGATAAATATGTTCTGTTTTTTATAGTTACATTGTAAATAAATCATTTTCTCATCACATTCGGCGGTATTTTTCTGCCTAGCGTCACGTCTGATAACGACGGAAAATTAGATTTTGAATGTAAGGAAAACTTTTGGACCGTGCTTATTTAATTATCCTTTTGTTGCGTCGATTAAACTTGTTTTTTTATTTATAAAACACTGAAATAAAAGTACTTACATTGTTTGTTACATACTAAAATTAATTGCTTACAAACAAGGATTCACAATAGGAAACTATAACTGTTCTGACATGGAACTTTTTCTTTATCCATCGAGTCTTTCAAAATTACAATTAAATGTTGATTTAATTTCCATCTTTAAAATACTCAATGGTGTATAAATATGACGAGCCAACTATTTTCCAACAAATACCACTATTTATTTATTTATTTACACTTTTACATTGTTTGTATTTCTTATACAGAATAATTGGGGGTTGCCACTGGGGTGCCCCGTGCCTAAGGAAACATTTTACAAAATGTGAAACATCCCTTAGATTAGCTTTTTAACAAAGTTAACACAATAATTACATTAAAAAAATATATAATTAATCCAATTACCCTAATTATTATTAACATAATTAACAATAAAAAAACTAAAATAATCATAAAAAACTTTACCAATTAATATAGACCAATAGAACAAATTTCATAAACAGTACACACATTTTACCTATTTGGCTTGATCCATTCATCAATCCGTGCGCAACCCACCTCCACTATCCATTTCTTAATAGCAATTTTATATTGTAAGAACTTACTAATTGTCCTTATGAATAATGGACTTTAACCGAGTAGTAGGCTAATTCTTTTTGACCGAAGGTTGTATCTATTTTTTTTTTTGCAGCATCAGGGACGAGTATCTAGTTACTATTGTATTTGTAACGGAAGGTAGAGAATAACGTTTACAAAGCTTACTATTCGCACGGAGACTAACTATGGTTTACAGGCACCTCTACCCAGAACGATCAGATTTGCTAACAAAAATCAGATTCTGAATTATTTTGATTGTAAATGAAATAACTTTACTAATAAACTAAAAATGTATTAAAAACATATTACAACGGAGATGGAGAACGTTTAAGGGAAAAAAATACGGAAGTCTAGGTATTTAGAGGGCTTATGACCTGTCGTCGGCTGGTTTAAGTGATCACTTTACACACTGTTACATTCACCATTTTGCCTATGTTTAAACATTCATATTTCTTCAATTCTTCCATCTGTTGATTTTAGTAAAGAAATATAAATGTTCAAACATCGGCTAAATGGTGAATATTGCACTGTGCGTAGTGGCCACTTTAACTAGTTAACGACAGGTCATAAACCTTGTATATGCCTAGACTTCTACATCTTCTTCCGTATAATGTTCTCCATCTCCGTTGTATTTTGTTAATCTTAATGACCCCCTAGGGGGTGAAATCCAGCCTTTTAAACATTTATGCTCCTTATTTCTTTTTTACATATTATATTGAAGATTTTAATATTTGCGAACATGCACAGTGCAAAGATCTATATTTCTGTGAAAACCGCACGTAAATCGGTTAAACCGTTTAGGAGTTCAGTGACATCACACGTGCAGATGAATTATATATAGAAAGATAAATAACACTCAATAAATCCCTTATATCTCTAACTATCCTGCATCCCATAATGTTAGTCCAATATGATTATTTGTTTTTACTTTTTTTTACTGTTTCATTTCTAGTTTTATGTAACTGTATTGTTTTCGTTAAAATATAAGTTTACAATGGACTTTGTCCATAAATGTATTAATAAAAAAAAACCCTATAGTGTATCTAGTTTGTCCTCCCAGTACGCACTATGGTCCGTAAATAAAGGTGCGTTTTGGATCAAACGTCAACAACTCTTTTTTCTAAGAGGTTTATTTGAAAAAAACTAACACAAAATACTCTTAAAAGCTTTAAGTGAAATAATTGTTTCTGTGATATGTTTATATTCATACAATAAAATATCAAAAACAACATTGAAAACAAAAAAAAATGGTTTTCATTTGATTATAATACTCGTATGTATACAAACTAATTATTATAATATCGATGGGTTATTATAAAATGACAAATACCTATCAATTATATCAATAAATGATTCAGTAACGAATAACAAACTAATTCTAAAATATTTTTCATAAATAGTTTACATTTGAAACCGCCATACGAGTAGATAGAGGCTTTTGGTTATCGGACTTTTATCATATTTTTCATAAAAACTTTGTGATAGGCATCTTTTGGCGGCAAATTTTTATAAATGTTTTTTAATGAATGTCTAGACTACAAAACAACATTGAATCATTTTTATTACTTTTTTTTCCATTTTACGTTTTTTTATTTTTATCGGGTTGTGGTCCTGTGGCTAGTGTCTCGGACTCACGGACCGAAGGTCCGTGGTTCGAATCCCACTCTACCCCAACTCGATTCCATTTTCTAATAGTGAGTTATTTACAACTCGTTGAAAATGGCCCTCAAAATTAAATATTTGGGTAAATCATAAGAACGCAAATATTTCTTTTTCTTTAAAAAAAAAAATAAAAATAAATAATAATATTTTATTGTATAATTATTTCAATGTACACATAAATATTTTTTTAAAGTGTTTATGTTGTTTTATGATGTTTAAAAGATGAAATTTTCAGATGTATGTAATACTTTATATCTGTTCCTACAAAGTTTAATAAGAATTCAACTTTTAAAGTGATGAAGTTAACTGATTTTTTCAATTCAATTCAATTTCACTTTCAATTTTATTTATTCATATATATGTACATTACAAAATGGAATATCTGAATTTATACACATAGAAATAATTAAAATTATTAGTCGAAATTGGGTAAATATAACAAAAAAAACACATAAGTATACATAATATCCAGAGTATAATATGTTAAAAAAGTAAGAGAATCTTGAAACGAAAAACTCCCTAAGAGACGTAAAAAATGTCAATGTCCAAAGAGATATTGTTCAACATAGAGATAGCCCTTCCAACAGGCATAACCATTGGCAGGTCGGTCCTGTATATTGGAATGTGAAACAGTCTATGCTGACGCAGTCTAAGTAAACTATCCGAAACATAAAAGCTAATGCTCCGCATAATTTCATGAGTGTCAATAATACCGCGCAACAATCGGAAGAAGTGCGTTGTAAAATACAGATTCCTTCTAGTCTTTAAACTGCTGTAACCAAGCATACCCTGGAGGAACTCTGAGGAAGGTGAGAGGTGGAATAAAGCCATGGATAATATCCGCACTCCTTCATGTAGAGAAACCGAAGAAATTTCTTCTGAGCCTTCTTCACCATAAGAGAGATTTAAAATGGTATCCGTAAAAAAATATTGTGTGGCATTGAAAAAAAATGTATTATATTTACTTAATTTAAAATTTTAACATTATTTTTTAGTTCGTCTATTGCACTATTTAAAAAAATGAATGTTTAAATGTGTCATTAGCAACATTGGTAAAAATCACTAATGATATGCCGTTGTTTTACCATTTTCCATAGTGCCCCGCGCCGGGCCGACCAGACAACTATTAACTGTAGGCTAGCGCCACACGCAGCGGAAATTCCGCTGCGGAACACCAATACATTTTGTTGCATCGATTTTCTGTTGTCGAGCACACTACGCGGACAGTCGGTTGTTCCGTCAGCGGACCTGGGCGGAACGCTCGCCATCGGCGTCTGTTCCGCTCTCCACGCGCGGATTATTCGTATGTTTAATATTTGTGTAGTTAAATATTTGAACATCCATATTTTGTTCACCTTTAATTAATTAACTACCAATCCATAAGGGCTTATTTAATAACCTGTCGATTGGTTTAAATAACGAAATAATTATACAAACAGACCTCTCCATTCGGGCACTTGGGCCTTCTATTCGTTATTTATTGGTGCATATTAATTTATTGCCTGCATTTTTGGATTCATACATACAATATGCTTACACCAACCAAAATAATTCAACACATCGGCAAAGAATATGCCATACATATAACAGATTGGTGTTTTTTATTTAACATTATATAATATCGTAAAACCAAATCACATTCTTCGTTTTTATGTGTCATTCTTATCCATCTATTTGCTTTTTTTTGCTTCCTAAATGGTATATTGTGTCCACAAAAAGTTTCCAGACCCTCTCGAAATCGTTCTGTTATCAACTTCAGTCAGTCAGCAGCGATTGTCCAGAAAAGTATTATCATTATTATTAAAAAAATACAACAACTATGGAGAATACCTTAAAGAAGGGAATACGGAAGTTTAGGTATTTGCAGGGCTTATGACCTGGCATTGGCTGGTTTAAGTGGCCACTTTACACACTGTGTAACATTCACCATTACTCTTCACAGCAAAAAAGGTTTCAGCTCTTAAATTTCACTAAAATCAGCTGATGGAAGAATTGAAGAAATATGGATGTTTAAACAATTAATGTTACAATTGCAAAGTGGCCACTTAAACCAGCCAATGATAGGTCATAAGCCCTGTGAATGCCTAGACTTCTATATTTCCTTCTTAAGGTGTTCTCCATCCCTGTTGTAATTTGTTAATCTTAATGACTTCTGAGGGAGTGAAATCGAGTGTTTTTTCTACAAACATTTGCGCAAACTCAAATATTGGAATTATTATCATTATTTATATTATAATCTCCGTTTTTTCCTTTTAAAATATAACCAAAAACACTTTTTACCTAACTATGGTTATATTTCGTGTCTAGACGGATGAAGACTACAATTATATTGAGGGAGATCAAATAGCTTTTTTCCCAGTGTTTTTAACTCGAAAGTTACTCTCAGCTAAAAATACACACTACAGGACATGCTGCATTTTGTTTACCAATGTAGTGCTCTATGCACCATTGGGTACTAGTGGGAATATGATAATAACGATGGTTATATTATAGAATGTTAAGAAGATTATATTGACAAAAAACGTGTAAATCGCCCAAAACATTCACATAACTTACTTTCATCCAAATGAAGATAAAATATATTAGACGCTTTGACAAAGGCGACATCTGTTCGGTCCAACTAAAAACAATCCCATGTTTTGTAAGTCTCTTCGTGTTTAATCAAATGGTTGGATAATGTACACACTAAAAGGAGAAGAGAAAATAAAGACGTAATTTTCACATTTCTAAAGAAAATATTATTTCCTCTCCACAGAGAAAATGTTCCTAAATAAATACTTCGTCTGTTTATGAAAAACTTTTTTTAGAATCACTATTATTCAGACCTATCGGCATTTTCTAAGAAAATGTATCTTTTTGTGTCTGTATACGTTATTTTACTGTGTTTGATCTTTATAGAATAAGCGGTGTTTGAGAATTTTGATGAACAGATATGTATTTAAATATTGTTTTCCTCTCACTCTCAACCAAATGCCTCCCCGATACTGTACGATAAAGACAACTCAATGTCGGACTAATTATGCCAAACTGAAATCGATTGTTTTTTTTAAGAAATAGATTCCGAGTTTTTTTCTTTGTAGGTGCGTTTTTCGTTTTTCAAAAATAGTTATCATATTTGTATACGGTAAGTCTGAACACGACCTAGGCATTTTAAAGGGTTTTCGGGAGTCCTAGTTCCCATAATAAATCATTTATGTTAAAACAAAAAACAAATCAATAAAGATACGCCAATGGTTGATGTCTATAATGTGTATTAAAATTACTGCTCTATTACTATAATCTAGGGAGGAAATCGCCAAAACTTGGTTCCCATTTTTATTTTTTTATTTAAATATACATCAAACGCAAAAATGTATGCCCTTTGGTGGACTTATTGCCTAATACAATATCTCCCAGCAAACCAAAAACAGACTGGTGAAATATTAGTCGAAATTTATTTAGGTGTAATGTTGGATTCAAAACTTACATTTCACCAAAACGCTAAGATGGTAATAAATAAGATTGCAAAAAAAATATCAATTTTGGGAAGGATCAGAAGATTTATTGATAAGGACTCCTGCAAAACTATTTACAAAGCAATTATTGAACCACACGTTAACTACTGTAGTAGCATTTTATTTTTATCAAACAAAGAAAACATAGATAAACTAACTGTATTACAAAATAAAGCCTTTAGAATCATTTTGAAAAAAAACAGATATACGAGGGTAAAGTCGATGGTAAATGAAATAAAATTATTAACATATAAACAAAGAATATTTTACAATACAATGATATTTGTTCATAAAATTATAAACTCTAATAAAAAAACAGAATTTTGGAAAAAAATTGATCGGAACCAGCATGAACACAATCACAATACTAGAGAAAAGAACAAAATTAGACTTCCATTTAGGAAAAAGGCAAAGTCACAAAATTCAATTTTATTTAAAGCAATTAAAAAGTATTACGAAATGAAAAAAAATATTTATGAAGAAAAAAACATGTCAAAATTTAAAATAATGGTCAAGACATATGTGATAAACAATTTATAAATTAAAAATATTTGTAATGTTATTATTAGAACACACATAACAATATGTATGATATGTGTGCCCTATTTTAAGATTTAAATAAATAAATAAAATTTGTTTTTTGAAAAAATATTTTAAAAAAATACTGAAACAAATATTTTCAAATTACAGTTGTTGTTTGAGAGGGCAGATAGAGCTTGTACATATGAATAAGAATCGTTTTGTTTTACGCAATATATGACGAGAAAAATGATCCGGTAAGGAGTTTGGAATAAGACTGGAAGAGGATCCTGAAATGAAAGAGAATTCAAAATAAAAGGATGTTAGGGTTCTAAGTACATTAAATATTGTTTCAGGTGTTTCTTAAAGATAGCTAAAGAAAGTACATTTTTTTATTTGAAGAGGTTGCTCATTCCAGTCTGGCACTTTGAAGAGAAAAATACGTATTTTATCACGGTTATTCAAGAGCAAACTTAAAATGGCCCATAAATCTTATTACTTGCGTGAATTAAAGGAACGCAAGAGTTTAATTTTTTTTTTAAATTGCACAAAAAACATTTTTTTTTGATCTTACATAATGTTTTTACACTTTTACTTAGACCATTTGGTTTAACCAACCATATTTTAGTAAATCAATATGTTAGTCAACAATGACTGGATTTCAACCTTTGAAGAGTTATCAAGATTAGCAAGTATTTTAACAGAAATGGTAAACATTTTAAAGAAGGGAACATAGTCTAGTTGGTGAAAATAATGAAACGAAACCTTTTTTAGTGTTTCTTTTGGTTTATATATTTTCCAATTTTGGAAATATTCGAAAGATGGTTTTGACAATTCTTTTTGCTAAAACAGCTTTTGACAAATTATTTTGTTTATATACAAAAGCGTCAATATAACAAAAAAGTGCCAAATAGCCCACGACAGTGGCTTGTTTCTCTGCTCAATATCTGCACATACTTATTTATTATTGTTTTATTAACACTAATGGTATTATTTTTTTAAAATCTATTATTTATATATGTATTTATTTTATTTGATTTTATTTTATATTTCTCATGAAAACGACAAGAATTCATACAATGGTTTCAATATGTCGGTAGACATATATATTTATAAATTGAGTTTCAATTACATTATGAGGAGAACTTTCATTAAAAAATAATAATATATTATGCTTAGTACTTGTTTTAGTGAATCAGTGTTATTATTGTACATGTTAGTGGGGGTGAGTATAAACGTAATATATATAAATACATTTATTATGTGAGAGTGTGTGTGTTACTTAATAAATTAATTAATTGAATATATAATTAAAAAAATAAAAATACGTATGTAATATGTATTTTTTATTGATTGATTTCGACCACACCCGGCAGCGGTGAAGTGAAATGTTACATACCCATTTTTTTGTAAAATACTCACAGATGGATCAATTGATTTTTTAAAAAAACTGGTTGTACCTTTTATCAATGCACTAAGGTTTTATATAATGATGTACCAACTTCAGTTGGCTGCTGGCGCTCGTGGCAAGCGGATGTATCCGACGTAGGTATGCGAAATTTTTGAACTATTTTTTTAGTTTATGCTAAAAACACATGCAATATACCGAAACGTTTCACCTTGTTACTGGTGGGTGAATCTTCCGAGTGAACACAAAAACAGACGGCTGTTTGTATTTTTTGCTAAGAAATTAAAAAAATATTGTAATAAAAATTAAAAGAAAGTTAACATAATATAACAGCAAGGTATGACAGGGTTACGAATGATGAAATCAGACGAGTGTGTATATGTAACTCAGGTATAATTGAAACGATTAAAAAGGGGTTTCTGAGATGGTAAAACAAATATATGTATAAGGAGAAAATGAACGGTAACGTGAAACTAAGCTGATCAAGAAAGACGTGGTATGATCAGATAAATAAAAATCTTTAGTATGGTTATGGCAAAAGCTGATAGAACCGAAGGACAAATATGACAAGATGTATGTATGTGCAAGAAGCTAGAAATGTATGCCAGGATAGACGTATGTGGGGGTTCATTCTCTCTGCTTACCCCTACGGGGATATGGCGTAATGGTAGTAGTAGTAGTAGTTATAGTAGTAGTAGCAAGATAACATTATTTAACTAACGTCGTTCACTGCAACTTTCAACAAGCAAAAGTTTTCGTTTATCTTTAACTATTCCGAAAGACAACGACAAGAAATACTAATAATAAATGAACGACACAAAATGTAAAGGAAGAATGTCAAAAAATAAGTTTCAAGTTTTTAAGTATAAAAATTTATTTTTACAAAAATAATTTTATAAAAACAAAGGAACCTGCTTGATGTAAATAGTTAATAGTATTTTATGTAACCTAAAATTAAATGGTTAATAACTGACATCCACTCGATAACGAGGATATAAATCGTGAATGCATTTTTTTCTTGTTCAATTATTTTGGAAAGTTTTTTTTTTTAAGCCAATCAACATGTTTATGAAAGCTTTGATAGATTGGCATTAATAATACACAAAACATCAAATAACTCAACCTTAACAATCTTAGAATTTAAATGAATGCAGAATAGGTATAGGCATGGCATGATCTAGAAGTAGTCAATTCACATTTTTAATTATTCGCGGATGACTTGAAGCTTTTTTCGACAGTTAAAACTTCGAATGATTTTTGTACTCTCTAGGCAAGTTTAAACACATATCGGAATGGGAAAGACGAAATAAATTATTGTTCAATATTTCAAAATGCTCAGTTATATTTTTCACCAGGGCACAAAAAACACAATTTTTTTGCTGCAGAATGAATGACTATAATCTTGTGCTGACTTCGAAGGTTTAAAATCTTATGCGGCCTTCGAAGGTTAAAGATCTTATGCGGTCTTCGAAGGTTTAAGATCTTAAGCAGACTTCTAAGGTAAACAATCTTAGACTTTATAGAAATGCACAATAGGTATAGTCATGGTATGATCCGGGCGTAGTCAATTCACGTTGTGTGTGTAAATATTGCACAATTGTCAAGTGTCAAAAATATAAATATATTTAAAATATTAAGAATTAGAAATAAAATATAATAAAATAAAATAAAATAAGATAAAATAACACTTTATTATTGAAACTAAGGATAAGACAAAAAAGTATGTTTTAAGACGCGCATTTTAAATGTTATTTTTTTACAATCAAATGGATCGATAAGGGGAAAGTTCAAATTATATTCACTAACAAAACGTATAAGTGGAGAGTTCTGGGCATAGTTCGTATTTATTACCATAGATAGCGTCAAAAGATAGAGTCAACATCATATTTCAATATACAGGACCAACCCGGTAATGGTTATACTTGTTGGAAGGGTTAACTCTAAATTTAACAATATTGATATTTTTTACGTCTCCCGAGGAGTTTTTTGTTACACGATTCTCTTACTTTTTTAACATAATATTTTTCTCATGACATTATGTAAACCTACGTGTTATAGTTATATATACCTTATTTTATCAATTTTTATTTTTAGAATTTCTATATGTATGAATTACTAAACTTTCTTTTGTCATGTACATATGTATTTGAATAAATAAATTGAATTGAATAGGCAGATATGGCAAGTGCGTCCTCTTAAGTCAGGAGTGATCACATTTTAGAAACCTTTATGTAAAATTTTACTAAACAGAAATGTGGATCACGTGAACTGCCATCAGATGCCATTACAAGTGTGAATAACATTAAGAAATTACATCTATCCTTTATATCCTGTACCATTCAATTGTTGTTGTCGTTATTCTCGACGTAGAAAGTTACCGCCAGAGATTATGCATATTCTTGAAAATTAAAATAAAACAGTTCACTGAAAACTATTTTAATTGTATTGTGATCGTGTTTTCCAGTTTTCCTTTACAAATGCTATTATTCCGGTGGGAATTTAGATTGTCAATTTATCACGGGAAAATTAAAAAACAGTTGGAAATGATTGCGAGTTTCGATTTTATTACCGTTTTCATCATAATTTCTCTATCTGCATATGCATGGGTTCACTAAATGCAGCGTATTTTAATTATTTGTTTCGTGAAAGTAAGGTGATCAGTCTTACGACTCAGGCGCCAGTTAAGAAATAATAAAATTTCTTAGTTTGGACAACCTTTAAAATCAATATCTCATTTCAATCAGCCTTCAAAGATACTGAAGCGGAAAATTCCCCAGCCATTCTCACCTTGTGTTTACGGCTACTCGTGTCGCCATTTTATCTCTAACAGTTATTTTTTGTTAGTTTACACACTTTCTATAACAATAATTATTCTGAGGAGTTCTCCACCTCAGTTCAGGGAATAAAAACCTACTAGGTACATTTTTTTGTATTATTACAAAAGTTAGCGCAGTTTTTAAAGTTACTCAGATATTAAGGAATCGCCTTTTTAGATTTTAAATTTTAAGTTGAAAATTGAGTTCTGACTCGCTCGAACTTAAATTTTCCATTTAAGGTCAAAACTTTTGTAACCTCCGTTAAGGTTACAAAAAAAATCTTCGACAAATTAAAATAAAATAAACAAAAACCGATGTGGTTGAATATTTTCAAAAACTCGTTAAAAAAATCATAACTCGAAAACTACGTAAAATCGCGGATCATACATGTGAGTGATTCGGATAAAATGTGAGGCACCTACACTTTACATTTAGACGTCACTTCTCCGGTCATCCTGTATAAGTAAAAAATATTAATATTTTTTTATTTAGATAACAGAGATAAAGAACATTTTATAAGTGTATGTGCAATATGCAAATATTAAGTTTTATTAATTCATGAATTCATTGAATGAAATAATTTATTGTATCCCTTTTTTGCTTTCTTTTCTTCCATATACTTTATTTCGTCTTTATTTTTTTTTATGTCTCGTTCTATTTTTTTAAATCGTTTAAACGTAAATTATTAAAACGTAATTTAAATTATTTTAATTTATACTTTATTTACCCCTTATAAATTATAACAAGAATTTTATTTGTACTATTATATTCTATTAATTTCAATGGTAAAAATATTTTGTATTCTAGTTTATGTTTGTTACTTTATAGGTTTGATTATTGTTTTTTTCATAACTATATTCTATCAAATGAGATTATATTTTAAAATATTTTACATTTAGTTGTTATTAATTATTATAGCTTAACACGGGCACAGCCTAAAAAAGCCATAATATGTTAGTGAATGTGTATACAAATGTAATTTGAAATGAATAAATAAATAATTTTATAAAGTCTAGGCATTTACAGGGCTTACGATTTGTCATTGGCGGATTTAAGTGACCACTTTAAATATTGTGTAACATTCACCATTATATCATCATCTCCTATGTTTGAACAGCTTTAGCTTAATTCTTTCATTATTCTATCTGTTGATCGTTTTGAAGTTAAATAGCTGAAACCTTTATTACCAGAATTATTTATTTACATACTAGGCAACGCCAAAAAATATTTTTCAATTTTTAGTCGGTTTGATCAACAATATTTTGAATTCATTCAAATTTTTTAAGACAAGAACTCTTAGGGAGTTCTTACCGAATATCAATTTATTATCACAAGGACAAAAATTATTTTCAAGAAAGAGTTAAGGGCTGGATTTTCCTTAGTAGGAGGGATTTGAGTGGGAAACATTTTGATGATTTTCCAAATGCTTGAGTTTACTGCTTACCATTTCATGTCCCAATAAGTAAAACATCGTATGTTAAAAATGCTTTTTTTCGTAGGACTTTTTCAATGTACAATACAAAATTTAAAAATATAGATTACACAAACATCACTCTGTCAGATTTAAAATTTACACTAAAAATGTATTATGTAACTTAGTAGACATTATAATAATAAATATGTACATCTCCCCTCCCCTCCTTATCCTCTCTTCAAGCATTTTTGTCCTTATCCAGCCCAATTTACAGTAACTCAATGTTCTTAAAATAAATATTTAAAAAATCTTTGATTATTGAGTACATGAAAATAACATTTTTATATGTATAAATTGTATGTATTTATTTGATATGTAATATATTTTCTTTACTAATTTTGTATACTATGTGGAAATCTGTTATTTGTTCTGAGTTTATACACTATATCTGTTTGTTTACTTAAAATATGTATGTAGAACTGTTGATTTCCCAAATAAAATAAAATAAAATAAAATATATATGTTTTTATAAATATTTTTTATAATTATTTTTTTATGTTTCTAACCCTATATTTGTGTTGATACACTCATGTGTCTGTGTTGTATAATTGCTCGTCCCATCTCAACACTGGACTTTTAGTGTTATGGAGTTGAGACTTCTATTCTCAAAAAATATACAATAATCTTATTTATGTAATTAAATAAATGAATATTGCAACAGGTAAAAAGCTTATATATAACAGTGATAATAACAGGCTTAAAACCCTGTAAATGCCTAGACTTTTATTCCCTTCTATGACATGTTCTTCATCTCGATTGTATTATATTAATATTAATAACTCCCAATGGGGGTTGAATCCAGTTCTGGTCTATAAAAATTTGGTCAATCTCAAAATATTTTAGTATTTTTTGTTCCTGTTATGACTGAAGAAACATTATTGCCATATTATGCCAATGCAGAAACATAACATTTTGTTCCAAGTTAAATCTATTATGATAGTCACGGCAGTTTATATTTACACTTGGAAAATCTCGAACAACTTTTAAAAAATCTTTTTTCTTACAACTAAGTTTATTTGTTAGCAAATTCTTTCGCAATTGATTGTGCGAATTTGGCAAGAAAATAAATCGTATTTACGAGAACACGACCGTGGCGTGGTCTAGAAACTCCAAATTAGAGGGATATTTTCGTGTGTTTTTTTACGATTCTCGTGTATTCCCATACAGAGTGAAACACTTGTCAACCTTGAAAAATAAAATAAAGGAAAACATAGAAAGTCATTTATTTTCAGAAATAAATGTACAAAAATTTTCAAAGGTCACCCTTATTTTTTAATAAAACGTTGTTAAATAAAATATTTTGACTGTATTCAAATGTTTGTAGGCAAAAAACAAGATTTCACCATCTAGAAAATTATTGAGGTTTACAAATTACAACAATTATGGAGATTGTTTTAGAGAAGGAAATATAGGCATTTACAGGGTTTATAACCTGTCATTGGTTGGTTTAAGTGGTCATTTTACGCACTGTGTAACATTACCCATTCTGTCTATGTTTGAACATCCATATATCTTAATTTTTTTAAGGTGCGTTTGAATGTTAAATAATTCTTCGTCAACGTGTTAGTGCCTGTCAGTAAACCAAGAAGGTAAAGACACAAATTTTGTTTGTGTTAGTAGGCATAGTAGAATGATTTATATCAAAACTTTTTGTTACAAATACTTACAATACAAATACGCCAAAGGTAATAAAAATTTGAATTGACTGCACCACTCCATATAAAAAAATATAAAAAAAATACACGTTTACAACTTTTTGAACTTTGTTTTTACTACTAATATTTGGGGCTGTATGTACTACCTACATCTCCATTCTTATATTATGACATTCATAATTATGGTTGACCTTATGTTTATCATTTTTTTTAATGCGGTAGGCTATTAGATGATTAAATAATTATATAACGTCCAAAAAGAAGAAATCACTCATTTTTGATCAAATTTTCGTTTGTCGTTCATATTAATTTATTTATTATACATAAGGCCTAAGCCAACTACAAAATTTACATGAAAAAACATAAATACAAAAAACTGAACAAAAAGAACATTAAACTATGTAGCAAAGACAAACAAGGGTATACAATATATTTATTAAAACAAAAGACGTATAAGACTTAAAGCTAAATCATGCCAATCTATTATCATCCCACGCTGTTTTAGTGGCAAAGAGATCTACGAAAAGCCAAAAGATCTATCACAAATAATCCCAAGTTGTGTGACGAATCGACTGATCTACACATTATAGACATTGGGGCATAAAAACAAAAATTGCTCTTAGAAGATTGAATAAATAGCAAATTTTGATTTCTGGTGACATGGTTGAAAAAACGAAAAGAAATTGATTTCCAAAAAGATGGAACATCACTTATAGCATTAAATATTTTGAAAATGCATATATTATATCTCAACTATAATCTATATTTCGTTAATTGAATGGCTAGTGCATCAAATTCTTATACAATTGCACATAGAATTAAGAATAGTCCAGAAGGAGCATAGAATCATATTTGAATACGTCAGACTATGTCTGAAAAACCCTAATTTTATTCATTAACTTTGAACTTCAAAAATGTAACAAATTTTATCTTACATAAAGGGAATATTTTTATGTAATGTTAAATAATATTTGATGCCATTATATTTTAAAGACAATGTTGGTCAAATATCCACCACGGCGTTTTTTAATCCGAGAGTTCCAATTTTCGTTAGTTCATTAGATGAACAAAATATGGTCAAAAATTTACTACCCTGGCAACACTAACAAAATGTTTTTTTTTTCTGTGACAATCTGACAGATAAAAAAAATAATTATTTTTTAAGTTATGAATTTGCTACTTACACATTCATTTGCAACTTACACCTGTTATGTGATCTCATTCTGTTTCTTTAAGATCCCAGCAGTATTTCTACACTTTAAAACGACACAACACGGCATAGTTGCATTCAAATCTGGAGTTGCGTATTGAGTGACGTCTACAAAGAAACCAATGGGTCAAGACGTAAAACTACTCCTTTTTTTGTTGTTTTTTGTTTATTTTTCCATAGAATTTTAATTACAAAAATACATCTTAAAATTAAGGTATAACATAATTTGGAAAATTTAGAGTAAGAAGAGTAGTTAAGTCGCCTTCTGCTTGATACGCGTATGCGGTTTCTGGACTAAACTTAATTATATGCAATTACATTTATACTTACCATAACACGTCATGTAAAAACAGAAAACCAACGAGCATCGTACTTTTTTCTGTGTTCTATATTCTGCTTCAATAAAAATGAAACAGACACACAAATGCGAATGAAGAAAATTCTTACGTGCGTATAAATGTGACCTAAAATTCAGCGTATACTTTAATATTATCCAGAAACCTTATATTTCAAGGTAAAGTATAAGGATTTGTGAATATGATTGTATCTTTAAAGAAATTAAAACCCCAATACGTCGTAAGAAGCTAAATGCGTGGAAAGTTTAAAACAAAAGGGGTAACGTTGGAAATAAAGAATCAGATACAAAAAAAATAATGTGTGTTATGTAATGTGGCGACCAATCAGTACATCTAAGTTCAAAATTAGTACAAACTAATGAATTGTGTAAACAAATTAAAGATGTTACAAATTTGAAAGGTTTACAGATTCTGTAAATAAATTCCAACGTCCTCTTTGACATTGTATAAATAAGTGGAAAATACAAAGTAAGTTAATTTGTTGACATTATTAAAATAAGTGGAAAATACAAAGTTTGAGTCTAGATCTCAAATTGAGTTTACCTAAACAATGTTTATATTATTAATACGGTTTGATTTTTATTTTGTTATTCTTATTTTTAATAAACGTATTCTTGAAACATTTTTAGACATTGCATGTGCGTATTATTCAGATCATACCGAGTACTTAAAGTGTCAATTGATCAGATTATGTTTCTATTCTACAAAATATATTTTAATTGTCAGCATGCGTACAAAAAACAGCATTTTAAAAAGACTTTAAAAGAGAGTCAAGATCGTTTAAAAAAACTAGACACATCAGATGTCACGTGATGAATTTTTTTTCAGTCTTTATTCAATAAATGTACACATTATTATAAAGAAAACAAAGTATTAAAATATATTTTGTTCCGATAAATTGTATAATGTATTATTGTTTTATGTTTTTTCTTTATGTATCCTATGTATTTATTTTTTTCTCATGTTCTCGTTTTTAAAATTATATAAACTCTTATAATAAACAATAAACAACTACAAAAGTATAATTTAGTCTTTTTTGGAGAGTAACAGTGATAACATTTACATGTGTAAAAGTAGATATGTATAGAATTTTTTTAAAACATGTACCTTTTATGAAATTTATTAATAAAAAAAACTATTCAATATGAGTTTGTCATCGGGTGCTCAGACATTAGTTTTAATTTATAATCAAATAAAAGAGTAGACATAATACTGTATACGTTTAAAATAATGAACATATATTATTTTGTTTTTGATGCTTTGAAAAATATTATAAAGAAGAAAAAAAATCAACAAAACCACATAAAAATGATTTTAAGAAATACTTTTTTGAATAATAAGAGAATAGAGTAAAATAATGCAATTAAAATAAAAGAATAGCCATTTACTTGGATATATTTTAAATAAAGGAAAAAAAATATAAACACTTATTTAAATAGTGTGTGTTCATAAATGTAATCAAAAGAAGATAAAAAAATTACACAATTTAAATGGATAACTTCAATTCATATCTACAGAAAAAATAAAAATAATAAGAATATTAAAAGTACCGATTAAAATTAAGATCTAAAAAATATAAATAAAATATGAAATATGCAAAAGAAAAGGTAAACCTATGAAAATAACAGAAATGTATTCAATGAGAGATAAAAAATCTTTTACATAAATGATAAATCAACATAGGAACGTTCTGTCTACTAACCACTTTCGTAATAAAAACATAATTTTATTTTTAATTTGATATGTTTTCATGTCAAGTGGCAACATATTAAATATTTTTGGAACAATATAATCCATCAATGCAAACAGTCTGGCTTCTGTTTTCTAAATATTTAAAAAATATTTTTTTTATTTATTTATACAAATACATACGAGTATTTATTATAAAAAAAAATAATAACGTATCCCAAACTCAATGAGGCCAAAAACCCTGTGTTGAGATGGGATACAGCATAATGGAAAGTGGAAGCATGTACATGATTAAATAATAGTAGCAATAAAAATTCAAAATTACTACATAAAATTATTTTTCAATCAACATCTAGACAACACGCTATGATTTCATCCAACGCAAGAGTGTACGCTGATTGCTTCCATTTTAAAAACTATAATATGACGGTTGACTGTATAAAACACTTTTTGGAAGTCAGTATACATGAAATTCACCTGACAACTTTCATTCATTGACGAGCAAATATAACCATAAAATTGAAGTAGATCGGACGCAGTAGACCTCGTTGGAACAAATCTGTTGCTTAGGGCAAATTAATAAATTAAATGCTTAAATTACTGCATAGACCAACGACTAAAATACATTAACAAAAAAGGATAGAATCCAAATGGACCTTTTGTTTTAACCAATAATTTGCCTTTAGATTTATGTATTGGAATTACATTTGTGATCTTCCACCAGTCAGGAAATAAACGTTTATTTTGAGATTATTTTAAAAATAACGTGCAGTTGTATACATAATATAACTTAATAGGTACGTCATATTAAGCTATGAGTTGACTCTTCTTTTAAAATTACAGTTAATTTACTTCACCCGCAATAGACTTAATAAAAATCATTATTTTATAACTACGAGTACTAAAGAAGATCAAAAAGGAAAAAAAAAAACGCTGAAAACGAGTCAAGCTGTTGCCAATTTCCAAAATGACAGTCGTCAATCTACATGGAAAATATAATTTCAGTTACGATATAATTTAATTTAACTATTGTTTTCAAAAACTGGGCATATTAGTAATTTTTTTAATAATTAAAATATTTTATTAAATTTTATAGAATTAAAATATATTAAGTTACCCTGTTTTACTGAATTTAATATTATCTCATTAAACACACATCGCTTACTTCAAATTTACCTTGGAATTCAAAATGGAATATTTGCATTTCATTAAATAATTTCTTTTGCGGTTTTGCAAATAATTCACCGTTTTTTGAATATCTGATGAAGTTTTGAAAGATTTGTAATTTGGAATGTGAACAATTTTAGCTTCTTGTTAAACAACCTAACTCAGGTTTATTTACAAACATTCTTCGTATAAGAAATTACCACTAACTAGCAATTTTTCGATACAAAATTTCTGCTTTCTTGCCACATGAGGAAGTAAAATATTTCGTTAAGCAGTGGATATTTGGTTATTAATGATGTTGCTAAATCATTCTCTTACTCTCGCTTTTGATTCTTCGCGGACGACAAGAAAGTTCTCAGAATAATTCGAACTTTACAAGACTGTTTTCTTCATCAATCAAATATTAACTCTTTTAACCAATGGTGTAAAGTCAATAAATTAGAACGAAATATTTAAAAATGCAAAATAATGTCATTTCATAGAAAAAAACAACCGATTTCCTTCGAGTACCTATTAGAAAACTCTAGAATTGATCTTGTTAAGTCCATCAGAGATTTAGAAGTTGTTTTGGACTATAAACTGACATACAACGAGCATAAAGATAATACAGTAAATACATCACTGAAATTACTTGGCTTCATTATCAGAATATCTTCTGATTTTACTTATGTCCGTACAATCAAAACTCGTTATTGCTCAACTGTTCACCCTTTTCTAGAATATGCCTCCATAGTCTGGTCTCCATTCTATGTCAATCGCATAAATCACATTGAATCAGTCCAACATCGCTTGTTTCGAAAAGTAGCAATGAAAATGATGAAATGATGAAATTGCATCGTCGGTCATTAGTCTACTTCAGGTGAACTAATTTAACACGCGTGTGTCATCAACTATGAACTATGGACCCTACACACCTAAAAAAATAATAATATTAGTGATATAATTTACTAATAGCTACCTCGCTTCCCGTGTGACAATCAACTAAAAGACATCCTTAGTTCATAATCCAATTATTAAAAAAAAAAAAAAACTCAAAAAACGTAAAACTTTCACGACATAAATGGTGATCCCGACGTGATCCATAACGTGTTACTGACAAAACTAAGTGTTCAACTGATGGTACCTAAAGATGCTACTGCTAATATAGTAGTAATGCGTAATGCACTCTTTACTTTCTAGTGGGGAACTGAGGTCATTTTCTATTTTCCTGGCTTACAGCAATTCAACATTCGTGATAAGTAATTTGTAATTTAGATTTTTAAAATTATTTATTGTTTTTTAAAGGAATAACCTGCTAAGCCTCTATTTTGAGGCTTGTCAGCAGGTGAGATAGAGGGGATATGGAAGGAGGTAATGAAAAGTACACCACAACACCCAGACCAATTGAGAAAAAATCTTTCTCGCAACTGGCGGGAATCGAACCCGCGACGCCAGTTTCACAGATAGCCGTCTAACCAATTGCGCCACGGCGCCTGTCACCTTTACATACACAAAATATATTATTTACCGTTCCCACAGTCCTAAAGACAATAGTTGGTCAGATGACAGGGGGAAGTGTTTTTTGGGTGTATTGCACATATGTTTATTTTAATATCTCTTATAATTATGACATGTGTAATGCTGAATACTATTTAGTATTTTTTTTCTGTAATAATTTTAAAATTGCAAACATAGGTTTAATCAATTCACGAAAAAAATCTCCATCTAAGATCTGATTGAGCTATCTAAGACCAATATAATCCGAAAATACGTAATGTAACAGTTAAAATGCTGTTTTATTAAATAAATTTGAAAGGCAGAATGGTAAACGCTACACCGCGTGTAAAGTGGTCACTCAAACTAGCCAGTGACGGATTTTAAGCCGTGTAAATTCCTGGATTTCAATATTCCCCTTCTCAATGGTGCTTTTTTCCTCTGTCGCAATAAATTTTTATCCTAATATCTCCCCAATGAGTAAAATCCAGCAATGTTTACAAACATTTGGACAAATTTACCTTTTTTTTATAAAATTACAACTGGTAGAAAAAACTAATAAAAATTAGTATTGTTAGACTATTATGTAAAATAATTCAACCAGATGAACTTCATCCACATCAATAAAGGTTTCAGTTAGTAAAAACTACACAAAAGTAAACAGAAAAGTTGAGTGAATGTTACTGAGTTAGTAAAGAGGCTTCTATAACAGGGCAATACGGGTCATAATCCCTGTAAATGCCTAGATTTTCATATTTCCTTCTCCTTAAATGTTTTTCCTATATGTTGCAATAAGTTTTACAAAGATGCCTATATTATGTTTGGGATATATCGAAACTTGACATACTCGTATCTACACTACATCAGACACTATAATTTAAAATTTCGCAAATAGTTTTTAACCGTTTTTAAGAAATAAAAATCAAAAACCGTTTGAATGGTCATTGCGATCCTTGTTTTTCTTTTTCACAATTTTTTATCGCAACAATCATAATATACCAATTATATAGTTGTATCATTTTCGTGTTTTTGTCTTTTGAGAAGGACAATAATTCAACCAGTAAAATGCAAAAAGCCACCCTCTAAATGCGTTTCAGCGAGGAAAAAGTTGAAGGAAAACTCTTAGACTTTCCTGTTTTTTCAGTTTTTCTGCCCTTGTTGGTAGATAAATGGGAAGGTTATATATCATCGTTAGTTCACAAGCTAAAGCACTGGATTCTATTCCCTTTCTCCGGATTTGTTCTTCTAAGTTCCTCGAATGAGGCTTTGTTTATTTGAAATAGGGCGCTACTTAACTCGTTACAAATGGGCGCATTTCAAGTTTTATTAGCTTAATTCCTTGAAGTTTAAAAAAAATATTTAATTAAGAATTGTATCGGACGTCCAAAAAAATTACCAAGACTTTTTTACTAACTTGTTACAAAAGTTGACTCTTGACCCCGATTGTATCTGCCATTTAGTTTTAAAGTTTTTTATAAATTGAAATTATTATAAATACCTAAATATCAATGAGTTCTAAATAACTTATTATCAGAAAATGGAAATCAAGTTAGGGCAAAATGAGATTTGAAACTCGGAGCTCTGATCCACCATTCATAGAGGTCATTTTCTTTTTTTCTGGCTTTCAGTTTTTTGACATAAATTTTATGTAATGGCGTTTGAAAACAAAATTTTTAATGCGTCCAAATCCTATCAAACGGGTTTTTCTGGAAAATATCAATTAAAAATAATTACGAATAAGAAAATCTAAAAAACATGAGTTTAACCAATAATGACATATGGGTTTGAAGCAAGGGCAGACACAGTCAGAACTATTGAGGACTTCCGAAGATGAAGACGCTGAGGATGATAACAGACTTATCTCTTAGAGATCACTTGAGGATCGCTAGAATAAGAGAGGTATGAGAGGTTGACGACATTGTGAGATGAAGTAGACAGTAAAGGAGGGACTGGTACGCTTATGTCCAAAGAATGGACACAATACTTGAGTTTTCCCTTCGCCTTTCACTTTTCTTCCCTCTTTACCCCATTCCGTCTTAATTGTTTAGTGTGGATATTTAGTAAATTTTTATTTCTAATAATATTAATGTTTTTATTTTGTTTTTAAATGAAAATATTATAATATACCCACAATATGTTTATTAGGGTGGTTCAATTTCTAATTTTTCGGAAATTCAAAACGGCCTTAAGCGGAAAAGATGTTCTATAGCCTACATACTCGTATTAAGGGAAAATAAACAAAAAACAAAATTTTTACGATAACATTTGCCACGAGACTGTTGAAGTTTAGGTATTTTAACATTTTAATGGTAGAATTAAAAAAAAAAATTGGGTAGGGCAAATATTTTTTTTAGTATTTATTGCAAAGACAAAACATAAACAAAATGGATACAATTTTTTTTTAAATATGTGTTGAGCAGTTTCAGAAAATATTTTTTTTTATGTTAAAAAAAACATTAAAATTCCAGTTGACGGTTATTACTAGTGTTAAACACTGGCATTAATTTGTGCCGTTTTTTGTTTATCTGTTTCTTTTTTGGTTTCTGCAGAAAGAAACTGATGCTTTTGTAACTATTTTGACAATTCGTGTGGTTTGACTGTGACAGGAAAACCCCTTTGTGGAAAGTAGTATGGCCTCCTGAACAATCGATGTGTCTCCTATTGCTTCTGAAATCATCTTGTAGGTAAATTGTTAAGTCGTTCTAGAGTCTGCCAGATTATCTTTTTTAGTCAAATACACATAATCTGTTGCAGAAATATCACATTCTGGAAATTAGAATATTCAGATAATTGTTGCAAATGTAGTCCGTTTTATTTTGCAGGCTATCGGAATTATCCGGAAAATCATATTTTCTTACTTCTCTTCTCTTGTCGGCTAGAACGTGGCTTGCACTGATAAAAGAACATTCTCAGGATACAAAGTAAGTCTTTTTTTAGACTGGATCATAATAACTCAATTGAATGAAACTCTTTAATGTCACTTAAATCTCGGGTGGATTATTGTGAGATGATGCTGCTAATAAATCATACTTGCTGTTGTAGGCCACCTTAATTGCCAAATTTTTCTATGAGTTCTCTTCGACAGACTTTAATTGCAATGTCCAAAGTTGATAGTTTCAGAATGTCCATTAACTGAAATTGATCAGTGCTTAAGCTTTTTTTATTAATGACTTCAGGTAGCTTGCATTCTATTGAGGTGAATAAAATTATAGGCAGCTTCTTACCATCTAACAATTTTTCGATTTCTCCCGTGAATCTTTTGAGCTCAATTGTAGTTTCATCCAAATTTGCAAAAATATGACAATCTGCAACGTTATTGGCATGTAATTGGTACAAAAACCACTGTTTCATGGAATCCAATCTCAACCAGCTTTGTGAAAACAATATCAGACCTTGTATTGTGTTTTACAATTTTTCTAACTCTTCCGACATTGACAAATAATTTTCTAATATGCTTGGACTCAAGTTCTCTTTACCAGACGTATGTGTTGTTTTGATTTGATTTTCCTTCCGATTTTCCTTAAAATTATGGTCTTGTCATGACGTCGGTCAAAATATAAATTAATCAGATCAGAATTTGCTACAACTGGCTGATATGGTAAATTGGTTCTTGTTTTTGTTCTCTTACCCCGAATTAAAATTTAATCAATGACGTTCGATATGTTGCTTAGTAATATAAGGCCAACATCTTGAAGTAAGGCTGACATGATAGCTACCCCTGCTTAATCAGCATACTTATAATATCACTACTACGCAGTTCTCTTAGCATATGTGAGTAATTTATAACCAAAAAGGTTAGTAGCTGAAGTTTTCATAAAGTAAATAGACTATATATTCATGGCCAGTAACAAATTATTGTTTAAACTAAGAGATAAAATATGTCAAATGAGTATTTCATGGAAAATTTAATTTGAATAATTGATACAGATGACATAATAACCTTGTTTTCGGATCAAATGATATTATTAGTTTATTAATGTATTGTCTTTAATACTTTGGTAATTAGCTGACATTACTATCGGATCAAAATGAAAGTTGAGTCCTTTTTATGAATTGTGGAAACTTATCTTTCACAGATTTGAAAAAAAATATTTTACCAAATGACTTCGAAACCATTACTTTTGTTCCAGTAAAGCAATTCTTGAATCAGTTAATCTATTTCTTACGAAGACGTGAAACATACACGGGAAATTAATATTGGCCATATTCAACACTGTTTAACAAGATTTCACAAGAAGTGCAATTGAACTGTATGAGGTTCTTCTACAAGCATTTCGTCACAACTATCTGATTTACTGGATGAATCGCTTTACCGTTACCGTTCGCGGACGAAGCCTCACGTTTATTTCGCTCATTTTAAAAGAAAGTATTTTAGGAGGAACAATTTATAAATTTATTAAAACTCGTTCATATGAGTCATAATATTTTTTATTTATATTCTTAAATCCCGTATGTTGAGGGTAAATTCAGTCATTACATTTTACTATCGCTAGGTAAACAAAATTTTCCTTCTGTTCTGGAAATACTAGCCAAAATGCTTTTAAGGATGTTTAATTTATATTATCTATTGTATAGTGTTCCAAAACATATTTTATAATGGTTGGAAGCAGCCCTAATTTTCATAAGAGCTCTAGTATTTGAGCAAAATATTTTTTGTAGGCCCTGTCTCAAAAATTTTATTGATAACTTCGAATCACGTCGCTCGCAAAACATGTATCTAAAAAAACTTCATCAATTTCAGCTAATTTAAAAAAAAATAATATTCGTATTATTCGTTAAAAAAATATATTAAAAATAATAATAATATATTTAAATATGTCATAATAATGGACACTCAGTGATACATGAAATTACTTTTATCATTAAAGAAACATTTTAAAAACTAATACTTTAGTCTATCACAGAGTTGATAAAAAAACAGCTTCACGGTTTCACTACTAATTTCTTGGAATCTTAATTGAAATATAATATTGGCATTTAGAACGTATAAGGTTTTTTACCATATAGAAAAAACAGTCAAAATTTGTCAAAGGTTTCTAAGTTATCGAGAAAAATATAAACAGTATATTTGCTGATCAAAGTCACCTTACGATTCAAATGTCGCCCGATTTTACTATTGATACTGGCTTCAAGGTTGGCGTGTGAGGGGGAAAAAAGCATAGACAAAAATAGGGTTGTTTTAATTTCTATAAATGGCATTACCAACATTAAAATAAATGCATGTTTCGTGGTGTACTGTTAGGTGGATTGGTATAATTTAATTTAATACCAACCGAATATAATAGCTTTTCTGAGACATTGAATATTGTAAACGAAATTTATGAATGAAATTATTGGTTATCTTTATAAAAAACGTGATATTTCCCTATTCCATTTTTAAATCATTCTTCCTAATTACTTTATATATTTTAATACATATTTCCTAAAAATGAGTTGTTCTTCTTTATTATTGCATTTAGGTATTTTAAATCATATTTTCTAAGAACTTTATATTTGTCAACATTTATCAAGTAAAATATTTGCGTACATTATTTATTTATTTATTATATATACGGCCTAAGCCAATAACAACAGTTATATGAAGAAACTTAAATGCAAGAAACTGAACAAAAAGAACATAAAACTATTTAGCGAAGACAAATAAGGGCAAAACAATAATTATATACAATATATTCATAAAAACGAAAGACTAAGACTTCGAGCTAAACCATGCCAATCCAACTTCATCCTACACTGTTTAGTCGAATTGACTAATCTACACATTCTGGACATTGGGGCATAAAAACCAAAGTTGCTCTTAGAAGATTTTATAAATAGCAGATTTTGACTTCTGGTGACATGGTTGGGAACATGAAAAGAAATTGATTGCAACAGAGATGGGACATCACTATAGCATTAAGTATTTTGAAAATGCATATAAGGTCCATCACAGTTCTACGTCTCTCCAATGAAGATGGATTATGAGATCGCTCTATTTCAAAATAGGAATAATTACCCCTTTGTAATCCGTAATCAATTATGGAAATATTCCTTATTATTATATGTATCAATATTATTACTTCATGTACTAATATAATTTATTTAATAAAACAGAACATAAATGAAAATTGAGCTCGCTCTGTAATGATTATTGACAAGTTCTCAAATTTGGATTCGATAAGGGGGACAATTTGTAGCGGGAGACAGCTCGCACGATTAATTTTGGCCGGAAGTTCCATCAATCTTCCGACCGGCACAGATAGGTCGTCAGATAGCCGTCACTTTGCCATTCATTAGTGATGTAACACTAATGAATAACCGATTGATAAGATTCTAAATAAAAACTAATAATTCATTTTTAATTTATTTAAATCTTCAAGTACAAAACATAATAACATAACCTAGATTATAAAAACAATAAAACGCTTTGTACTTACAGCCAATCTGCCAAACAAAATGAATTTTTTACCCTTGAAAATAGACGCATTGTATTTTAGTTATGCTATATACATAAATTATTAAATAATAAAGTAGACTCTTTTAACCTACTCTCCAAAATTATTCCTAATGTTCCCTTTCGCAGGACAAGAAATAAGTATTTATTCCATCTGCCAGTATGTAGCACTAACTATGCACAACACTCTTTCCTCTATCGTTCTTGCTCTAACTTTTATTTTATTTTTCATCTATTGATATATTTTACATACCCCTTAATTAATTTAATAATAAATTAAGACTTACTATTTCTGGCGGCGATACGATCCCACTTACTATTGAATGATGCACCCTCCTGAACACTTACTCTCACACTGATACACATAAACACACATCTACACTTACAAAAACACATAAACACATCCTTTTGTTGTAACACAATTTAATAATATGTATGATTTTTATTTAGAAACTTTGCTGGTCTGTCTTTAAACTGATTTTTTTTAAATTTTATTATATCATTGTCGACTGTTTGTTTCTTTAAAATAAATAAATAATGCTTTGGCGGAATTATTGCTTAAAGTAATATTTTCCAGGGAATCAAAAAACATACCGCTAAAAAAGTTGCTTAAAATGTATACGTTCAAAATATGTATTCAAAATATTCAATATAAATAAACATTAATTTTGAATAACAGGTTTTTGAGTATACAGATGTAGCTTGTTGGCCTCTAGGTGTAATGATGAGCGCGTTTGTCTACTATGCGAGAGCTCTTGGGTTCGATTCCCACCCTGGTTGATATGAAATATTTATTTTAAAGGGGGTTTTCACACAATAATATTTCATAGTCCCTAGACTGGTACCTAAAGCGTAAAACTAATTACTTTACTTCAATGTAAAAAAAATGATCACATTACGCAGCGATTGGTGTACCTATATAATGCCTTATACACCATTAGGTGTGAAAAAATAATAATGATGATGACGTAGCTTGCTCATATACACTAAAATAGTTTATAACGTACGTTATATAAATTAAATTATGTAAAATATGAGATCAGGTAATAGAGTTTGAAACGAGACGAGAAGATGATTCAGGAAAAAGAAGGAATAATTATGGGTAAAACGGGAATAAATATAAAATAATGTGTATAGTCCAGTGTTGCCTTTAACGAAAAACAATATGTTTATACAGACAGTTAATGGCTCTGTGGGATTTTATTTGTTTATGAAGTAGGTTTTGTATTTGTAACATTTATTGTAAATAGTAAAAAAGTTTTTTGATCAAAGTCCTTATGTGGACTACAAGATTAAAAAAAAAAAAAAACATCGTTTAAATTGAATTAAAAAAATAAAGTGATGTAAACATTGGAAGGTTTAGTAAAGGACTAAATGGTGTTAAACCTAAAAGACCTATGTGGAACATATCCTCCAATTCTTCGGGTACTAAGGCGATCTTTTTTGTACCAAACGTCACCACCTTTTAATTAAAAAACTAACCAACTTTTCGAGAAATTCTTGGCACAATAATTAAAATAATTTACCGAAGTAAGTAAGCAATGGAGTGTATTTTAACATAACTTGTTGAGTACGATTGGCAACAAACTGAGACAAATTATTTGTTTTAAATTTGAAACGATAAGAAAGGAATACATTTTTATATATCCAGGCAAATAAATAATAGAGTTCTGTGTGTGGCATGAACCAAACCCTGGACGTGTGTTTTCGACCAAATCGTTTATTTCAGATAGCAGAAGTAGACCAAAATTTAGATGGCTGGATGATGTGAAAGTGTCTGAGAGCAATTGGCCAGATGAACTGAAAAAGAACCTCATGGTGCAGAGAGAAATGTAGAAAGTTTTTGGTGGAAGTTAGGGCGCACGGCGGGCTGTAGCGCCACTGATGATGATAAGTTCCTCTCACGTAAAAATCCCGATCAAAAAAGTTAAGTAAGGTTAAGTCCACCTCAATATGTAAAAGTTGGTATGTTCGTCTACCATTCTTGAGATCATGGATTTGATTTCTGGCAAGGTGGGCGTGAAATATTGATTTTGTAGGTTGTTTAAACTGCAAAATTTAATTTTTCCTGGACTGGCACCTGAAATGTAGCATTGATCCTTTTACCTTCATATTAATCAGTTTTTACTTAAACGTAAGTATGTTTAAATTCAATATCAAATTGCACAATTGTTTTTTTTTCACAAGATTGATTATCAATAATTACCTTAGACAGCGTCAGCATAGACTGTTTCACATTCCAATATACAGGACCAATCTGCCAATGGTTATGCTTGTTGGAAGGACTATCTCTATGTTGAACAATATCACTTTGGACATTGACATTTTTCACGTCTCTGAGGGAGTTTTTTGTTACAAGATTCTCTTACTTTTTTAACATATTATTCTTTGGATATTATGTATACTAATGTGTTTTTCTTATTCATATACCTAATTTTAACTAATTATTTTAATTATTTCTGTATGTATAAATTAAGATATTCCATTTTGTAATGTATATATATATGAATCAATAAATAAATTGAAAAAATAAATAAATAAAATCAACGGAAAAGAAAATACAAAAAAGATCTTCGTCATCATTGTATTAATTTACATAATTTGCATGCGGGTAGGTAATTAATAAATTAAAATAAGTAATCACATTAACTAAACAAACGGTTTAATGTATAAAGTCTTGCAAAATACAAAACAATACAACTTTACAGTTCTTATCAATAAGCAATTTATTAATAATGTTAAAAAATTCACGTAAATTATCTTTCCTCACTTAAGTAGCAATAGCAGATTTAGACATATTTTATTTTAGTCACAGCGTTAACTTAAAAAAAAAAAAATCGTTTCTCATATAGTTCGAATAAAATAAAAATAAAGAATCATGTATCCGATAGTAATTACTGATTTTTCGCATCACTACCCGTCAGATTGACTTTTTGAGTGTTTTGTGGCTCCGGACCAAAGTGACCTATCCGCATCTTACAACAAAGCATAGAAAAGTGGAGATGGATCCCATTTATCAGAAGTTTCAATACTTTTATCCAATAATGACGCAATGGGCGTTACAAATAGGGTGATTTGTTCAAACTTCATGGCACATCTCATGTCACGAAACAAAAAAAATGATCAAATTATTCTCTATTTTTACCTAATAAATACAAGTTCGATTTTGTATCACAAAGATAAATCAAATGTTGATTTATGAAGAGCTTACTTAAAAACAACGTCTCCATTGCCAAGAAAATGAAGAATACAATTCTGTGTATGTGTGGAAGTGACTCCGGATCTAAAGGGTTGTTGGAAATCAATGGGTTGTGGTTCTGTAGCTAGTGTCTCGGACTCACGGATCAAAGGTCCGTGGTTCGAATCCCACTCTACCCCAACTTGATTCCCATTTTCTAATAGTGAGTTATTTACAACTCGTTGAAAATGGCCCTCAAAATTAAAAATTTTGGTAAATCATAGGAACGCAAATATATATATATATTTTTTTTAAATGGCCCGAGGTTCGAACTCCACTCTATCGCAACCTGTTTCCTATTTTCCGATAAGTTTACAAATTTACAACTTAAAGATAATTAGCCACAAAATACTTTTTTTTTTTAAATTGAATTTTATTAATTTATTTGACTTACCTTTATTTCTGATATTTTCATTTAAAACTAAAAAAATATATTTTAAGTCTAGTAAAAAGGCTGAATAATACCGACTCAATTTTTCCCTTTGTAAAAGATATTTTTAAAACAGTATTGAAATAACTTAAAAAAACAACAAATAGAACCATCGAACCATCACACCGTTTCCCCGTAAGGGTAAGCAGAGAGAATAGAACGTCATATTATTCTCATTTCTCCCTTACTCTTCAATCACACATTTTCTTAAGTATAGAAAATAAAAAATCTTAAAAAAGAAATTCAAGCTGAATAAAAATGAATAAATGTTACGAAAAAAGGAGAACTTTTTTATTTAAAAAATCATATATAAGTCTTTATGACGGTCTCAGCATTTGTAGCCAAAGTTTGAACATTGAACATTGAACACTGAACAGCATCAGGTGTGAGTGGATCCACCCTGCAGTGGTATGGAGAAGCGTATTGTTGGAGCTTTTGTGGCGTTGCCATAGGCTCCGGGCTCATTGGCGAAGTAAAGTGGCAGGTATAAAGTAGGTAACATTGGCGGATCGTTACTATGGAGCAATATCTTCCAATTAACCAAACAAACACATGAGACATGTACTAGTAAATACTATAAATAAACCAAGGAAGAGATGTGTAGGAAATAGAAAAAGAAACGGTTCGTATTTTGGTAACAAGTTCCGTAAAAAGGTATTAATGCTTCATATGTTCCTAGAAGCATATTAAGAAAGTTGTTTGCGGACCTGCAGGCTTATTCTGTCACAATTTCGTTTCGTATGTTCGTTCGTTCGTCATATATTCATCTCCTTCAAACGCTAAGTCGTATTTTGGTCTTGTTTCCTTTCAAATGATACGAATAAATTTACAAAATGAATTAGTTACACAATAAAGCTACTGCACTTTATTATTGAAAAGTGTGACTAAAAGCCGCCCTGTAAGAGACACTTCTAATATTTTTAGCTCAAATATTTTTACTATGCAGAGTTATTTAATAATTTATATTGTATTACACTCCCACACTACCAGAAGTCAAACAAGAGGATGGGTCATGGGGTCTATCACAAACTCTGAATTCGAGCAAAAACATTTCAGGTTTCTGGGCCCCAAAATATTGAATATGTTACCCAAACGTTGCAAAACCATGACCCGGATTCAATTCAATAAATTCGTGAAAAAATGGTTAATGGGTTAAGGTCAAGAAATTTTTTTAAATTTACTCAAAATACATTCTTAAATAATAAATTAATATTGTATAACTGTCTAGTAAATAAACTAGTAGGTGGTAATGTTAATGTTTATTTTTGCATAAAAATGTCTGCTTTAAAATAGGTTGTACCTAGTTAGGCACACTAGACATGATCCAAATAAATCTATAACCTAAGTGTGTATGTGGTAGATAAAGTAATTGTTATTTTTGTTAATTGACTATGATATTATTAATAAACTGTATCAATAATATTTTGATTTTGTCCAAATGATTGCAAAAAATGACTTTGTTTCACCCTCCAGGGAGTTAACAAGATTCAAATATTATCAACAATATTTTGAGTTTGTCCAAATTTTTGTAGACAAGGACTGGATTCAACTCCCTGGGGAGCCGTTTATATTTACATATTACAACAGAGATGAAGAATATTTAAGAAAAGGTAATATATTTGTTGGTGAAATAATTCAATTAGATAAATCTCACCTGCATAAATAAAGGTTTCAGCTCTTTAACTTCACAAACATAAACAGACGAAAGAATTGAAGGAATATAGATGTTCAAATATAGGCAGAATCTTGAATGTTACACAGTGTGTAAAGTGGCCACTTAAACCAGCCATTGAGAGGTCATAAGCCCTGTAGATGCCTAGACTTATATCTTACCTTTTCTTAAATTTTCTTCGTCTCTGTTGTAATATGTTCAAATATTATAACAAATGTAGATAACATTCAACAGACCAAACTAAAAATATTGTTATTTAAACCAACTGGGCCGCAATTACAAACGCTATCTTCATCGGTACGTACCGAGACGGTATATTTATTTTTTCTACTATTTGTACCTTTCTTGATATGGTGAATTTAAATCTCCCGATGTGTCGATAAACGTCATACGATCGAATTCAACCAATTAGTGAAGCTGAAACTTTTTAAATTTAAGTATTTCTCTGTCGTATTTTAAATAAACTTCTGTTATCACAAGTTAGTCTTTTTACCCAAAGTGTTTACTTCGAAACGATTAAAAAATATAAATTCATTACAATTAAAGCAAGAAATGCTCGCTTGAACACTTTTTAAATGTCTGAAAATTTATAAGACGATATGATTTTTTTTCTGTATGTATCTACCGGGGTATTAAAAAGCTGGCTCTTTCGACATTTCAATACATATTCACGATAGAAAAAAATAATTGAATGTATTAATTGTGTACAAAAGACACGTTGCACTTTTAGGACGAAAACGAGTCAATTGAAAAAATCATCTTTTAGGGAAATTACAAAAGAATAATGTAAATTGTGACACCTTCATATTCTTACGTCGATTGTTTCGTATGTTTCGAGGTAAGCGCCATATTTTGAATGAAAAGTTATACTGAAAGCATGCAGCTATAAATCTATGAAAAAAAATCGTGATAAAAATAATTGATTATATGTTTAAACAGGACATTTATTAAATGAGTCTTTATTGGATTAAAAAAAAACATACAAAAGCCCTTTGATAAATAAGATGACATAGTTTTAGTAGGTCAGATGAGGTCACCAAATACATGCTTTTATTTATTCACGAAATGACATAAACGCTAACGTAAACAGGTCACAAAGATTATCGATATTTAAAATAATAAAATGACATAAATTTAAATAAGTCACCAAGATTATCGGTAAGCCGGAACGAAACAATCACATAGTGAAATTGGTTGTTTTTAAATTTGAAAAAATAAAATAAACATGCCATTTGTATCGGAATAAAATCGACTCAACCGGCTTTAGGTCACGATATGTTTGTTTGCGTTGCGTCCTTCACACAGCGATGTAAACATAACACTAATTGCGTCGCTTCCGAACTGATATGGAATCTAAATTTTCTGAGCAAAAAAGAGCTGATGTAACGGTTTTGACCGATGTAACCCAAATGTTGCATTTTTTAAATGCAGAAAGATGGATAGTGTTCATTGAAGTCGTTTTATGATCTCAAGTAATATTAAGCTTTTTTTAAATTCGTTCGAATTCGTTTTTGTCTCCGCTATCTTGTCTTTTTTTTAAATATTCTCCCTCTCTGTTTTGTTATAATACTCTATACTACTATCTATTTTGCTGGAAATTGCGGAGAATCCAAAAATAAATTGTCCGACACCGGGGATTCATACAAAATAAAGTCATCCCTTAATCCAATTATTATCATAGCTGCAAGCTTCCTGCAGTTGCTATTTTTCATCATTATTCCAGACAACTCTAACGTCTCGAGGAGAAAAATCTTTCTATTTTAACTATAATTTATATCTTGGAACTCATTTAAAAATTGAAAAAATCCCCAAGAGGGTAAAGATTATGAACCAACATCCATTACAATTATTTATAAATCACACATTAATTAAAGTGTTAAGTTTACAGGTTTTCATCATCAATAGCAATAAAAATATATCGTTTTCCAGAGTCCTAAAGTATCACAGTATCACACAATAACAATTTTTTTTCTGAAATTAATAAATATTTATTCACTCTTAACAACTATTAAGTAAATGCTTAAACCCTAATTGCGAATATTAATAATTATTTAATCTAACAAAATGTATAATTAACAAAAGGTATAAATATGGCATAATCTAGGCGGGCATGGCAAGAGAGACATCGTAAGTCAGGAGTGACAACACTGCTTGCTTCTTGACTGCCCAACATAATTAGGAGGCCATATTATAGAATTCAATTCAAGCAAACTACGAACAAATGATTTATACGATGTAATTGCAATTTTCGGACTTTTGAATGACTTAGATATTCGCAAAATGAATCCACAGATTTTTGACGCTTTCATTGAAATTTGGTCAATGTGATAGTTGAATTTAAGTGTGTTATCAAAAAGTATCCCAAGATCTCGAATAGTCTCGATGTTCATTAAAATTGTGTTGTCGATTGAATAATTGAAAACGATTTTATTTATTTTTCTTGTGAATTTAATTGACAAACATTTATTTATATGAAAAAATAGGTCGTTTTCATAACAAAAAATGTTGGTCATTTTGTAGTTTACGACAGTCATCAATTGATTTTATAATTTTGAATATTTTAAGGTCTTCCGCAAATAAAAGATATTTGACAATTTAATTTTTACAGCAATATCATTTAAAAATATCAGAAAAAGTAGAGGTCCGAGGTTGGATCCTTGTTGTACCAGAGGATACGGAATAAGCAGAGCCTGAAAAACCGCTGATAACAACAATCTGAGATCTGTGCGTGAGGTATGTTTTAAATCAATTTGATAGTGAGCCATCCACCCCAAATCTCTGAAGTTTTAATAGTAAAAGATTATGATAAACTTTATTGAAAGCTTTACAGAAATCTGCATATATGGCATCAACTTGCAAATTGTTATCGATGCTGTCACTCAAAAATGGGTGTCTTGGATAAAATTTGTTGCAACAGATCGTTTAACATTTAAGTATTACTTATAAACCTCGCATAGAGTTAAACTCGGCTTAAATCTGAGATAGCGACCATAGAAACTTATACCTGCACATTATGTGGTATTACTCTGGAATACGCACGCGATCTGTCAAAAGTCATCAAAATGGATAGTTTATTAGTTTTTTTTTCAATTTTAAACAATTTCGAAGTTCTGCGACCTTCTCAATGCGATTCAAGTGATTTTTAGTTATCTGTTTAAATAATATCTAAAATGTCATATATTTGTATGTGATTTAATTAATTGTGAAAAAAAAGAAACACGGATAAACTTTAGAATCCGTTTTTAACTTCTCATCTTCTTCCTAATTTTGTTTTTTTTCGGTTTTCTACGGTTTTCTCTATGTTCTCGATTACACTGACAGTAGTTTTGATTTGACTTTGACGTTTGTTTGTGTTGTTATAAAATTTACTGCGCACGCGCACATATCAGCGTTGACTGTATAAAAAAATTAAGCATAAAATAACCTGTGAATTGTTATTTTAGGTAATAAATATTTTAAAAAGTAACCTTTTTTTATATCGGTTTAAATAGATAAACTGGGTATAGTTATTTCTTAATATAAACCTGGTATAAGGAAATCTAATAAATAAGGTCCTTCATATGCTGGGTCTAAAGTATCGTTTCGTGAGATGGTGATGGTTTTCGTTAGCCAGAGGTAAGGAGTCTAAATAATTGTTATTTTTTTCATTTGAATATTCTATAAAATATTATGTATTAGAGAAAAAAATACTAATTTTATATATTATATACTATTACCTGAATAAATACATTACATAAAATAAAATACCAAAACATTTATTTTTTGTCATAAATCACGTGATATTCGCTTTAAAATGATTGTGTGGTTTTTAATCCCAAAATCCCGGGAATGAAGAAGGATTATCCCTTTTTTATCCTTCATATGCTCCCTTAAGTAGCGTATGGTAGCTTTCCATACAAATTATGGTTGACAAATACGTATGTGTATTTGTACGTATGAAATGCGACATAGATTACAATAGTCCTGTGCATAATCGGTTATGATAATCGAACCGTTCCATTAGTTCAACCTAACTCACGAATTATTACATTTGATTCATAACCAGTTACGAATATCAAGATATGCAACGGAAGGATAATTAAAAGTAATGATCTTAATTATCATTATCATTTCCTTACCTGCATGTTTTGGTACATTGCATTGGAAAAGTAAATGCAGTATACTACGATCCTCTGAAACAGAAAGGCAAGTCTTGCTATAGGTACCAGTCTGAACACAATGAAATATTGATGCATAACTACCATATAAACAAATATTTTATTTCGATCTTATGTTTTGTCAATCAATGGTAAGCAAATGCGCTTACTATTTTACAACGGGTGGGGTTTTTGCAACTCGATTCCCGATTTCAGGGTTATTTAAGGACTAGTCATCGCATCGGGACGAAAACACTTGTCCATAATTCTGATTGCATTTCACACACATAACTATATTTATCAGTCGTAAGCCACGTAAATGCCTAGACTTCCATATTACCTTCTCAAAAATGTTTTTCTTCACTGTTGAAACATATTCAGTACTTCTTTCTTGGTTTTGTCTAGAGCGCTTGTCTCAGCCTTAAATAATGCACAAATCTCGGCATAAGCACACCTATCATACATAGTTTGACCACACATTCACTCAAGAGATTGCATTTTGACAGCATTCAGTCTACTTTCCTTATAATTTTTTAAATTCCATAATTCACTTCCACACTCAAGTGTCGGCACCAAGACTCCATTGCGAACTGCTAATTTTGTCTTCTGCGACAAACATTTATTTGCCAAGAAAAAAATCCCTCTCCAAATACGAGATTTTACTCTATTTGAGATGTAGAAACGTTATTATTAATAATGTATGTACAAACCTTATGTCTATAAAATCTTATTTTTTTAATCATTTTTTTTTTCAAAATTTAAATAATAAATCAAACGATTGATTTAAGCGCACCATTCACCCTTTTATTTATTTATTAATGAATTTAGTCCATTCAAAAAATGGCAAACACATATCCTTATAATACGTACAGACACAATTGAAATAAAATTCAAAGAAAAAAATTAAATCAACGACAAAAAATTTACAAAAAAATACTACTTTAAGACAAGATCTGGTCATTTTAGTGATTGTTTAAGTTTAGAAATACTTACAAACAAAAAAGTTTAGATCATGTCTCGAATGATCTTCACCTTAGCCTCTTTCTAATATCTTTCTCAGTGTTTCCATCCCTCGTAAACAAACATCCCCGATATAAAAATTCCTCTACATGTTTCAGTATAACCGCATTCTCTGTGGTTTAACATTTAGTCATACTTTCATTTCTTTCAAAAACCATCACATTCGATTTATCAACACATTCATCAGCAAATCACCACTCTTGCATTACTATCTTATTGTTTTAGTATTTCAAATGAATAATTTGCCGATAATCGAATTCAATGACACCAATCAATCGGTTTTGCGCACCGCTAAAACACAAACACCTTTTTTATCTATTGATTTTCCGGTACATTCAATGCTTAAGATCCATCGTGTTTTCTTTCAGAAGTTTCATAAATTTTCCTTTTAAATTTACATGCCGGATCTCCCGCCAGCAAAAAATATATTTTAAATGTATCGTATCTGATCACGTACGATTTCAATGCGGCGAAATTTTTACCGATCTAAATAAAGAGTCTAATTTGTATTCTATATATGAAAACGTGTTTTCTTCAAATGATATGTAAATACAGAATTGTAAAAGCTATCCTTAAAACATATGTACATATTTCAGTTCCAGTTTCATTGCATTAAAATGGCGTTCAATTTTTAGACAAATAGCACAAAATAATTATGGATTATATTTAATTTATTATGATATCGCTTATCTATAAATTTCTAATACAATCATACACAAATAGAAAGTAGATTGATATGTAAAGCGTTCTAAACTTACATATGTAGCCCCTAATAGTCAGCGTAGCTAGAAATACCATAAGCAAAGTTACTCAATGTTAGTATATAACCACTAACCGAACATTTATAGCTACCGGTTTCGAGACGTACCTGTCTTTTCGTCAGCACACTCACTACACCAACATGCAAACACAAAAGTACACTTTTACCATGACCATCACCTTATATCACCGGATTTTTTCATAAATACTACAATATATATGTAGTATTTATGAAAAAATCCATTAACTACGTGCAGAGTTAAAGGGAATCCAAACACAAAGTTAAAAACAAAGTTTTTTTATTTATTTAATCCTTTTTTAGTATCTGAATGTACAATTTTAACTGCTGTATCCGTATTAAACTTGCAATTTACATTAATTAAATGATTGGCGAGATATGAAAAATGTTTTTTACTTATTATTTGAACAAAAAGAGTATAAAAATAATTTTGAGAGTTTTGTGAAGTAGAATAGTAGAATAAGTAGATTTATTTTGATAATAAATGTACATTTAAATATATAATTAAATTAAATATATAAATGCACATCGGGCGCGTTCTGCTCATACATATTATGGATGCGGCGAATCTCTTGAATATTTGAAAAAAACAACATGTATTTTTTTATCAAAAATTATAAATATTTTTTTTTAAATCTACAATCATTCCAAAAATTATCACTGAAAATGTTTATGCTCTGAATGTTCTGAATATCAAGGTACCTCGGCCTTGATAGTATTCTTTATATACGCTAAAATTTGGATACTCCTCTTCATTTTGAGTCCAATCGTATTAAAAATGGTCGAATTTCCGGGCACGCGTATAAAGGTTCATTACGTTGTCGTATTACGAGATTCATAGAGATAAGAGCATCCAACTCGTAATGCGAAGAAAAAAGACTAATAACGTATTGCATAATGTTTTAAAAAGCATATTATTGTAATATGACTTATTCTTTCTGGCTGCGATACGATCCCACTTGCTATTTTATGATGCGCACACTTACACACACCTGAACTCTCCACACACATACACACGAAGACACAAACACTTCTCTACACTTACTCTCATACAAATACACATACACACACCCTTTTTTGTACCACAATTTAATTTGTATACTTTTTACTAAATGTTATCAAATATTTGTATAAAACCACTAACCGACTTTTCTATGTCTACCGGTTTTGAGACGTACCCGTCTCTTCGTCAGGACACCAATTAAACCAACATGCAAACCAACCGAAACCGGTAGACATATCAAAGTCGGTAGGTGGTTATAAACAAATATTTAATATCTTTTAGTAAAATGTTTGACCACAAAGTTAATGCTTTAAATATTAAAAATATACTTTTTAATAAGAAACTTCGCTGGTCTGTCTTTAAATCGTATCTTTTTCATGTTATTATATCATTGTTGACTGTTTGTTTCTGTAAAATAAATAAATAAAATTAAGGAACATCATCTCGAGTTTAAGGTACTGTCCTAATGTTTACAGCTTTACCGTTAGACCCGCCTGCTGCTGTGTTCAGTTAATTTATGGAAAATCAGTTATTATTATTGCAAAGGAAACTTTTATAGTACCATATTCGTAACCTTAAGCACACTTTACAGAAGTAATTCTACGCCATATTGATTTTAATAATCATTCCTACTAAAATTTAGAACATGATTATTTGTTGTTAGCATCACTACTGAAAATACTCACCGCACGCGCCTGATAAATATACATATGTAAATGTATATGTGTGTGTGTATTTTGCATGTTGAGGAGTGGACGAGGTGTGAAGATAAAATATATCTCGTCCCAAGAAGGATAATTTAGAGAGTAGACCGTATTGTTGGAGTAGAAGGGCAAGAAAGGTTGCGCAACTCCACTATCCTGCTGATGTTAAAGCATAACGCGGAGCTGGAACCTGGTGAAGAAGTTGGCGAGTTAGAAGTCTTGCGACGCTGGCACAGCTTGTATCGAGATTGTGGCCTGAGTAGGCTTCACTGGTAGAATGTCATTTGTTCTAAATTGAAATGTGTTTGTCCGGTACTCACATTGCAAACGCATGATTATTGTTACGTGGAGATGCGCTAGAAAATGGGAAGGACGGGTAAGTAGATATAGATTTGGTTGAGAGTTGATCCGAACAATGTATGCTGTGTTTATATTTTCATGCAAAAATAAAATATGTTTAGGGACATGCGAGTAGCTAAAAATCCTCAATACTTGCTAAAATACCTACCCCGTTAATCGTTTAACAGCAATTATTATTCTTAGTACATGAGGAAATATTGTAAATATTTAAGTTAGTTTGATAATGTTCTAACGAGACAAAACGCGTCACATTATACACTCTTGAACATATTTAAAAAATAAAATAAGAATTTAATCTAATAGTCGTAGTAGTAATTTTATTTTGGATACCTTTCCAAATTTTACCTAGTACATATTTCATTTATATTTATTTAATGTTCGCTCAATTCACAACAAAAAAATAAATATATTTGCGCACACGTCACGTCCTTAACTTTTATGTAGCTTTGATGTAACACGAGTCCAGATAGGATACAAGACTTAATGTATCTCTCTTATTTAATTCAATGATGAAATTGTTTTTTTTGTATTCTTCGAATTGTCGTTTTCACATCGGATTTGCAAAGTTAAATATGCGTAAATTTGCTGGACTTTAATACAATACATTTTTATCATTATAATGCAAAGGTGATGCCAATATCACAATAAATCTGTTTTATTGTATAAAATAGCGCACGAGAATTGAACTTATTACAAAGAAGATAGAGACACTGTTCTGTGGCCGGTGTTTGTGTGAAAGAGACAAAAACAAACAAATAAAAATTTGTTCAATCAGTCGGTTATTGGCAATGAGTAGGAATCCACGCTAGTTATATGACGTTCGTTTTATGATTTTCAATTTATTTTGATAAAACAGACCTAAATTGTATAGTATTTTTTATAATTTTTGGAAGATAGATTATTTGACGGTATGTCGCTATGTTTTTTTTTTCAAATGTCAATTCAGAATATTCTGTCTTTTGCTTGAGGTAACTTGATGTTACATCACCGCGTGTTAAGGAATTTGGCAACACATCCTTTTAAATGTTAAGAGATATTTCTTCTTTATTTTTTTGTATAAAAAAACGTTAAAATTGTTATTTTGTTAAATTATATTAAAAATGCATTCGAAAATTTTAGGTGTAAAAAAAATAATAAAACGTGATCTGACCACGGTAAAATAGTCAATACTTAAATAAATCACATATTACCCCTTTTTAGCTTGACAATTGAAATATTAGGCGACTAGGAAATAGTCAGATCAGTGACATTGTAAGAGAAATCGGTTATTTAACCATACTTACATATTCATGAATTTGTACAACATGCCTTAAATCTGATCAAACAGAAGCCGTCAATACTCCTTTTCTCGTTCAAGAACGTTCATGAATAATTCAATTCTATGAGATATTTACTACTTCGTTTTATGGTTTGATTGCTGAAAAAAATTGACATTTTGATAAAATACTTTCACAATTTATTAAACAAAAACTAACTATTCTGAGCTTAGATATTTTAAACTTCTCAATAACCAGTTGATTCTCAATAAAAAATAAACAACTGACTAATTTGTTTTAAATTAATAAAAGAGAATTATCTGAGTCGGCAATTAATACGAACGCTTTTCTCAAAAACTGCCATGAAAGTTTAATTATAAAACTTTTACCTAAAGTATGGGTGTCAATACAATTGTATTTTTTTTCCAAAATGAAGAGAACTCTTGTTCTCTAAGTAATTTGTCCTCTTGTATAAATTACAACAAATAAGTCAAAAATGTATTATCTTCATTTGTTATCTCCTTTATTTCCCCGACTGAACGTAAACTGAATGAGGTGTCGAAAATGCTCACTTACGTCCACTTGCTTTTTTTTCTCCATTTTTAAGGCTTGTAATCAACACAAATAATACCTGTAACGTCAAAACAAATACAGTATCTTGTTAAGCAGAAATTTATATTTTAAATTATGTAATATAATTACCATTATGTTTTAATCTTGGTATTCATTTTTAAATTGGACATCGAATGTATATTGGAAAACGCATTTTTACACAGCATAAAAAACACTCATTTTAGAAATTATCAAAACAATTAAGTCTTTTTCCAGAATTAAAATCCGGGATATTTCTACCAATTTTGCTTTCCGAACCCAATGTCAAATTGTCCATATGTAGATTATAAAAAATACAATGTCATCATTTAAATAAATGAGAGAGATAAATCAAGTCAAGTATCCAATGTAAACTTTTGTAACACCATCGCCACACCAGGGATATATATATAAAATGGACAGTTTTGTTTATGGTTTTCCGTGATTTCATATAAAAATAAAGTTGCATCGATTGAAAATACATTTTATTGAATACATTAACCCAGTGTCCCAAAATACGGTTTATATTTTTTCTATTGCTCTCTTTTAAAATAAATTTATTAATGAGCCCAGTATTACCACGTACCCAACAAATATTTTAATACTTACATATTTTTAAAAAGCAAAAGAGCTTGAAATTCATTGTACCTAATTAACAAAATGTCAAAGGGTAAATGTTTAGTTGAATTACTAACTACTTTGACCTCACCAACTTTGGTTTATTAAAGGAAACAGTGAAATATATTCCCAAAACAAGGAAACTGCTAATAAATAAAGATATAACGCCGTAACTTTACGTCACACGTTAATAACACGGGTAAGCTCTAATTTATGAGATAAACATTTTGCTTCTGAACTAACTGATTCTCATGACGAGAATTTTTATATTAAAATTGTTTTTGTTGGCGATACGATATATCAGAAGAATCTCTTAGGGAATTTTCATTTCGTTAAATGAAATTATTAATGAAAATTTTTGCCATGTTTACTTTTTTACAAAAAAAACTCATTGTTTCGTTTACCCACCGTTCGTATAAATTATGCCTAGAACTGTACATTTGTATGCTTGGTTTGAATGTAATTCATTCTTACAAGTTATGTTACCTGTTACTTTTTAACGTCGAATTTCCCTAATAATTAAAACATTTCATTTATCGTATTATCGACAATGAGCGTCGTAATCGGTACGCTTACTGCAGCCGGTCTCACTACGTTTCTCGACCAATCAGAGCACGCCTTTACAATCTGATTGGCTGGAGCACCAGTATGAGTAATCTTACTGGTTACGATGCTTACTGTCGATAATACGATAAATAAGACGGTTTCATTATTAGGGAAATTTCACCTTAAAAAGTTACAGGTAACATGACCCGTTACAATATAATATGCTGAAGAAATTCAAGCTTCTCGATGGTTGACCCTTTTGATTAAAATAAATCGACATTATTTATTTATTATATATATACGCCCAGAGAGCTTTTGGGTGAACAATATTTGAGTTTGTCCAAATGTTCGTAGACAAAAGACTGGATTTCACCCCCTCGGGAGTCATCAAAATTAACAAATTACAGCAGGGATGGAGAATACCTTAAATAAGGGAATATGGAAGTCTAGGCATTTACAGGACTTATGACCAGTCATCGGCTGGTTTAAGTGGCCACTTTACATACTGTGCAACATTCACCATTTTGCCCATGTTTGAACATCCATATTTCTTCAATTCTTCCATTTGTTGATTTTAGTGAAGTTAAAGAGCTGAAACCTTTATTTTTGTTTGAACATTTGGACAAACTCAAATATTGTTATGAAACCAACTGGCTCAAGAAAAAGTTTAAAAATTGAAAAATTGTTTTTAGGCGTTGCTTAGTATGTGAAATAATTCAGTCACAACAATTAAGGTTTCAGCTCTTTAACTTCACTAAAATCAACAAATGGAAGAATTGAAGAAATATGGATTTTCAAACATGGACAAAATGGTGAATGTTGCACAGTGTGTAAAGTGGCCACTTAAACCAGCCAATGACAGGTCATAAGCCCTGTAAATGCCTAGACTTCAATATTTCCTTATTTAAGGTATTCTCCATTCTAGTTGTAATTTGTTAAGTCTATGGTATTATTTTTATTTTGTTTTTATTCAATACAATTTATGATAAGGGCTTAAAATCTATAACAAACGTAATTTGATATAATCTAATACACACAACCAACATAACTGTGAAGCCTTTCTTTTACTATACGTGTAAAATAAAATAAAATATTTTACGCATACCTAGGTATTAATGGATACCTGTTTTTGTTTTTTTTTAAATATTTCATTATGTTTGCAATTGTAGAATTTTATTTTAAGTTTCAGTTTTATTCTAATGTGTTCTCTATCAAACTTTTTATACTACCAATTATTACTAATTCATTTCGTACTTTTTTGCGCATTCATATTAACGTATTTTTTTGTTTTTTAATCAGGGATTAGATTCTCATCAAGCAAAATTCCCAGATCTTATATCTGAGACACTCTTATCATCTATTATCAGTTTGCATCTCTTAGGGTAATTAGATATTGTTAACTTACTTCTGCAGGGGAGAAACGAGGAGGGGTGAGGGGGAAGTCTGATACACCGTCAACAGCGCAACCGCGCCCCTCTCGCTTCTCCCCTCTAAAATTAAGCAAACATTTGCTTTTTTAATATTTTTTTTTTTTAATTCTTCTTTCTAAATATTTTTTTAAGTATGCTTATATGTCTTCTTGCCCAAACTGATCATCGTGGTTTCGGATGTGACAGAGTTTAAAGAACATCCTGTATATTCGATCGATTAAAATTGCAGTGTAGTTAACTTGGAAACGTCTTTCGAATAAATCACGATGTGCTCTCTTTGCTTGTTTTACCGTTCTTGTACTATATCATTTATATGAATTTATACGCCTTTTTACCTAAATAAATAAATAAACAAAAGTAAGCGTGATTAACATTTGTTGCATTAGAGATGGAGAACATTTAAGGGAATAAGAAAGTCAAATTTCAGAAACTTAATTAATAATTACCCGTCAACTGGTTTAAGTAATCAATTTATTCATTCAATTCCTCCATTTGTTGACTTTTGTTAAACAAAACAATAAAAACTTTATTGATCTAGGTGAGATTAATCCGATTGAACTGTTTCACCTACTAGACAACTGCCGAATAAACTTGATAATTGTTTTACTTATTTTATATTAGCTGGTTTAATCAGTCCTCGTAGAATTCAGTTTATGTATTGAAATATTAAAACAAACTCTGAATAGTTTTAAAGTATGCAACTTTCGCTTTTTGTTAAAGCTAAGTTGTATATATATTTTGAAATAGAAGAGACAGTGACGCGCGCACAAAGCTTTGGCACCTGAACCGAAAAGTGGTACCTGTATACGGTGTCTCACAGCCAAAGCTTTTCTAACTAACTGCTAAGGAGCTTTCCGCAGACAGGACATCGAATATCTAACGCAAGCATTTTCATTCAAGACTTTCCACAGAGTTCTAGAGTATCTACTATTGCTCCCACACGGGCTCAGGAAATTCGATTCGGCGAACAAACATAAGGACAGGAGACTGTTTCTTAACATTTTGAAATCCGTATCTTCGTTTAGTGCAAAAATACAATACTCAAATATTTTAACATTTATTCTGCATCTTTTATAAGTAAATTTTAAAACGCATATTTTAAATTTTTAAATGTACTCAAGTAAAAATTATTTTAAATGTTTAATTTCTTATAAACCCTTTACAACATAAAATATTTTTTCAAAACATGCGATGAAACTCGACTTATCCGGATTAATGAGTTCCAGGCGTTATCCGAATACACAGAAATTCAAATAGTTGGATTAACCTTTAAATTAAGGCAATGATTTTAAAGAAAACGCAAAATTTAATGCGTAGTTATTTTTTTATTACATACGTATCACTTTATTTTTTGGAACAAAAAAAAAACTACATAGGCATAGCCTGTGCGTGGATATACTCAATCAAGAATATATTATTACACATAAACATATTTTAAAGTGTGCTCTTACAATAATAATATAGTATAAACATAAATCTTGTTTGCAAATGTGTCTCGAATTGAAGTCTGAGTTTCGAAATGGTGTGAATGAACCTTTGCCTAATTTACTACTTTACAATTTTATTCAAACTTATAACGGTTCATCTAAAAAAAAAAATACTTTACGTAAAAATTTAATCTCCTTTTAAATACTCACTATCAAAAAGCGAAAACTAACAAAAAGGATAGAAAAAATTTATTTTTACCGACAAGATATCTAAACTGCCTAACTAGTGAAAGCTTTCTCGTTTTAAGACAGTCAAAATATAAAAACAAATATCAATTAAACAAAAACAAACTTATTTAATATTTTCAGAAAAAGGAAGTAAATAAATGAAAAATGTAGCAGAAAAACATAACTCATCATCATAATTCCCTTTCCGCACCTAATAGCGCATAGGGCACTGCTCGGTAAACCGATCGCAGCGTTTCTTGTTGATTTTTGTTACATGTGGTTAAGATGATCTGCGCTCTCTGTCTTACGCTCCAGGGACTATGAAATAATTTAGTGAACAAATACATTTTTTAAATAAAAAAACCAAGTTGAAAACACAGTAAAAGAAATAGTAAAAAACATATTGAACGCCTATTCAAAAATACAATTAAAAATTTTATTGTAAAAAACACACTGAAACATAGGAATAACGTAGTAAAAAAACTGTTTAAAAATATAGCAAAAAACATAGTACAAGTCGTGGTAAAAAACATAGTTAAAAGTAATGAAAGTCTAAAAAGTTCAATAAAAAAAAACAAAAAAAAAATTAAATTAGAATATGTGTTGGCCATTTAATAGCCATCATCAACCGCTCAGGGCCTCCGCGACCAATTTTAACAAGGAAAAAGTTAGTGACTTCTTTATCTTGTGGCTCTTACAACCTTTTCATGGTTCTAGCATTACATTATGTAGCTTTTGTTCCATGTAGGGGGGTATTGTCTGTGCTAAAGATATTCTTATCATTTTCGGAAAATTAGATCGGTACTGGAACTTGAGTCTGATAATGATGAGAAACTGATAACTGAGTGACCACCACTGGCCTTAATAAATATTTCTGTCTAATATCAAACACTGCAAATAACAGACATTATTTGTATTTCGTACACGTCACTGTTTTTCCACCGAGTCTAACATGCAGTGTAAAGTTCCAAGATATGCCTATCTTATTGTTCAAATTTCTAACTGGAATAATTAATCACTCCACTGTAGAGACATTGGGTGTTTGTATCATTAAGATGCGCTGTAAAGTTTTTGAATGTGTTCACAACACGTACAGTGACTTGCCAACATTTCTCTATCCACTTTTGCATCTTGGTACAATGAACCGACAGCATCACAAAGATATAATGTGTCTCGTGGAAACCATAAATGTAGAAGACTAGTGGAGCTGTGAACATGACAATACATCCCGTTAAGTAACTTTTGAATCAAACTTGTCTCACAAACAGAACATCGCATTGGTTCCTATTATTTAAAGGTTCTTCGACTTTACGAAATTATTTTTTAAAAACAAAGGATGTACGTTAATTGTTTATGCATTTATTTTATTTTATTTATTTTAGTTGTACAGCAAAATACATTTAAAAACGAAAAAACATAAAATGAAACTAATAACAGATATCGAGAAAATTACATTATACATAAACAAATAGGTATAAAATAAGAATTTCTTCGTGTTTGTGAAAGACAGAGAGAGTGAGGATATGTATCTGTGTGTGAAAGTGAGGGTGAGGGTGTGTGTGAATAATTTTTAATTTTGTATTGAAAAAAAGAGTGCATAAATAATAATTTGTTTAACAGCATGAAATTTCTAAATGAAGACATTGTAAGAATAATTGTTCAATAGAGTAGATTACGTTAGTGAACATTATCAATTATATACATTACCAAAGATTTTAAAACTAGCATTGAGTATTAATTTTAGAGCTAGAATTTCGAGTTATTTATTACAATCGAAATAGTCAATAGAAAGAAATTTAGAATTATACTCTCTAGCAAAACGCAAAAGTGAAGAGTTTTTGGAATATTTTGTACGAACAAATGGTTCATGGAATAAACAGTGAGATGTGTAATGAGAACGGTAGCCAGAAGAGTTAAAAGCTTATTTTGAGACTAGATTTACAAAAGCATATTAAAAAATGAGAAATTACATCGCTTTATATTTGATTTTTCAGCCGCAAATATGCAAATATTTTAGGATTTTAATGAAGATACGATAAATTTAGGATTGATCATAAAATATAAAAAAATCTGTTTTAATATGAATTTTTTTTTCCATAAGACTTTTCCAGACCGCGTAATTCTATTGAAGGTGAAAAGTAACTTGTGGCACTTGTCAAAAATCACGTCAATTGGTCGCTTCATTGTGACAACAAAGAATAATTTATTTTTTTACAATGAATTCACCCGACGGAGTGATTTTTTTTCGCGATGGAAAGTAGCCTATCTCACTTCTCAGAAAGGCTTTCCTTATGCACAAAACCGAATCGATCGATTATTTCGTTGCGACGTGAAGAAAACGCAAACAAAAAACAAAGACACTTTTGCATTTATAATATTACTGTGGAAAGCAATCCTTTTCTGTTTTTTGATTGCCTCCGTTTTTGTGCGCTAAACATTGTTTTTTATTTATATATTTAAATGTTCCTACTAACATAAATACAATTTAAATGTTTACTTAGTTCACGACAGGCACTAACTCAGTAATATTTCAAAAAATTGTACGCACTTTACATTATACATCCGTATTATTTACGGTTATTTAGTTTTTTTTAAATTTATGTAAGTATGAACGTAACTATTTTTTTGTTATTTTTATAAATTTATAGTTTTTCAAGTCAGAAGTTACAACAACTCAATTCGGGACATAAATAATATTAGCATTTAGAAAATAACACATATTGTGAACAACAAGGAAACAAAGCAAGTTTAGAACCTTTATAACTCAATATACTACAGCAATATATACGCCTAAAACCTTTTTTTACTCAAGCAGAATAAATATATATAAAAAAACGCTTTTATGAATAAAAAAAGTAGTGAATCTACTACAGGAGATAAGATCATTTACATCACATGCCATGCAGATGATGCCGTTAAAGTAATGATGAGAACATATCCATCTCAGTTAGTAAACATCTGGATGCCTAAAAAATGTCGTATAGTACAATGAACAAATGATTATTGGAAACATAATTCGGATATACAAAACGTGTGTCAGACCAAATCATGGCGTATTCAATAGAAGCGAGGATAGATAGAGGAGGATAGATGTTATGATATCTTATCCACGTTAAATCCCTTATAGCGTTTATAAATAAATATAAAGCATAATTTATTCACTATTTGAATAAATTATTACTTTTCTGGGGGTTAAAACGTGTTTTCTTATGCAGCACATAAATATACTACCAAACTAAATTCAAAGTATATTATGGCAAAACACAAAAAGAGTTTTGAAAAAATCGTTAGTAATCTAACGACAGAGCACAGTAAATAAGCTTTATACGAAATACTGTTATTTACCTATTGACTTTTTATGTTTACGAGAAAACTTGACAAGCCAATTTTTGTAATGGGTCTTAAAACTAAATAACCTACTCGTAACAGGCACCATAAATAAATCCAAAACGATACAAACAATCTTATTTTTATGGCACTCCTGTAAAATATAAATTGTATAAACATATTATAGACTCGTAAAAACCGTAACGTATTTTCGTCGAAACCTGCTCAGAATATCCAGGTTGTAAATTTTTGCATAATGGTCGATGTCTGAATTGCAATATTCTAACTAAAGATATGTTTGTTACTAAAATATATTATGGCGTTTACGGTCGTGAAGTAAGTTCGTTATTCATTTGGTGTAAAACATGATAAATTGACATAGAAGGGCAGAGCGGGGCTACTTGAGCCGCAAGGTTAAGTGAACAACTCATACTGGTATTTAAATGCTGCATAATAGAAACAATCTTGAATGACGGATAATGAAGGAATTAAAAAAATCAGCCATCATACTTAGAAACCGATCGACATTCAATCTGAGCGTACTAGACCAACGTGGTTTTTTTACACTCAAAGTATAATAACCATTGCATTGCATGTTTGTTTTTGTACGTCCACTTTCTTTGCGTTTTTGTTACCTTTTGTTTTAAGTGCGCAGCTCTTACATTTCAAAAAATATATTAAGGCAAAACTTAAGGCAAAAAAACGGAATCACTATAACATGGCTCAACAGACCTATTTTTGGCTTGATATTTGGTAGCATTGCTTAAGGTATGCAAGATGCACACTTTAAGAATAAAATTATTGAAGATATGAATTATCATTCATGTTTTTCTGTAACTGAATTTAATTTAATGTACCTTTTTATTTATAACATTAATTTGTCTACATTTTATTTTGCACAATTTTAAGAAACAAATGAATGTATCAATGGCAATAGTAACCGAAAATATGTTAAAAAATAAAAACTATAGCCGACGTATCTGCAGTATATTTCAGCTCTAATGAACCCAATTGTTTTTTAAACAGCCAAATAATATTTTTAGGGATTACTTGCTTAAAATTTCAACAAAATTATTTTGCGGGTTTGTTCTTTTGTATATGCGCTGTCTCACGTGTGAATGGGCCACTGAATATGATTTTGAAATAATATAAAAATTACAAGATAAGGTAAGTTAACTTTTTAGTAACAATAATAACTTTTCGGACGTGCGTACTGTGTTTTTCAACTATGAGCCATTTCCACATCAAATGGATAAAAAGTAAATATATGTAATATTTTAGTGATTAAAAAAAATCTGTTAATTTAATGTGTGTGTCATGGGCAAATGAAGAAGGATCACAGTGAGATATTTTTTAATGTTTTTTGAGAGTTAATAATCCCCTTTGTATTGTCTAAATTATCATTTTGAAAATAAAACATATTTGACAGCTTTGATATAGGTAGTAAATAATAATTCGATATTCAAGAAAGTTTTAAGAAGTAGTCGGTGTTTGTCAATTTTTCAAACACAAATGAGAATAATTTATATTAAATTCATAACTTTTTGATAACATAAATATAACTATTCATATAAAATAGATCCTAAAAAAGAAATAAAAAAAACTGAACTCAAATTACAGTCACCAACTACATCTCAAACTACCGTAGTCATTCCAAACTTGATATAAATAAAATAAAAAAATGATAATGGTAGATGGGGCAGGATAAAAAACACATGGAAACCTTTTAAACTTTCAGCAAATCATTAGTTTTTTTTTCAAAGAAAATGGATAAATTTAAAATTGAAAAATAAAACGATGTGTTGAAATCAAAAGAAAATAAAAAAACATTCAATCTTAATCAGATTGAACAAATCGTTCTTAATACTTATGTTGAAATTCAAGAAGTTCAAGTGGAAAATGATGAAAATCCTAAAGTCCCGATAGAACGATTATAATTCAAATTAGATTGCGGAGACATAAAAAAATAACATATCATCGATTATTATTTCAATCCATATAAAAAAACAAAACAATTCAATTTTACTCAAAAGAGACAAAGGAAAAAATTCTTCAACAAAAAAAAACAAAGGTTTTATCTGTCTAAGACTTACAGTGAATTTTAAGGAACAAATATACACTAATGATAAACTAACTCCAGCAAAAAACGACTACTCTGACTCACCAAAGCCTATGGTTGGCCGAATGCAGTCAAAATACAGAACAATAGTTTTTTTCTGATAATCAACAAAAAGAAACCATTCCCTTCTATCTACCGAGGCATACATAACCTTCCAAACATACCTCACTTGACGGTATCTCATTTTTTCTTAATACAGAAATTACCAATAATATACGAGAAAATATCACTACAATAACATTTTCTCTCTTCAAATCAAAATCCTCTTTCTTTTCTAACTCATATGTATAGTGTCCATGCATGCGACTTAGCTGTGGAATCAACTTGCATCAACGATGTTACTACAGTATATCTGTTTAAATCACGTTTGAAGAAATATCTCCTTTGTCTTCCTACATCTCTCCCCCTTTTTTCCCTCTTAATTCCCTTTTTCCATTGTGTAATAGTATTTATTTAAGGCAATTAACATACAAATACCATTTTTTTCTATTTTTAAATATGTTTAGTTTTTTTGATTTTTATTTTCTATAAAATACAATGTTGAGCAACTTGAATGAAAATAATAAATAACTTTTTTCAATAACACTATTTTTTATGTTTTGAAATAATCTGTTTTTTTATAGTATCTGTTGTTTTTACTTATAAAAATAAAATAAAGGCGATTGAAATAAAACTAATTTAGTATACCAAAGCAGAGCCTTATGCACCATAAGATGTAGAGAATGCTATGATGATGATGAAATTGTAAGCTAAATGGTGAAACGAATTCTTCGTTACGTAGAAATAAAAAAAAATGTATTCTACATTTAGCCTTACAAATGTCTTTATATTCCTGTTAATCAAACTTTACCATCTCATTTCAATTTATAAATTGAATATAATTTCTAATGAATACATCTGGTTTGCATTTTGCTTATACTGATCAATAAACAGCATTTAAGTTTTACCAAAGATGTTGCAGAGAAACTTATGAAAGAAGCAGAGCTCTTAAGTTAATACTCTTAAGAATCAATCCTCAAGAAAGCCTTTTTCTACCTTTGACTTAAAGGGTCTTTGCTTTGACTCGACTTTGAGTGAATTTTCGTTCTAGCTCAATGATTGCAAAAATTGTTTCACAGTCAACTTCAAGTTAGTCTTTTTACGATTTTCTAACTTAAGTGGGGAAAATTCAATAGATAATCAATATCAATGTTACTTTGTTTTTCAAAAACCAATGTACGAAAAACTCCGATTTTTCGCACTAGTTTAGTACAGTAATGAGAAAGTTTAGTGGTTTTTAAAATATTTTTTATTTAATAATACACTATCTATATAAATTTCAAAAACATATCTATGGACGAGGGGAACAACCACATAAGTCAAAATACATTAATTTTCAGGAGACAGCTTTTTGTGTCTTTAACATTGCAGGAATCAAATCTAACATTGAAAAAACATTTTTTTTTCTCCATACTTATAGGAATTTGAGTATTGCTTGTAATCAGGAAAACAAAGTCATGTGATAACTCTTCAATGTAACGTCGTTTAAGGCATAAAGTAAGGTTCTTCGAGAAAAAATTTTTTAAGCCGAAAACTAATAAATTTATTTTGTGTGATAAACAACATTGAAAATACTATCCTAAATAACTTTATTTGACTCCTGTATTTTGGAACACGTGCGAACATAGGTGCATACTACAAGATGAGCAAGTAATAAAAAAAATGAATAAGTTGACTTATGTGGTTGTTCCCCCCGCCCGTTTGTCTATCTTATTATCGGCGCCATGATTTTCTAAGTTTTGTGATTTTGAAATCGCTCCGCCTGTGACGTCACAAGTTCTCTTCGAAGAGTTCTGCTGATTGGTGGGTTGGCTTTCCGCAAACCGGATATATATCACAAAACTCAATTACTGGTTGATTCAAGAGAACTGGTGACGTCGTTCAGAGCAGTTTTTTAATTATTTTTTTATTCGTTTTCAAACATCTTCGCTAAACAATGCAATGCTCTAATTTTTACCTTGATTGAGAAAAGATGTTTATATTCAATTTCCCGTAACACTAAACTTCCTCCCTTAATGTAACGTGTTTTTTTATGTGTAGTTTCAAATAGTTATCATCATTTTCAACATCATTCCCCTAACTTTCAACAGCTAATGGTGTATAGGACACTGCATTGGTACACCAATCGCATCTTATCTTGCTTATTGTTTTATTACATGAAGGTAAGATGATAATTCTTTCGTTTCAGGTGCCATTGCAGGGACTTTAAAATAGTACAGTGGAAAAACACCTATTAAATAAATATTTTATTTATTGATTTGGTGTTTATTTTGTAGAACTATATGTTCAAACTTCTAATATTAGAAATCAAACACTGATTTGAGTCTACTGAACACTTTATTTTATGATATATAATGACATTCTATCCATTTAACCTTCACATTTGTTTGAAAATGGCCTAACAAGGCGAAACAATTGTCACGAAATTTTTGTTTTTATATTTTTTATATTTGTAAAAATAAAATAAAGTGTTCAGAAGACTCAAATCAGTGTTTGATTTCTAATATTATAAGTTCAAATATTTTATGTTGGCAAACCGGAGACCTCGTGCATGATAGGCAAACGCGCTAACCACCACGAGGTTGACTTTTGTAATAACGTCAATTGATAATTTTGTCGCTTATAAAATTAATAAGCAAAGTTTTTTTTCAGATTTGTACTCTCTAGCAACACTCAAATTAATAATGAAATGACTTATTCTTGAACAACGCTTGCAAAATATTGAAATTTGTTTTTAAAATCAATGTTCAGTTTTTCAGATCCCTTCATAAAACCATACATTTACTGCGTGGTAAGTTTGGCAACAACATTATTTCCTGAAAAAGCCATGTTAATTGGCCACCACTATTCTATGATTTGACGCCATTGGATTATTTATTATATAGTTGCGTTAGATCTATTGTCAATGAAAAACGAAAAAAAAAACTATTTTAGCATTGGAATTCAATATAATATGCGCTACTTCAGAAATAGTGCCCGATCTGATTGTAATACTGACTTAAAATTAGACCTACATAATGCACTACGAAAAAATATGTGAAAAATACGAGGCGTGATTATCGTTATTAACATTTCCTTATCCGCACCTACCTGGTGCATAGAACACTATAATAGCACTTTGATTGTAGCCGATCTTCATCATTTACGGTATAATTTAACTAAATGTGGGATCAGTGTGAAAGGAGATATTCTGAATAAGGTAGAAGAATTGGTGTACTAATTTGAGTGCCAGGAACAGGGTGAACGGTGCACTAAAATCTACTTTGGCCAAAAACTTTTATCGCAGGAGGCTAAACTCGCAGTTCACAACGGAGTTCTAGTGCCAAATCTAATATATGGGAGCGAAGTATGGAATTGGAAAAATGATGATGAAAGTAGATTGAATTCTGTCGACATGTGATCCCTCAAGCGAATGTGTGGTAAAACGATGTATGATAGGTGCACGAATATCGAGATCCGTGAAGTATGTAAGGCTGAGACATACATTATCGACAGAATCAAGAAAGGGGTGCTGCGTTGGTTTGGAAATGTAGAGCGAATGGACAGCAAAAGTTTTTTCTGATCGTGAGCACGGATATAAAACTAGAAATAAAAATGAAGTATGGCTGCCATTTCGTAAGAAGACAAAAACACAGAACTCGTTGATGCACCGAACTGTACAGTTATACTATAGGAAAATAGAATTGAAAATAAGAATACAAAAACAATTAATTTCTTTTGAATGTTAGTTTAAAAACATGTGTGTAGCAGATAAGTGAGCTCTTAAAAAAATATCGTATTTGAGTTGGCTTTAAAGAAGTTTTTTTTGCGGGTTTTCCAAAATTATAAGTCAATGTTTTTTTAACGAAAATCATTGTATGTGTAAAGGTTTTCACGGTCAGTGTTATCAATATGTTTTTTTTGGGTGATAACGTGTGTGTTGGATTGGTTCTGACGTTTCGGCTACCAGTGCAGGAGCCATCTTAAGAGAAAACTGAGTGTTTTGTATAAAAAAGTATGTGTTCAAGTACTAGTAATTTGTTCCGTGTCGCAGTCGGCGGTAGGCACATTTCTATTAGTTTTCGTAGTATATAGTGCTAGAAACCAGTAACACAGACACCTAAATAACATAAACAAAAGCGACGGGCTTAAATCAAACTCAACATGCTCAAGCTGTGGTGATTGGTGAGTGGTTCAGTGATTGTGTTGTAGATGATTTTACATGAACCCATATCAATAAATCTTCTGGTTCTTTCCAAAAATTTAAAATAAAATAGTTTCGTTCTCTGCGATATTTTTGGTTATAGCTTTGAAGTTTATAAATCTTAATAATTAGTGTTTATTTAATAATAATTAGACATAAATTAATAGAAGGATATTCATGTATAATGTTTGTACTTTTTTAAGACCAAATAATTCATTTAAAAAAAACTTCACTTGCCACTCACGGAACAACGAAATATTGCAGTGTAGGACCACCTGTAAAATAGAATCGAACCAAGGACCGCACACATGATAGACAAATGTGCTATCTACTAAATTACGATACATACTCTTCACTCAATTCCTTTTTTCAGAGTTTTTACCAAAGAGTTGCCATCCAATCAAAATCACTCGTCTGGAGTTTAGGTTATATTTTATACTCTGAATTGTACTCTCGTATACGGCGCGGACACATAATAAAAAGTTAAAATAAGCATTTTGAAGGTTATAATAAGCTTAAGCTTAAAGCTGTAAACGTTGTAAACAAATCACCAGTCTTGAAGATGCCTACTTAGGCGAAAGCGCTCGTTGGTCAAAATAATAAAAAGTAAAACTAAACCAAGAAGTTTCATTGATAAGTTTATTTATAAATTTTATCATTATCATTATAATAAGCTTTCTAGTTAACAACTATGAGCAATAGAAATACATTTTTTTAATTGACAAATAACTTTTTGTCTTGCGTTTTTTAATTGAACGAACAAAACTTCCCCTCTTCACAAAAAGCGTAATGTTTCCTCCAAAAATCCGGGATTTGATGGAAACTGTCGTCTACCCCGTTAAGGCACTACTTCATATTTAAATTAAGTTATAAATCTTGAATGGTTTTTCTTTACGCAAAATAAACCTCAAGTGACCCAGTTAAGCACTCAAACAAGATGGCGTAATCCAGTTACGCATTTTTTGTCACGAAATTCATTATTTCAGTCGTAAAATAAACACCAGCGGTATTTCCTCGTTTTCTTCAGCGTCTTAATTTTTTATGTTTAACTTTGCCTAGATAACGTAAAGGGCTTATTTCTAGAAGTGTAGGCAAGAAACACCTTTATCTACGTCCCTCGTGACCCTTCTCAAATTGTCAAATATTATTTATGCACTATAAGAGACAGCAATGAGAAGGGATCTCCCCAGGGAAAATCAATCTTGTTTAAAGTGACTGAAAATATGATGGAGAAATAAAGTATGGTGTTTATATTATGGTGCCCTGTCTTATTGTAAAATCAAAACCAGAATATTTTTTTTATAATAAAAGCCACATCAAAGTTTGTTAGTGTAAATTATTGACGGAAATTAATTGTAATTTAATTGAAAATATGTAATGCCATCGACATCAAAAAGAGACTGGTGTAGGCCTTGGATTTCTCAGTGTTCATGTACAGTATGAAGTGTTAGACACTGAGAGAATTTGAAAACAAAAGTGAAAAACTAATGATTATTTGAATTTTTAATTGTTAATCCTTTTTAAAACACAGGACTTGATCATCAGCGGCGTTATATAAATAATTCTTGATCATCATTGTATTGATTTGCAAGTCGCTGCGTGCAAATAATTGGTGAATTCAATGAATAATTAGTACCATGATGATGACAGTAAAACAAAAAATGTAGTCTTGTTGGTCTATGTGAAATACGTAAGTTTATTAAAGTTAACAGTTCTGGGCAATCTATTTTATTATTTAATAATTTGTAAATATACAAGAGGTCATCTATTGTCCTCCGGCTTGACAGTAACGGTAAATTTAAATTTGATTACAATAGGTAGACCTATTTTGAATTGAGCGTATCTTAAAACTTTATTTGTACTCATTTAAGATCTTATGAGTTGCAGTAATAAGCAGGACTTCAAACTGCAGATGCGAACTCTAGCTGTGATTTTACAATAGAACAAAACAAAATAACGCTTGTTTCAATATTTTGAAAATCCTGAGTGTTACGTATAACAAAACCTAAAATTTACACAGCCTTATTGGTGATATATAGATATTATGTCATTTTGATTCCTCTATCCTTACTTTTCAAATCAAAGGTACCAGTCCCGAAAGTAATGAAACCGGTCTCTGGTTGTTCCAAATTTGTGAATTTAAGCATCACTCATATTTTGCGTATTCCTATTAAGTTAATTCAATACTATTAAGCCACTTTTACGACTCAAGAAATAAAATTGAACTTAAAAATTATTATATCGAAGATGGCCCGTATGCAATTATGTATTCAAAGAGTTTTCAATAAAAACATAATATTATCTTACTATTAACCTGTTATAGCATCATAAGACAGTTCACTAAAGTTCATTGAAAATCGATGTCATACCACTAGTACGACCATTCAATGCAGTTAAAGTAAATTTTCTCACAAATAAATGATTGCATCATGATGTTGATGAGTTAGGTTGTGGTCCTGTGGCTAGTATCTCGGACTCACAGATCAAAGGTCCGTGGTTCGAATCCCACTCTACCCCAACTTGATTCCCATTTTCTAATAGTGAGTTATTTACAACTCGTTGAAAATGGCCCTCAAAATAAAATATTCGGGTAAATCATAAGAACGCAAATATTTCTTTTGAATAATAAAAAAAAGTTCGTTTGAGATCCAGGGTCAAACTAACAGGGACGCGTATTTTAAATATGTAAAAACTGGAAAAAAAGGACCTATTTCGCTATTTTTTAAAGTAAGCGAAACAATTGTTTACACGTATTTCATATTTCTTTTCACAATTGAAAATACTTTGGGGCATTGTAACATAATGTGATACAAATGTCACATTATAATTTTCCAATCATTTTTTTTATTTTATAATGAAAATATAGAAAAACTTAAAAATACGTATTTCATATTTTGCAGAAAGCTATCAGAATACCTTGCATTTTTTTTATTTCAAAGAAGTCGAGTAAAAAGGGGTTAATGAATATTTGTCGGACGTAGCTGAGTAATGTGGATGTATTTAAAGTATTAACATAATTAAGGTGTATGGTGATTTTATTTTGTAAGGGACAAATAAATATACTGCGGATATCTCCCGAGAGCCTTAACCACGCTTGCGTACGTAAAAGGAAAGAGGTTCTTGATGTACTGCACGTCTGCTGCTAAAGTCTAGCTAATTAACGTTAGCAAAATTATTGGGTTACTTAACAGGTCGTTATAAGTTTAAACATAATTATTTTCTCCTTTATTCATTTTAAAATTTCAATATTTTCCTTATCTCTTTCAATGTATTATGTTCTAAAAAAAGACAGAGAGGTCAACCAATTGGCGATACGGAATAATGTTGATAGTTGATTTGCTTTGAAAAATATTTTAAAAAATTATAGTGTATTTTGAAAATAATATTTTCATATAATACTCCCTTAAAATTCCTGATCTTCTGGTACATATTTAAGATAATAACAATAAATTTATTGTTTTTTTATTTGAGTTTGTTGGGTATTTCATTTCTGCTAAGCTTCTGTTTTGAAGCTTAAGCAGCTTAGAAGGGTTGGGTAAACGACTAAGATTAATATTTACAATAGCAGAATCGTGTGAATAAGATAAGAATGTTTTGTAAAAACATAATTTATAACAGCCAAATACCCATTTTATGTGGAAACAGTAAAATTTAGGTATTTATGGGGGCTTCTGACCTATCATTGGCTGGTTTTTGTGATAACTTTCCTCGCTGTGTCACCATTCTGCTTAATGTTTGTGAATTTCTCATAGATACAATTTTTAGAAGTTATATATTATATATAGCTAATGCAGGTGTCTTTTACATTATTTGACCCTCCCTTAAAGGCGATATCTGCTGAATTTTAAATTTTATTAACGATATTGTAAAGTTTTTTTATAACGATATTATTTATTTTATCCGATCGATCATTCTTTTGAATATATTATCTACTGCTAAATGGTTGATATATTTTGAATTCTATTCTTATTCTATTCTATTCTATTTTTTGTAATAAAATTCGTTGCAATGCACACGGAAATACCTTTGAGACAAGATGTATTAGTCAGGAATTTTCAGGGCTTACAACACAGGCAGAATGGTGAAACTTTACACGGCGTGTAGAATGGCCGCTCAAACCAGTCAATGACGAGTCAAATGTCTTCTAAATACCTAGACATTCGTGTTTCCTTCTCAAATGTGTTTTCTCCGTTGCTAAATTTTCAATCTTGATAACTCCCTAGAGTGATTTTTTTCTCTCAATATATTGAACTTTAAACAATTGTAATCAGGCAATATCGACAATATTTTGAGTATGTATACATATTTTACAAATCACATGTCATAAGTCCTGTAAACGCCTAGATTTTCACATTCCACAAAAAAATCCTTCATCTCTCTTGAAATTTTCGTATGTTGATAAGAATCTTAAGAGTGTTAAATTCCCGTATTAGTCTGCAAATATTTTGACCTAATTAAAATTAAACAGCATTGGTTAATTAAATTTGAATAAATAACACTGTTCAACATGATTTTTGTCTCACAATAGATGCAATTAAGGCAATTTTTTATCCTGTTTTCAAATATGTATTTGGAATTTCTCCATCACGTTTAAAGTTTATGTTAGAAATGTGTTTGTTTAAAATTTGTGATATTCAGTAAGCTAATTTACACTATACCAAAGCTTATATTATCATACGTCTTGCTGCTACATAGCGCATGAATAGATGTAATTAAAGCGAGTAAAAATGATTTTGTAAATCAACAACAACAAAAAACAAATACATCGAGCAAAGTAAACAGTAAAAGAAAATAGAAAAAAAGAGCATTCTTAACATAATGTATGGTTAGAAAGATGACAAAAGAGATGGCCAATAAGAGTGACTATTGTAAGTTTTATGTAAGTTTGGTATTCTCCGCTCATTTGCCAACATCTGGCTAACATTGAGGGGAGATCCTTAAGCCCACCATCCACCCGCAGCAGTAATAGAGTCTTGGGGGACTCTCTGTCAGCTGCGCATAGAGGAAAGTTATTATAAATATTCCAAAGGAATACAAACTCTATGCAGATTAAGGAGGGGGGAGGAGGATGTATGAACTAAGGCCAACACGTCGTCCCCACCCCTCAGGATCCCCTCAATGCCTCTGTTTATTTTATTTTAAAAATATGTATAAACACAAACAATTTACATAAACAAACGTATCCAAATATACAAATACAATTTCTTAAAACTATAGTAGCACAACAAACATAACTAACACAACAAACATAAATAAAACACGGATATTTACAATAAGAGAACGGTTTTATATAAAAAACGACTCCCTGGGTGGTCAGAGGCAGAGGATCCGAATACCACTCACGTAAAGGGAGGACAAAACAAAAGGACATGTGCGTTCCGCTCGGAAGAAAGCACAGTCCCAACTATATCAGCATCTCACAGGAACAGTTGCCCGTCCCACCATATTTTACCCACCTAGGCGTCCGCATCTGAGGAGCTGGCTAACAGCCTAGAATGCTGTTGTAGGTAATACATCCCTTTCGCCCGTAGTGCGCTGGTTACTTCCTGGTAAATTAATGTAGATGCACAGCGCACATGTTATTGTGTAAATAGGTGTTGCCGGCTTCGTGCCCTTTTTTTATTTTCAAACGTTTGATTCTAATTAATTTTTCATTGATATTTGAGTAAATTTGTGTGATGGAGGAAAAAAAGTATAATTAGTGTTTTTGAATAAACGTAGGTAGTACAGTTTTGGTAACACTGTTATAATATTACTACTACTACTACTACTACAGACATGCCATTTCCCCGTAGGGGTAGGCAAAGAGAATGGACCGCCACACACGTCTATCATGGCATACATTCCTAGATTATTTCACATTCATACATTTTGTCATACATGCCCTTCGGTTCTGTCTGCTTTTGATATAACTAAACTTAAGATTTTGGTTTATCTGATCATGCCACGACTACCTTGGTCGTTTTCGTCTCACGTTACCATTCATTTTTGCCATATATACTTGTTTTACCGTCCATTCGTTCTACATGACCAAACCATCTCAGAGACCCTTTCTTAATCTTAATTATACTTGACTCAGATTTACACTCTCGCCTGATTTCATCATTCGTAACCCTGTCATACATTGATTTCCCACACATTTGCATAAGAAAAACCGCGTTCACTCGGCGTTATAATATTATATGTATATTATCAACATTGTTAAATTTAAGCAATTGCTTGTCACAAATAAATACTTTCCAACAGAAACACATTTATAAAATCACTTTTAAGGGTTTTCGCTGTTGCCATTTAATTATGGTTAGGAATGGGTTGGGGTTGAAATAAAGCATCCAATATAATTCACCCTTTGTTTATAGTACATCTACACATTTGTAACTTAAAAGTATTAACTTAATGTCTTTAACAATTAATTAACAACATATTTCCGAATTTTAAGCTACGGTTGGAAAGAGGAACTGTTTCACACCCAGCCAGTACGGTGGCTGCGCGCGATGTTTATGACATGATAAATAAATAAAAAGTTTTGTTATTTTTTGTTATTTTACTGATTCATTAGAATTGAGTTTTATTTTAAGTTCCTTACTGGTTCCTGACTGGTTGTTTTCCAAATAAAATAAATTTTAACAATTCTCATCTTTCTTATGTGAACACACAGGTATGTTTACACACACACATAATTTGATGATAAAAGCATGAAACCATTGCATGAATACTGTATGATAATACGATTCGCGTATCGATTTACCTCGCGACAGTTTCTATAACTTGAGCTTGAGCAAGTATGTTGCAGATAAAAATATCAAATCTGCAATAGAAATACTATCCATATGGTAACAGTGACTAAAACCGTAATGTAAAATATCTTGAGAATTTAATAATATATTAAATAGGAAAATTTATTTATTAAATACATAAATGACGCTTTGTGCATTTTACGTTATTTAAAGTAAAAAATACACCATTAACTACACGTATGTACAAGTAAATAGTAGTGACAGACAGAAACAAGATTTTCAGCCAAAACCGCAACTACATTTCGGCTTCTGTTCTTGTTTAGACCGAAACTGAAATAAAAACTTATTTAAGTAAATTTCAAGTCGCTTCAATACGCCCATAATTAGGCGTTTTTATTGTTAAACATAACGAGATCATTGCTCAACTGTTCGCTCTTTTCTAGAATATGCCTCCGTGGTCTGGTCCATGTGAATTCTATAAATTATATTGAATCAGTCCAACATCGTTTGCTTCGAAAAACAGCATAGATGCTTTGACTATCAATCAATATTAAATATTTCTAGTCCACAAAAACGTAGAACTAATATTGACTCCATATACATTCGGCATACTAAATGGTATAATTGATGTGCCATCATTACTGGGACAGGTAAAATTTTATATTCCGGCTCATAGGTTGAGAAACAATGAAGTACTATTCATCAATCAGCTTAGACCAAACTATGGCCTTAACTCTCTAATGACCTGTCTTTGTCGTATTTTAACTCGAGACAAGATCTGGATTTTTTGGTTTAAGTTTGCATGGATTTCAACGAGCTATTAATAAACAGTCCAGATTTTGTCTTGATCTCCCTTATGTTTGTCAATGTTTCATTCGTTCCTTTTTAATGTTTTTAACAATTCTTAGATTGTTATATTCATTCATTTAAATTTTATAAATGAACAATGTCCGTAAATAAATAAAATGAATGTTAAATGGAATACTAAATGAAATAAAACAAGGTCAATAACCCCAGTTAAAAAGTCAAAGCAACTTCGTAAAAACATATTTTATATGTATTTTATATGATTATAATTATTAAAAAAACGGCATACATTTAATCCGTAGATTTGTTTATTTTAAGCGTTTTTGAGTTTGCTGTATTTGACGAATATATTTTATGAAACAGTCCTTTGATCTGCGCTATAAGAAATTTTACCCATGGGCTATAAAGGAATTACAAAAATATAAATATTAAAGATCTAGGAACTCACGAGAACTTAGTCAAAAGCCATAAGATACATCCGAGTACAGCCGAACGTAATCCAACACATCCCGAGCGCACGTTTTGGCTGAGCCAAAGTTTCAGACAATTTTTAGCCGAAACTCGTTGTATTCCATGAAAAAATTCAATCAACATTTAACTTTAAAAATTCCACTAGATTTATGAGTATCCATCTCTGCCTCCTAAAAACTCTGCAACCTAGAGTATGCCGATGATGCGGTTATACTTGATGATTAAGTCGGGGGTCTTCAGGTCACTATTGATAAGCTAAATAAGCTCCTATTTAGATAAGCTAAATAAGCTCCTATTTAACTTATCTAAACCACACAGTTTTATTTCCAGTACATACATACGTGTCATGCGCGGTCCGCTTATATAATGCATGGAACCATTGGTTCCCCTAAATTAAGACAAGTAATGTTTATGAATTACCATGTTTAATAAATCACTCATAATAAATAAACAAATAATGTTAAAAAAAAATAGATATTAATCGTGATAAATTGCGGAGGAATTTTACTATCGCCTAGTAAAAAAATGATAAAAAGCAACGTGATCTCCCAACACATCCATTTACCAACGTTGTCATGCGCGTACTGATCGCCGAGTACTTGCTACTGGCTGGCTGGGTATTAATAATTTAAAAAACGATCATGATTCGCGAACCAAATTCGAAATTCTGTTCCAGCACCGTACTAAACGCGCAGTCCGGGCGTAGGCGCAGACTAAAATTCTCACTAAACAACGGAAGCAATCGAACCATATCAATACATCATTTTCCATGTAGTTTAGATGCTATGCGAACGCAACGCCGCGTAGCACAGATGCAATTTTGGTATTTTGGCGCTGAACATAATATTATAATGTAGAATTTAATTCAAACATTACATCAATATAATGTTGAATTTTCGTTGAAACATCATATTTTTTAACAAGATAATGTCTATTTTGGTTTTACTGCGTTTTAGTCAAATAAAATATAGCGCTTTAAAATACTTTGCAGCTATAAATTATTGTTTATAATATGGTGAAGTAGGTTGATTTATGATTACAATTACTAGATATGTAAAATTATTGTTATTATTTCTAATCATATGAATATAGTATTTAGTTTGTCTTTAATTTCTTAAGGGCAGTGTATATTATTATATACCAACAACTGACACATAATTTTCTAAAAGTGAATTATTTACAACTCGTTGAAAATGGCCCTCAAAATTAAATATTTGGGTAAATCATAAGAACGCAAATATTTCTTTTTATTAAAAAAAAAAATAAAAATTGCTTCTCTAATCAAAAACCTTACCGCACGCCTCTGATACGTGTATGTTGATGGGTGCTGGACTCAATATCATTGTTTTGTCTATATATTTATTTCCAGAGCAATCGTTAAAGAGGCTTCATATAATTCATTTACTATAGTTGCCTGTTAATTTACCTCTTCACTTATTATTACTATATCATCTGCAAAACGGATATAATGTAAAGCCATATTAAGAAAATTATTTTTTAATTAATAAACAAATACAAAGATTCGACGAATGGTTACGTTACCTGCCTTTGTACTCGTTCACCGAACGACACACTATGGCAATACTCCTACTACCATCACGCTGATCTCTGATGTTGGTTTTCTATGCAAAATCATCGTGGAGCAGCATAAATATTCCGGCTATGTTTTCATTTTGATTTAAAATAAAACTGCGAATCGCGCAATACGTGAGGGTACTTTGCTTTTGAAGATGGTATCGTTTTATTATTTCCATAGTATTGTATAAATAAAACGGCAAAATGCGTTTTCGCGAGATTCGAAATGTAAAAAGGTTTTGTCTGATGTTGAGATACACGTCATTAAATGTTTACGTGTCTTATCTACGACGATGTTGCGGTTTGTGCGTTCGGCCAGACATACAATTAATATTAATTGGACAATGTTTGATTATGTCCAAATGCCTGCGGACTGGCTGGATTTCCTCCCTAGGGAGTAGTTCATATTTAAATTTATTTCAACAGAAAGGGAAAACATGTCAACAAATGGAAGAGTTGAGGAAATGTGGATGTTCAAACATGGGTTGAATGGTGAATGTTACACAGTGCGTAAAGTAGACACTTAAACCAGCCAATGACAGGTCATAAGCCCTGTAAATGCCTTGACTTCCATATTCCCTTCTCAAAAATATTTTCCCTCTCTGTTGAAATAAATTTAAATATTAATTGGTTTAAGTCGTATTTTCTCAACATTATTTTATTTGTCCGAGTGGATGAAGAATTCAACTAAGTGAGTAAAACTTAGGTAAAAATACTGAAAAATGAAATCGTTTAGAAAAACATCCGTCTTGTATCTAGTGCAGTGGATGGCGCGTTTGCCTGAGGAATGCTTGAGGTCCCGGGTTCAATTGCCAGGAAGGATAACATAAACTATTTGTTTTTTAAGGTTATTATTGACTTGCATTTCATTATACCTGGACTAGGAGATGAAGCGTAAAACTAATCACCTTTCCTTCCTGTGACAGATGATCGAGACATACCGTATTTGATTTAACAATTCAGTGCCCTATGCACCATTGGGTGAAGCTAAGGATTTGGTGATGATCATAATAGCAATAAATCTTTATTAACCACAATATACGATGTATTTTATATTTCTTGCTGTGCCTATCAAAAACCTAAATTTTAAATAAATAAAAAATCTATTTTTACATCCATACTTAGCTTCCTCTACATTATTTATACATCTTCTTATATGCCACGTCATGTATTTCTCGGTCTTTCTCGTGTTCTGCATCCATCAACATTCTCATCGTTAATCCTTCTAGACATTTTTAAACCGCCCAGCAGAAAGAATCGAAAGGATAAGGAAGAAAGGCGGGAAAAAATATGCCAAAACACACAGACTAATAAAAAAAAAATATTTTTTCTATTTTTTCTTACAACTATTTAAGGTTCATACAATAGACCCACTTTATAAAGTAAATTCTATAATACAAATTTATAAAAAAGAAAAATTAAAAGAATTTTAAATGAATAAGTCACTCAGATACCAACATAATATTAAAATTCCTAAATTCCATACAAGTCATGGTCAAAATAGTTTTGAATTTAAAGGTGTAAAAAATTATAATAATCTTCCTAATGAACTAAATACTTTTAAAAATAATATATCAATAAATAAATTTAAAGTTAATCTAAAAAATTTTTTTGAACTCGTGTAAAAACAACATTAAATTTTAATTACTATGAATGTATTATTGTTTTATGTTTTTTCTTTATATATCCAATCTTTTTATTTTTCTTTTCATGTACTCGTATTAAAAATTATATGAACTCTTATTAATAAACAACTAAAACAGTGTAAGTCACTCTCCAAGCACAAGTGTTAAGTCTCTTTTTTTTTTGTGTTACAGTGATAACATTTACCAGATGTGTAAAAGAAGATATGTTTAGAATTTCACAGAAACACGTACTTTTTATGAAATTTATGAATAAAAAAAAATATTAAAAAAAACTGCAACTGGCAGAAACCTACTTCGCGAAGCTTGACAATTTATAATGTTGTTCTGAAATTGAATTTGACATTACAGTACAGTTCGGATTACACTCCTTCACATTCCGATCATTATTTTCTGGTTGATAACCCTTTAAAGAGATAAAACAGAAAAACTGTTATGGTAAATTCAAAAATCTCGCTGAAGCTACCACCACACCGTAAAAATGTCGTCACCTGGGGTTGCTAGCTTTACGTCCTATCACAATCTGCCCCACATCTGTATAGGTCAACAGGGCCGGCGTATGGTTTTAAAAAACAAGAACATAATTGACTTCAGAAAAACTCATTTTTAATCAAAAAGTTTTAACCATCAATGTTATATTTTGTATCATGTAAATTGTTTATTTGAATAAATATTGTGTCCATTTCATTTTCAAATACCTCTTAATTTTTTGTGTATATTTTCTTATTCAAATTATTTCAATTTTTATTATTTTAAGTTTGTTTTTTTATTAATGTGTGTTTTTTTTATTAATTTTAATATTCATACAAATAATATTGTTTGTTTTTTTTTAGGATTTACATTTACGCTTTAATTTTTATTACAACAGGTATTTTTTCTTATTCGTATTTATTTTTTATTTTTTAATGAATTTTTACTTATTATATTTATTAAAATTTACATACAAACATATATATTGACGTAAAGAGAAACACAAAAAAAACAGTTAACAATTCACGTCGAAGAATTTTTCAATGAAAAAACTTGTTACACGTTGGGAGAAATGGTTAGGCTTAACAGAGAGTATGTAGAAAAATAATTCTATGATTTTGAAGCGTAAGCAGTTTTTAATGTACTTTTTGCCCAATTATTCACATTTGTTTTTCTTCATATTCTACAAGCATATGTACTTCAAGCATACTTCACAACCTATCCTCGTATTACATATTTTATTCAATCTGTATTGAGAACTTTTGGGAAATATGCCTGTTCTTTCGACATGCCAAATAAATTCGTTTCCCAAAAAATACCCGCTAAATTAAATTTTAATGGAATTTGACTCTGTATAAAGCGCGAAGGTAACAAACTCCGATTTATTAGCTAGGCTTCGATAATCTGAATAAAAAAACTGGCTAGGAAATTACGACTTTCCAACCCGTTGTGTGCCATATAGTAGCTTTTTACTGCCAAACTTAACCTTTGTTTAAATTTTGTATGGACTAGGAATATTTTATCCATTTTTATGTGCTACAATAAAGTCTATACAAAATCCGTTAAGGGGTTTTCCACATTAAATCATATACCTTTGTAGTGTAATTTTGTATTATTGGATTATGAAAATCGAAAATATGGTCTGTGTCCGGTTGAATAAGTGAGTGCTTTTTGTTATTAAATTCATTTCATAGTGTGTAAAATAAAACCAGACCCCTGGACAAGTAAAATAAAGACGGTAAAAAAAATCCTCATTATAACAGTAAAAAAAAGATTGAACATTTGGGCCTAAGTCAATTTGTATTTGTAAAACAGTATCGATGAAAATAATATATCTGACTCGAGTCGTGCCGTGGCTTTTTAGAAATATTTTGATCAAATTTGTAACATGGAATACGGGCACAAGTCGACTTGTTCCCGCAGTGCAACGCAATAATATTAATCTATGATTTAATATTATTTTTTTAAAACCAACTAAACTGTTTGTTCCCTGGAATACGTGATTTTTTATTTCTTTATTTAACATGTTAGACATAATTTTAAATTGTACATTGGTGGATTTATTGCCAAATGGCAACTTCTTCCAACCAACTGATAATGATAATTTCACTAAATAGAGTTATAATTTAGTAATTTAACTTTTTTTGTTTTTTTTTATTGCACAAAAAACTTTTTTTTTTTTAAAAGTACTAATGTCGTATTAATTTTTTTATTATTATCTCGTTATTCTTAATTTTACTGTGTTATATTTATATTTAGTACATAAGATTTTCTCATGGTTATTGCTATCTTTATTTAGAAATGTTATGTTTCTTTTTAACTTTTTGTATTATATGTTTACTTAATTGTTTAGTTTTAATTATTCTCCTATTTCATACTATGTATGTACTACATGATTATTGTGCATTGCTGTGATTATTTCTGTAAATAATTATTTTTTTGTAAAAGGTTCTTTGAACCGTTGATGAATAAATAAAAAAAACCTCTTAACACAATTCTATATTTTATCACTTTACATTGTATTTTTTTAAATTTATGTTGTTAATACACTCATATTTTTTTATTTTTTTTATACCGACTATACCTCTTAACACTGTTCCTATCTTTTATGTCTTTATATTGTATTTTTTTTTAAATTCTGTTGTTTATATACTCATCTTATTTTTTTTATACCAACTTTACTTCTAAACACTGTTCTATCTTTTGTTGCTTTATATTGTATTTTTTAAATTTGGTATTGTTTATATACTCATATTTTATATATGTTTTATGTATGTGGGCGTGAAAAATTAATAAAATAATATTAAAACATATTGTAGAAGGGCACTAATTTTATCTCTGGTCTATGTCATCGTCGAACCTGAGATATTTCAATAAGAGCAGAGGTTGGATGAAATTCATGTAGAACGAATGGATAAGAAAAAATTAGTACAAGAAGTATATATATATATATGGTGAAAATGAGTGGTAACGTGAAACGACCAAGAAAGACGTGGCATGATCAGATAAACCAAAATCTTAAGTCTGGTCATGTCAAAAGCAGGCAGAACCGAAGGACGTGTATGACAAGATGTATGAATATGGAAGAAGCTAGAAATGTATGCCAGGATGAACGTGTGTGGCGGTCCATTCCCTCTGCCTTCACCTACGGAAAATGGCGTGATGGTAGAAGTAAAAGTAGTAATATCAGTGAGACAGCAAATGGTTGAACCCTCAGGAGAAAGTACTAATATCCTTTGAGCCTTCTACATAGTTGAAGGTGAGCTTGAGAAAGAAAAGATAAGTAGAAATGTAGAAAAATGAGTGTTTAGTGGAAATATAACTCCAATTTGAGCAATAGCAAAGCAAAAATGTATTTATAAAGTTAGACCTAAGTGTACTTAGTGCCAAATTGGTTTTTGTATGGAGAAAAATAACAAAGAAAACTGGCACAAGTCGTAAATAAAAATAAATAAATGAAAACGTGATTTTTTTAAAGAAATAAATATGTAATCTCGTAAAAAATACTATATTCAATTATTTAATTTACTTTCAAATAATTTTGAATTATCTATCCTTACCTCTGTTTTGTATAAATATATTGAACGGCTTAGTAAAGATACCAGTCTCGAAGATGTCGCGAAAGCGATGAAACCGGTCACTGGATTTTCCAAATTTGTGGATTAAAATATCACTTGTCTTTTATTTATATAATAAATATTTAAATATATTCAAGCATTGAAGTTGAAAATGGAAAGTTATGTCTTTTGTAATTTATAAAAAACCACCGATTCCCTAGCTGTCAATAAGTAAAACATCCACACTGTTAAATTACACCACACAGACTTATGCCCCTTTTCCATGTCAGCACAGAATTAACAAACCTACTTCTTTATAGGAAAATAAATATTTAGGTTAATAAGGTTTATGAACTTTACATAAATTAACGGATGGACCCACAATTTTGAGGCCCTTACCATAGGCCTCCACAGCCTAGTCTTTTACATAAAAGAGAAAATAAAAGGAAAAAAAAGTGTTTCATGAAGAGAAAAATAAATTCCAAAGAAAATTATTTGAATTTGATTCGCCCTTTAATCAAGGCAGTATATTATATACAATTATGGTAGTGATACCAATGACTGATATGTAAACTATCGTATGTTGAACACATAAACTTTTCAGGAGAGCTATTTAAAAATGTTTTTGTATACTTAATTAACAATTTTGAAGCTATTTATGTGATTTTTTTAATTATATTTATGAAAATTCATGTGTTTTAAATGACATTTGAAGATTATGTTCACTTTGATCACTTTTTGAATTTTCAGTAATACAATTTTTTTTGTGGAATAATTATCGGTTCAAAAGACCGAATTCAGTACTTACGGTTTTTCACTTGGAATCTGCATTAACCCATACGTACATGGAACAACGTACGTTCTGACGGCGTAATTAATTGTAACTGATACATGCAATAGGCGGCGCCACGTCCGTTTCTATTCAACACAATCGTTTGTTTTAATACCATAGTTTACGCCATGGTTGTAAAACATATGATTTTTTACAAGGAAAAAATTGGTTGTATAGATATTAAGATTTCGAATAAAGGAATTTAAAGTTATTGTTATTATCTACACGTAACTTTTAAGAAATGATATTCGATATTTTGGGGTAAACGATGGTATACGTAGCTGCCAATGATATGTGTGTAACCACCAACATTTTCGGGGTCGATACATAGAACTCAATTCCACATAGCTATTAAATATATTATGCATACTCACAAATGTAAATTTGGATGTAACCGTATATTCAATTTGTCCTTAATTTAATACTAATGATAGCACTTTATATGTATCTACGTACATAGCTGGCAGATATAATCAATTCATAGAGATGTAATTTGGTTTTCTAGTTTGTCGATTTATACAATTTGAATTGAAAATTCAGTATCGTACTATTTGTTTTCTCAAAAAGTTTGTAATTTGTGTATTTTTATGTGCTTTTATTAATTATACAACGTTTAATGGAATATGATAATAACTTTTCCATCTGAGACATTGTTTCATTTTATGAAAGTACTGGATATAGGACAATTTTATTTATTTTTTTTATTAGGAAAACAAACAGTATGTACACAAATATTGACAATTTTTTTGTATATTAGCGTGTGTACTCATGCACACACCAAAAAAATTGTTGACACTTAATACAATAATTTAAATTATGTTCAATATAATAATGTAATAGAAACGAAATGAAAAAATATGTAAAAAATAATAAAGTTAAATATCTGCTACTCTCAAAATTTCAATAATTTTTAACCTAAATTTATATTCACTGTCACAAAAAATATCAGCCTCGGTAAATATATTGTTATATTGGTCGCATATTCTAGGTATTGTAGATTGTTTAAAATAGTTTGTTGACGCATTTTCTGTGTAAAACAGAAAATTTTGTCTTGTCGGTCTAGATGGCAAACGAAATGGAAGTCTTTCAAGTAGGTTAGGAGAATAAATTTAATTTTTTATTAATTTGAATAAAAATAACTAGTCTAATATTATTCTTTGATTTTTAAGAGAGTTCATTCCATGGTACTGTTTACTTTCAGCATGGTTAGAGAAGTTAATGTTTAAGCAATAGTCAACCTGCTTAAAAAAATTTGCTAAACCCTTTCTAGTCTATTAATACTTACATTATAGTAAGGTGACCAAATAGACAGACATAGTACAGTATTCTAACTGGGGATGAACAAATGTTTTGTAGAGTTTTTCATATGTCTCTGCATGTTTAAATGGTTTCAGTGCTGCAGAGCAGCGTTTATTTTATAATTAAAAAATACATACAAGAATTTGTTACCCACTAAATACGAAAACTTTTCGGTGGGACACATTTTTTTATGACAATTTTATATTACATTTATTTTATTTATATTTTACAAATTTATTCATAAACAGGCACTATAAAGTATCTAGAAGATATTTCTTCACTTCTTTTTTTTTCGTTTGAAGATCTTTCATGTTAATGATGGTTTGTGGGAGATCGTTGAACAATCTTGGAACAACGCAATTTAATGTTCTCTCTCCGAAATAATTTGTAATTCGGGGAACAAACAGGGAGTCCTTAGTTTTTAATCTAGTGTTGTGAGTGTGGGAAACTCTTTTTTATATTCCGGATCAACAAAGTGATCTCTAATCAATGTGTAGTCACAAAGTTGTTTTACCGGCAAGACATTACAGAATTTAAAAATATACACCTTCGCGCATATGTTTCGCCTCACGGATTATGCTATCCGGTACAAGCCCCCTCAACAATCTCACCTGAATATCATAAATTTTACCTAGATGAGACTGGAAGGTGAGACCCCAGACACGCACTCCGTAAGATATAATGGATTCAATGAGCAAGGTATATTTTTATTTATATCCCTACAGAGATGAGGTAGAATTTTTTCAAATTCAAGGTTCAGGATTATGGATATTCGAGCGTTTACAGGGCTTATGACCTGTCATATAAATAATAAATAAATAAAAATATATACCTAATCCCGTCTTGGGAGAAATCCAGATTTGTGTGCAGGTACACAAACCAAAAAAAAGCGAGGTATATATTATGTACCTTAACGTTTTAAAAAGGAGAATGCTTTTGATTTCATAAATCACCTTAAGCCAGTACCCTAATCTGTCTCAGATTCCATCAATATGAACATCCCAGCTAAATTTAGAATCAATAATTTATCCTAAATATTTATGACTATTTACAACATCAATTATGGGACAATTACATTTATCTGATTCTATATTTAAATTTGAATGAAGGCAAACATTAACATGAGCTTGTATTTCTATTTCAAATTCACATTTAGTAATATATCGTGAGGATACATGAACAATTTTAGTTTTTTAGAATTTATTACTCAGCCATAGTCATTCGCCTCGATACTCGAATAATAAGTCCGACCATTTTATGTGTTTTTTTCAGGACTGATTCAATATAAATATTAAACATTAGTTTCGTATCAATATTAACACGTATCAAATAAACATTTTAAAGAGTCATTTACACAATTCTGGTCATGACGACTTTCTCTGATAATGTTGGTGATGTTATGCAGAACCATTATTTTGATGGGAAATGTTTCTGATTGTCGGTAAATATTCTTGACAAAGATATCCCATTTCAGTCCAAGAATGTTTCTCTGTGCCCTGTTCTAAAAAACCTTTATCTTTTTTTTTTTTTTTTTCTTCACATAAGCATTCTTCTAAACAATTTTCTTAATTCCCGCCAAACTGCAAAAGCAGTTTTTTTGCAGAGATTTCTCTCGTTAAACATTTTTGTAACACAATATAATAATGTTTACATAAAATATTTTTAAAAAATCTTAAAAATATCAATAAAATAAAAGTTTAAAAAAATTAAATACAAATAAATCAAGTCTTTTTTGATAACGAAATATATAAAAAATAATAAACAAACACTTTTTTTGACACTGTTTTTCTTCTCCGAGATCGGATTCTTTTTAGTGAAACTTTGATGATCCTAAAATATTATAAACATTACAACTCGCCTTCTTTCCTTACCTCCTACTCTCTACATAGTATAGTGTAGACATTCAGTCAATTTTTACTTCTTAATTCTATTTTTATCAATATGAAAAAATTATTGATAAACCAACAATATGTTCATATACCACTGATTTTCTTAAATTGAACGGTTTGGGTGGGTAGGAAGAAATTGCCTTAAAGAACTACGCCCGCCCTTATGCATATGCATGTTTACTGTAAATGTATATAAAGTTTTAAAATATATAAAGCTTTTATTTGACGCAAATTAAGTACATTATTTTTTTTAAGTAAACAAACAAATAATTCTCCTCTTTAAAGAAATATATACTTTGCACATTATGCACTGGGCCTCTGTAGTGTAATGGTTATGATACTTGCCTCACGTACGGAAGGTTCCGGGTTCGATTATCAGTGAACACAAAAAAAAGATTTAATCAAACCTGGGTGCTCTGTGTTGTAATTCACAAGCGTTATTCACTTTTTAGCTTGTTGCGTTGTAAAAAATAAAATAATAATGATAAGCAAAGCAAAAAATATACAACTCACATTTAAAAAAATAGTGTTTTATTGAAAAATAAGTCCCGCCTTTCAGGTGCCAGTCAAAGATTATTGAAATATTGCAGCATAAAACAAACTTCAAAACCAATATTTCACGTCCATTTTGCCAGAAATCGAACCCAGAACCTTAAGAATGGTAACCGAATGTGTCAACCACTACGCATCAAGATGGACTCTTTACTCAATTTCCTATTTCAAGGTTTTTTCCAAAGAGTAGCCATTGAGGCAAAAACGCTCTTTCATTTTGAAGTTATTTTTTGTAAAGGCGCTTTTCCGATCATTCATTGCAAGACGTCATCCGTGAAGATATTCAAGTCAATATTGTTTTCTAAGAAATTCGATCTTTCGGCTTTTCAAATTTGCTTTCAAGAATTGAAGGGTAAAATACAAAGTTCGTGACCTTACCAACCCTTGAAAAGCGCCCCAAGTTGAGGAACAGTCACAGTTTAATTTAAAACCTCGTTTTAAACTTCAAATGTCACAAACCAACAATTTTTCAGGAGAGTGTTTAAACTGAATACCATAATTATACCCTGGGTTTTATGTCTTTTAATGAAATAAAATCATAAACATACTTTTATTGCACTGTACAAAAATTAAAAATTAAAAGATACGTTTCTGATATCTTTTTTATGTATGTTATGTATATTCTATTTTCCCACACCAAGCACACGAGGTTTCATTTGTATTGATGTGGTATTTATTTAGTTTTTATTTGTATATACTTTTGCCTTATCATGGAAATCTTTTGTAAAAAGATTGTTACTTTTTAAAAATGTGAAATAAAAATAGTGTGACATTTTCTGTTTTTGGACAATATTCGAACCATTGCGGTATTTAAATATGAATAAATATGAATGGTTGAATTAAAAATAGCTGTTTTTAACTCTTATGGTGATGTCACACTAGTCGACATAGGACACAAAACTTGATATATCTCTTTTATTTTTTTTAATGATGAATTCGTATTTTTTGTAATCTTCAAATAAACATTTTCACACCCGATTTGGAAAGTAAAATATGTATAAATGTGTTAAATGTTAATACTAAAAATAATTATCCTTACTCCGCGAAGAATGAATGTCCGCTAATTCAGCAACACATATATACAGATACCGTATACAAGAGAGAGCACGAAAATAGAAGTTATAACAAGGAAGACAGAGACGCTGTTTTGCGACGGGTGTTGTCTAAAACAGATTCAGTCTTCAGTCGGTTGATGACCGTGATGGGGGACGCACGTGCGTAACATGAGCGGCGTATTTGTGATTTAAAATTTATTTTGCTATAACAGGGCTAAATTATATGTTTATTCGCATAAATTAACGAAAGGAATTATTAAACAGAGTGTCTCCGTGTTATTTTTTTTCAAATGCCTAAACTTTAAAATATTCCATATTTTACTAGTGGTAACACGATGTTACCACCGCGCGGAAAGGGATTTTTTACCACAGTCTTTTAAGGGTTAAAAAGTAGTATAGTAGTGAACATCATCATCACCATTCTATGGCCGCTCCCTAGCTGGAGCATATGGTATCCACAAAGAGCCTTTATGCATCTCTGTCGACCGCTTACTCGTTTGCGTCCTCCCAAGTCAGGTTCTTGTCCCAAAGTTCTGAGATAAACTGCCGGTGAACTGTCAGCAGTGGACATCCAGGACGTCGAGAACCTTATGCCTTGTAAAGTAGGCAAGCGTGGTTAAAACTCTCGGGAGGCATCCGCAGTATATGGCCTAGCCAACCATATCGTCTGTTTTTTTATTACCCCATTCCTCAAAAAGTCAAACTACCGCACACCTAAGATTCTTCCGAGACACTTATTTTCGAAACTCAGAATTTTGCTATTTTGGGCCCTAGTGAAGTGCCACGACTTGCATCCTTAGAGGATAATGGGTGTTATGCAGGCGTTTTATTGGCGGTATTTGGTTTTCACTGAGTAAATATTCAATCTCTAGACAGCCTTAATACTGAATGTGGCGCCTTCTACTCCTAACCGTAATCCCAGTTATTTTTTAAGGCTGCCATTTTCTGTAACATATACTCCCAGGTATTTGAAACTCTCGACCCTTTCGATGATTTGGTTTGGCAAAGTCAGGGAATTTTGAGCATCAAGGCACAAAGTATTACATAGTACAGGGATTTTGGCAATATTGATTTTTAAACCCATGCTCGTGGAGTACCTATTTAGCTAATCTACAGTGACCTGAAGACCCCCGACTGAATCGTCAATTATAAACGCATTATTGGCATACTCTAGGTCGCAGAGTTTTTGGGAGGGGCAGATGGATATTCCTCTATCTAGTGGAATCGACTTTCTAAGGATAAAGTCCACAAGGATTATAAAAGGGAACGGTGCAAGGACGCAACCTTGGCGAACTCCGGTGGTGACCTCAAACCAATCTGTGACAACATCGTTAATTCTGATTTGGCATTCGCTACTTGAGTTAAGGGCTTTAATAAGTTCGATTAGTTTTATAGGCATCCCATATGCCTTTAGTACTTTCCAGAGTGTAGGTCTTTGCGGACTATCAAACTGTTTTTCGTAATCTACGAAACACATAGCCAAGGAACTATTAAGTTCCTTGTTCTCCTGTACAATATGTTTTCTTTCTGTTTTGTTATAAATTTCAACACTAAAAATTCGTTTTAAGTATCCTCCAATATTGAAATATTTGTGTAAATCATAAAAACACGAATATTTATTTTTCCACATTAATCAATCCTTATTAATTAGAAAAACCATAAAAAAAACACAATCACTTTAAAATTTTCATACCGGGAATGTTACTAAAAACTTTGTTATTTTAAAATTATCTTCGCATACCGTATTACACCATTTGAAACTGCTTAATGCTCAATCTTAAATTTTTAGGTTTCAAAATAACTAAGACCGTATCTGAGAAGGAACGGTAATTTAATAATAGATAATTTTGATTTCTCTAAAATAAATTTAGTCGGTCTCGTGATGTAGTGGTCAGCGCGTTTGCCCACCATGCAAGAGGTCTTTTTACACTAGAATTTTTCATAGTCCCTGAACTGGTATTTGAAGAATAATATCAAATCAAAAATCATCTTACCTTTATGTAACAAAAATGATCACAATACGCTGCGATTGGTATAATAATGCAGTGCCCTGCGCACTATTAGGTGCAGAAAGGAAACGATGATGAAACCATATTTATTTGAAAGTGTTTTGTTCAAAGTTAATTTTTTTTTTCAATACACATGAACAAAATAATTTAATCGATTCGCTAAATATCTCAAATTCAAAAATAAAACATAGTTATATTCATTTTGGTTGAATTTAAAATAAGCCATTATTTACAAATTACTATACAGTTTGCCCACCGTATACCGCACACAGCATCTGAGGACATAAATCTTCTTGGCGGTGCTCACAATCACGGAAAAGTAGCTCGTCGTCGAACGAGAAAGCTACACAAAGGAGCTCTCTGTATTCTGGTAGCCTGAGCATCTTTGTACTGATAGAAGTTAATCCAGAAGTACATCATGTGTATTTTTTGAGTTAAACTGATTGGACATAATCAATTCGCGGAAATAATTACAAAACTTTTTAAAAGCTTCGAAATTCTTTTTGGAAATCACCAGCTCTGTATATCCAAGAGGACCTATAGCAGGCCAACAGATAGTAGCGAGAAGCTCCATTTAGATCATATTGAGGTAAAAAGGGACAAGATTACGGTATGTATTTAAAATATTGATTAGGATATCCGCAGCAGCACGAAGGGGAATCAACAATTTTAAAAACAAGTTTTTAGTCATAAAATTTAGCATGATCTGATAAAAAACTGCATGGTCCAATGATCGAGGATTACTCAAGAAGATTTTATGCGCTGACGGATTGAAGAAAAAAAGAAAGGTAACTCTCCGTGAAACGGAAGATTTTCATCGTGATTGCCAAGTATCTAGAAGAGCATAACATAACTTTAAATAATTGATCGAGACATTCGCCAGAGTAGACAAACGCCACCAACGACAGAGGAAAACTTTTTTTCAAGTGGAAATTTGCGGATCGTTGCTGGACTACCACATTTAACAGGGACAAGCCCGTTAGAACCGGGAGTGCATATGTCAAGCATCTCCTATATGCTCTAACAAGGACTGGAAGAGATTGACTTTATCCGCTTAAATTAATTCGCCTAAAATATTGCAAGTCACATTAGTGTGCCCAACATACAAATACAAAGCACGCGATGCCAAAGAAAACGGAGTTATAATAGGCCGTTGAAGTATCAAAAGAGAATGCCCAGCTGGCTCTGGCCAAGCGTGCAACTTTGTAGAAAGCCGTCATTTCCAAATTCACAGCTTTCCTAGCAAGGGAAGCATAAGACAAATTTCTTTCAAAAAGTAAAGCGAGGCTTGACACTTAAAACCAAATTGATAGCTCAAATATAAGTGCTCAGGAATTCGGTAGAAGGAGGACATTCGAGATTATTTTTTAATTGTAAAATTTGAATTTTTCGACGAACAAAACTTAATTTGTTCCGAATACTCCAATCGGCTACTGTATTTACTGCATAAGCTGCGTCACCTTTCGGGGACCTGCGGGTATTGCACAATTTACAAGACTACGTAAGTATGATTTAAACCAGCCAATGACAGGTCATAAGCCCTGTAAATACTTGGACGTCCATATTCTCCTCTCAAAAATATTCTCCGTTTTTAATTTAATATATTACGTAATTATGCTATTCTTTTTAGCGTTATTGATAAGCATATTTTCTTAAAATTAAAGGTTAGATTACACAGGAAGAAAGCTCATTTCTTCCACAAAAAAAGTGTTAAGTCTAAAACGGAATCCATAAAATGTTATTTTGAGTTGGTAGAAAATTCAAAATTAAAAAAATCATTATTGGCTTTCCTTAAAAAAAAATATTGATTTACATAAAACAACTACGAAACAAATTTTTATTTAGCCCTTTACTTTTCTTCATTCAAAAGAATTCCCGCATTTTCTCCTTGAATTATTGCACTAGAGCAGTGATTTTTTTACCCATAATAGATATAATATACTATTTGCGTGTATTTATTGTTCGGCTTTTTTGATAAAATGTTTCTTATGGGAGCTAGGATAATCCGGAAACCCATAAAAGCGCCTAGTTTTGTTTACCGCCTTCAGACGGACGATATACACATATCATAAATAATTTTGAAAAACAGAAAACATACCTACACAGATAATTTAACCCTAATACTTTTTTTTAAATACGAAATCAATTCACTTTTGAGGTGCGGAAAACAGAACAACGAAACTTCGATTTTGTCGAATTTAGTCAGGCATAATCAGACCAACGTGTATTAGTATTCTGTTTCGCATAGTGATTTACTACAAGATCTATGTTCGAAAGTTTAAAAAATCTTGCATTTCTTTAAATAAATACAAAAATAAAATTAGAAAAAAATCTCTAATCTTGTAAATTGCTGAAGATTACACTGCATCAAAAGTAAAAACTTATTACGATTACTAGTATTGACATTCACGTGCACATATTTTGCTTGTTTCGTTTTTTTATAATCCGTGTTTGTCTTTGCTTCATAGTTTCATGTTCAGTTTTTTGTCTATGTTTCCTCATAATTACTGTTGTAATTTGCTTTGGCTGTATATAAAAAATACATTTTTTTTCGTTTAATTTAAAGCTATAACAATAATAAGTCAAGCAAAGTTGAAATATTTATACACAAAAAGGTAACTAAATAAATATGTCACCTAAAATGTTGAATTCCTAAAACATCCATCTTTTGATCGCAAAGATCTATCTTGTTCAGTTAAATAGACATTTCGAATAATTTCAAATATTTGAGAACTCAATTTTTCTTCCTAATGAAGCGTTATTCATATAGCTTTCAAATTTGGGCGAGTTTTGGAATAATTATAATTAATTGTTCCTAATTCCTTATCTTGAATCACGATTAAACTATCGTAGATGGATTATTTATGGTCACAAAGGCCTTTAATGGAAATTCGTTTAAATTATTAAAGCACGAGAATTTGGAAGCCGTCCAAATGTCAAGAACAAAACAAAATCTGTATAAGATGCATAAAATTATACGTTTAATGAATAATTAATAAATATTCATCATTATTCATGAAGGAATTAAATTTCTTAAAACTGAATAAAATTCGCATCTGCTGTACCAACCTTGATTCTTATGATGATTAAATTATATATTTTTTCTTACGTTATATCTAAAAGATTTGTAAGAAACACGAGATCGCAGAGTAAAATAATATTTTTTTTAGTATATAACATAATCATATCGTAATAAACATTGTTCAATTGAGTATTATTTAATTTTTAAATTATTTATACTAAACAGGTTAATTTTATTACAATGAACAAAGTTAAATGTTTCTTATATATGTAAAAAACTTTCTATTTATTGATTTGTCAGTCCTATCATACATGTTTTGCAAGAAATTCTTAAAATGTGTTATAAGTTTGTTTGAACTACTTTAACTTATTTCAAAACTAACACGTGAACATTTTGCAAACTTTGAAACACGTCTCATTTTATTAGTTTAATAGTTGTTTGTACACGAGTTATTTCAACACCGTGCCGTTTGGCTTTGTACACTAATTGTTTTAACAATTAAAAAAAAAAAGATTTTAACAATACCAAGGCGCTTTAAATGCCATTTAACAATAACTTACTGTCGTTAATATTGTTGATCACAGCGTAGGTGTTAATTTAAAAAATGTATACCACAAATAAAGCTCTAGTAATGATATTTTCTACGTTAATATAAATTTTAAAAAGCTAGTCTTAAATTCGAAAAGGTAAAATGTAGGTATCTCTCATACCAGTGCGAATGGTAAGTTTTTTTATAGGTAAGCTTTAAAAAATATCGTTTATTTGTACCTACATGGGAGGTACATAATATAATGTAAGTAATATTTACTATAAATTGAAATTTTTTTGTGGTTCTGTATGATACAACAACTCTCATCCATGAAATCAACTCAAATTATGTAACTTCGTGATATATTATATTATAAAGATATATTATCCATTACTTTAATACATAGTTCGTTAAAAAAATAAATCAAAAATACCACTATGAATTCAGTCGATATTAGGTATTCAATTGAAATTTCAACTGGCCGAATTGTTCTGGTAATTAATAGTGCTAAAGACGGGCCGCATGGAGCGCTATATGTCCTGCAATATGACGCATGAAAGTAATTATGGTCTTATGTCAAAAGTACCATCTCAAAGAAAAATAGTTCTTAAGAAACAATGTTTGAAATACTGTTTTCCAAATCAAGAATCTTTAAATAATTTGCGTAATCTGCGAGTTTAATCTAGGAAAAAAACCGGCACTGGGGTTACATTCAAAATATAGTAAAATTATTTGTATGACAAAATAAGCTGGAATAATCAGTTAGTTTCTTGGCTCACCGCAGGCGCTGGGCGCGCTTTATTTATATTAATATTTATATTAGGATAAAAATACAAATGGTGGAAATGATTTAAAATAAAAAGTAATTATATTTGTTTTTTATGTAAATAAAGTTACAATAAAACATTATTAAAGTTAGTCCAATATAATGGTAAGCTGCACATAATCACTTCTTTACACGGTTCACCCCTGTCTCATACTAAGGAGTATCTTATCTGAATTGTCTTTTTAGATTTTTAATTTTAAGTAAAAAGTTCAAGTCTGACTTGCTCTAACTTAAATTCTATATTTAAAGTCAAAAATTTTAAAGCTTTCATTCATGTTACGAAGCTGATTATTTTATGCGTGAAAGTATAATAAAAAAAAATGAGCGAAGAAAAAAAATCCTAAAAACAATCTTTTAGAAATTAAAAAAATATTAAAAAATTGATCAATTGGAAAATTTTCAAAAACTCATTGAAAAATCAACTTGAAAACTACGCATTATCGCAGAATATACATGAAGGTGATTCAAATAACCCTCAGTATGAGGCATCTACATTTTCCCTTTGGACGTCACTTCTCCGGCCACTCTTTATAAGCTTACAGTAATTTTACATAATTACAAAATGTATGTATCTAGACCAATTGTCAGACTAATACTGGTTTCATCGCACTTGCGACATCGTCAGTTAAGTATGGTTTTTTAAAACCTAAATAATGAGGTTTTTTATGTAGTTTCGCAAGTTTGTTAATTTATTAAATACATTTAAAAAAAAAAAAAAAAAACACCTTTTAACGCAGGGAAAAGTCAAATAGTTATATTGCAAAAAGCGGAATTAAATTTGATTTATAATTAGAAAGTCAAGAATCGAATATAATAGCACGTTACCATATCTGAAATTAAAAAGTTTTAAATCAGTTTTTCCAATCGGTATATTTGTATATATTTGTATATACTACATTTTTGGGGGTTTCCCCTGTTATATTTATTTATGTGTTCATTTTTGAATAGCGTTTGTAGTGTAAAACTATGAGTAAAAAAAAATGAATCAAAAATTCGTCGAACAACTGCACAAAAACAAGGTTGAGAATGCTATTTAATAAAATGGTACAAGCTGTTATTTTTTATCTTCTTAATATATCGATTACCCGTAAAATTAATAATATAACGCAATTTATTATTGCCTTACAGTTAAAAAGACTCATTAGAAGCGCGAAGAAAATGGCCTTACAATTCTTAAGTAATTTCCTTCTTGGCCTTCATTCTCTAACGGACCTACATCGTGGTAAAACGTGTCGCCACGCAGAAAAAAGTTGTTTTGCGTGATGAGAAAATGCTTACATTTTACTATAACTGAAAAACAGAACGAACATTCAATCGTTTCATTCATAAATACAATCCCATACGTTATTTTACAATTATTAAATTAATAATACACTGACAGCCAGTGTCGTTGCCATGATAATGAGTTACACAAAAGTTTGAACTAAAGAAAATGTTTATGTCTCTTTCTCACACGAATGTTTGTATGAGTATTGTGATTTGTAGTCCCTTTATTACAAATGGAGAAGTTCAGTGGTTCTTTTGAATATTTTTTTATTTGTCCATAAACTATTAAACGAAGCCAAAAAAAAAAATTTAATTTAGCCCTTTTTTGAAAAAAAAAAAGTACTTTTTTATCATCGCTATGACTTTTTTAAAGTTTTGTATTTCTAAAATTACTCCGCGTATGACGTCCCAAGTTCTCTTCTGCTTCTTCTCGGTCAGTTCTAAAGATTGGTCCATCGATTTATTGTTAACTGGAAATTTATATATATCTTCTGAATATACCGACTTTTTAATATTTTTTGTATGCTGACATACATAAATACATGTATGTGTACATTCTTTAGTTATTTTATTTTTTATACGCATGTTTATATAATGTTTTTTGAATTTGTGTATGTCTAACTAACTCATTATATTTTTGTATTTTATTTTGTAAAAGGCACTTGTGTCGTTTAATAAATAATGAAATAAATATTGGGGGTCTTAAAACCAATATTATGAAAAAGAAATGTTTAAATTACCTACTCGTCTAAATTTGTCATTGCGTAATAGTACTAAGATCTCAAATAATTTGATTTCGTTTAAAGTGTTAAATTAATTTCCTTTCAATTGTCAAAAAACTTTTCGAATCACGACTTAACTTTTTATGATTATGTAATTTCCACTTCAAAATAGATTCTGCGTAAAAACGCTTTTAGTTCTGACAAAATTGAGATTTTTCGTCTAGTTTAGAGAGTGTAATGTGATGAAATTTATTCATGCCTATTTTTCATGACATCTAGAACTCTAATATTCCATGAAAGTCTCCAAACTTTTCCCAGAACGACAAAATTATGTTGATAGTCATTTATTTTGATGAGATTTATGAAGACGAATGTTCATGCCCTTCCATTTGTTGTAATGTGGAACGAATTTTGACAGTTTTGTCTTATTATTTTTTACTCTTTTCGATTTGTCCTATAAATTTGTCGCTTAAGTTCAGTGATATGTTTCATTGGTTCTTTTAAAACACATTTTGTTTCAATAGAGACATTGTTTTTGAAAGAGTAATATTATGTGAGTTTAGGCATTACAAATAAAAGCAAATAACCAGTCATTGGCTGGTTTAAGTTGTCAATAAACTTGAAAAATTACGTATTATTTTCCGTTTTGAAACACATACTAATATTTTTAAAACCTCCTGAAGACATTTCTTAAATTTGTCCATTTTAAATTTCTCGTTTCAGCAGCTTTATTTCATTAAAATCAATCGTTATCTTTGAACAAAATCAACAGAAAAATTCCAACAGGACTAACATTAATTTTTAAAGTTATGAATTTATTTATTGAGTACCCAGTTTTGCTAGAGTAAGTGTCTGTCATATCATGTTTTGTAATTTTTTTTCATATTCAAGTTAAATAAATTTTAAGATAGTGTGTAAATGTGTAATGCAGAATAAAAAATTGTTGGACTTGGTAGATATTATTTAGGTATTTTATCAATACTTGGTACCTTTTGAGAGAGATATTTACGTAGAAAGCCTTTTTACGTTTTGAACTACATAATGTAGGTTTTTGTGTTTTTAATAAGTTTGATGAATACTGTATATTTGTCTGAATACGTTCATCATTGTTTGTCATTAGATGTTTATTTCATGTTTTTATTGGGTGTTAACATAAATAGTCTCAGTTTTTTTTTCTTATTAAACTATGAAACGACATTCGAAAGAATTTTTTTGCTCCTTAAGACATTGTTTGCTTTAACGTAAATGTATTTTTTTTGTTTATTTAATTGTACAATACAGCACTCCTGACAATTATAATTTAAATATGTAATATAAGTAGGTAAATATAAAAAAAAAAACAAATAAAAAAGATTGTTACGGTCCACAAAAACAATAGTAAACAGAGACGAATTAGTCACCAATACACGTTATGATACATAACTAGAGAGGAAGAGTTTGAAACTGGTAATCCCAGTATGGAAAAGATCCACCTCTCTCGGTACGCTGTTCAACAGACTAATGATTCTCCCCGCAAGCATCACCAAAGGTAAATTTGGCCTGCATTCTGGAAAAAAAAATAGTCTGTGTTGCCTAGCTTTTAAATAGTTGCTCGGTGCATACAACTTTATCAAAGCCCCCGCTTTATTACCCGTTCTGAAGTTTAAATAGCTAATTTATAAACTGATCGTTAAATCGATTTATTTGATTACAAGCCTTCAAAAGGGAATGTCAAGAAGAAGGAAGTGAGCATTTTAGACACTTCCTGCTATTCACACACTGCTGTCAATCGAGGAAATAAAGGAGAGAAAAAAAATGTTGTATGATTTTTGTCTTCTTATTCTCTTTATTTGAAAAAAAAACAAGATTAACCAATGTCGCTCTGTAGCTGCAGGATGAGTTGTAATCCAGCACTTATTTGCAAACGATTCCTAAAAATAATTAGAAAAACCAACATTCGATTTTTTAAATTGGGGATAGGATTCAAACCGTCCATGAACTCCGTAGCTGCAAGACATGCTGTAATCAAGCTCCCATCTGTTTTTTTTTTAATAAATTAAAATTGGAAACGTAGAATTCGAATCCCAAACGTCGATGGGCTATGTAGCTCAAGACGCGTTGGAAAATTTATTGTACAGCGCATTTGAGGTGATTTTCACAAAAAATGTCGCCGTATAAATTATAAACAATATTAAAATAATCATAAAATCTTCATCTATGTTAAAAAATATATGTTTTAAAATTTTCGACATAAGGCCTTCATCCACTCACGTCTTTAGTTTCCCGAGAAGTTTTATCGCCGATTGTCTAGAAAAAACATGTATCTATGTTAAGGATGTCCCAATATCTAGGCAAGGAGTAATACTGGTATAAAACTCAGGTTCTCAATTGAAAACTGTATTTTTTTTATTTATTCACAAAGTATCTAGTAATGGGTTGTGTATGAATAAGCATATTGGATAGATGGCCTCCGCGGATTTGCTAGCACATACGCTCTCTTTTGACGTAATTTTCCATGATCGTTTTGCCTAAATGTGGCTGAATTTCTTTAATTCAATTTAGGTAGTCGTGAGATTGTTGGTGTAAACCTTAAATTTTAAAAAACTGTAAAGAAAAAATTTCAAAGGCGTTAAATCGAATGATTTAAGTGGCCAATTCTGATCACCAAAATGAGTAATTACATAACCAGGAAACTAATAATGCAATAATTAAATTGTTTTTTTGGATGTAAGGCTTGCGGCATCATTTTGTTGAAACCACATATCGTCCATATTTATATCTTGCAATTTAGGCACAAAAAAATAAATCATCATCCCTCGATAGCGAGCACCATTAACTTTTATTGCTTGACCAGCTCCATTTTCGAAGAAGAATGGTCCAATGATGTCTCCAGCTTGAAATTCGAATAAAAAAGAAGCATGTTCTAGACGTATTTGTTTCTCAATAATCACTTATGGATTTTCTGAACACCAAATGTAAAAAAATTGACGATTAACAAAATTATCAATGTTAAAATGGCGGACTCCGTGTTGTAGTGGTCAAGGGTTCCGGGTTCGATTCCTAGTGAAAAAGACAAAAAAAAAAGTGATTTTTCTCATTTCTGGGCGTTCAGTGCTTTAATTGGGCCTCCTGGCCTGTTGTGGTGCAAAAAAAGAAAAAAGCCTTATCGCTGAAAATTGTTTCGTCCGAAAAATTAACATCCACATATTGTTCTATAACCCATTAAACGAACTGTCTTCTCTGTGCGTGGTCAGTAGGCTTCAGTTCAATTAAACTTTGCAAAAACGAAGATGCAAAATTTTCGCGAGTATAAGCCATAAAGATGTTTTCGAAATGCCTAATTCTTGACCACGGTTGATGTTCCTGGACGATTAGCAACACTCTGCGATGTTTTGTATTGAACGAGTTGTTGAAGCACGCCAAAGTGTCCAAGATCATGAATTGCTCCTGTCTTCTTGAACTTTAAAATCAATGTCTTCACCTTTGTAGAACCCAAATTATTTTTTTAAGATTGCCTCACAGTGAAAACGCACTGTTATTTTATGAAACACTTCGTTTTTAATAACCCTTAACTGTCAGCTTTCACGATGTATTTTTTTATTTGTTTGAAACACTTTACCGCGCAAATGGTGCAAAATCCAAAACTTGCGTGAATTTTGGAACTCCCTTTATAAAGTTTCCAAATATATTTTTTTAAAGTAATCTTGTTAAATCATGACACATGATACGAAGGTATAATGGTCCATTGGGGTTGCACTTTATCTAACTTGCTTATCGTAACACCTGTTCACCTAACTCTACTCTAATCAGAGAAAACTACACTTGACTTTCCCTCTTCGTAGATTGTACGGCTTAACATCCCTTAGAAATCGCTTTCCTCCAGACAGAAATAAAAATAAGTATTTAAAACTAATTAAATTATTAGACATGTTGAAACTATCAAATTTATCAGAATACAGAGAAGTTTAATCATGAAAGAAGCATTTTATTAAATAGAAATGATTTATTTATTAATTCATACAAATACATATTTATTACAAAAAACAACGTATTCCTAACTCTGAGGCCAAAAGCCCAGTGTAGAGTTGGAAATAACATAATGTAAAGTGGAAGGATGCAAATTATTAAATAAAAGCAAAAATAAGAATCAAACATTATTACGTTATACATATTTTGATAAACAATGATTTAATATTTTAATTTTGTCGTTCTTTATTTCCACAAATATTATGATTTCTAGGATTTTAGTAAAATAATTAATCAGTAGACAAAACAACTCATATACATTATTGACAAAATATTCTTGACAAATAATGCAACCGCCTCTATGCTTGTTATAATATGCATACAAGAAAATCGAAATGAGTTAGTTTTTCTATTTTTTTATATTTGAAAAAAAACGTAAAACAAAGTATTTTAAACTTATTTATTTATTTAATATATTTCAATAAACGTTCGTAAATATGTATTTTTAACCACACCCAATTTTTTTATATCTACCAGCTTAAAGACGTACCCGTCTTTTTGTCGGGACACTAATTACACTAACGTTCTAATTTAATGAATAATACGCTTGTGGAAGGTAAGGTGAGCGGCGATAGCGGGGTGGTCCGCTATAAAATACAAACATATTTAAGCAAGTGACCGTGGACCGCCTTGCTGTCGCTTTTGGCTAAGTTGCCTGCGGGTGCGATACCCTACCGTTACCACACCACAATGTTAAAACTTGCATCTATCTTGGTACGGGTTTACCTACATAGATAGATGCAACAAAAAATAAAAATATTGGAAATATACAGTCAACATCCCGTAGACGTCCCGGAACTAACTAGTGTTATAAGCATAAAAGTACCTGTTCAAAATACTCGGCGGCTAAACTTATTTTTTTTATCTCTTAGCAGTCAAAATTACTTCACAATTCACCAATACCTAGACTAAACTGGCCAGCGGCTAGGTAACGAGTATGGTGAAGTTGATATATTTCGTCTGACTTTATATAATTTTAAGTTAAGTATTCAAAAGGTGTTAAATTAATCTGTATAATATTTTTGAATATTATTCTTTATTTACTATTTTTTTTCATATATCTCTATAATAATGTGTATAGTTATGTTTGTATATATATATATATATATATATATATCTATATATGTAAGCATGCATGTATGTTTATGTGTGTATGTATGTAAACATGTGCATGTAAATGTATGTGTGTAAGTTTTTATATATAAGTATATTGTTTATCTTTTAAAATACCCATATACCTATTACCTTTGTTAGTAAATTTCCTATATTTTGGTTTTTCTTGTGTTATCTTTAATTTTAACTAAATGTACACACTTATGTTTCTCTGCTGCACATAAATGTATTTCTACTAAATGTAAAAGCTCGTAGGGCGTGTATATTAATAAATATAAATCAACATTGTAATTTTAGGGATTATATCTAAATATTTTTTAATGTTTTAAATATTTACTTAAAGGGGTGGTTTCACACCAGAATATTTAATAGGCCATGGATCTGTACCTGAAGCGTAAGACTGATCACCTTACCTTCATGTTACAAAACTGATAGATATATGCTTCGATTGGTGTACCAATCCAGTGCGCTATGCACCATTAGGTGTGGAAAGGGAATGATGATGATAATGATTTCTTAGTGTAAATACGCATTGTATTAATATTATTTTTAATATGTAAGGTGATTTTTTCATAATGCTCAATAAATATTATTATTATTATATCAATATCACAAACGTCCAAATACGCTTTCACCGCAGTTGCACAAAAATAGAAAATCACGGTGCTTAAGTATCACATTAAATATACGAGTGTATTATTTTCATGGTGTTTTTTTTTTACCATTAAAGTCATTTTACTAATTCTGAATATGCTTTCCATTTTTTTCCCGCACTCAAGGTTTCAGAGTATTTATTTATTTTATTTATTTGACACTTTGTATACATATAAAGGTGGGTAGGCAATTTCTTCCTACCTACCCAAACCGTTCAGTTTGAGAAAATTATAAATACATTGACATATTGAATCTTTTCTGTCTCCTAACGAAAAAAAAAAATGAAAAGAGAAAGAAAATGGAAAGAAAAAAGGAAAAAGAAGAAAAACCAATACATGGATTAGAGCGAGAACAAAGATCGCCAATGTGGTCCATAGGGCTGCCAACCAGAAATGGAGCTGAGCTGGTCATAGCCAGAATCACAGACCCTAGATGGACCAAAAAAGTCCTGGAATGGTGACCCAGAACGGGTAGAAGAAGTGTCGGCAGGCCTCAGACAAGGTGGTCTGATGACATAAAATGAGTTGCAGGAAGTGGTTGGATGCGGTTGGCTCAGGATAGGGAAATATGGAGACTAAAGGGGGAGGCCTATGTTCAACATTGGACAAGAGACGGCTGATGATGATGATGATTGAATCTTACAATTTTATACAAAAATTAAAAACAAAGATTAACAAAGAAATATAAATATAAAAAAATTAACACTAAACTATGAAGAGAGGAAAGGGGATGGGAAGGAAAGAAGAAGGATAAAGAAACAATTTAAATATTTAGATAGTGACATTTCAATCTTGACTTAAATGTTATAAAGAAGGAGCGTCTCTAACATTAGTGGGTAGATTATTCCACAATAGAGCGGCTACTACTGTGAAAGAGAAGGCAAGAAAATTTGAGCGATGACAGGGTATTAAAAGGGTTCTCTCGTTACTAGAACGAAGAGATTGTCCGTGTTGTGAAAGAGGCTGGATAAGCTCTCTCATATAAACAGGCGAAGTGGGATTATATAAAATATTGTGAAGAAGTGATAGAATGTGAATGTTTCTTCTATGCCTGATACTAAACCAGTGTAGTTGCGTGCGATACTTGGTTATGTGGTCAAATTTGCGAAGATCAAAGATATAACGAATACAAATATTCTGCAATCGTTCTAACTTATCAAGTAATTCAGAGTTAGCATCTGGATAACATACATCCGCATAGTCAAGGAGTGGAAGAAGTAATCTCTGGACTTATGTTTGCTTAAAATTAATTGGCAAGAAATTCTGTAATCTTTTAAGTGAGTGCAAACTGCTATAAAGTTTACGATTTCCTTCGTTAACCCGATCGTGCCACCCTAAATGCTTATGAAAGATAATACCTAAGTTTTTGACTGAAGTCATGAATGGAATTTCTGTACCATCTATTTTGAAAAGAGGAAGTGTGGAAAAATTCAATTTTGAATACATTTTTTTACCACCAACAAATACAATTCCATGTTTGTTGGTCCATGAAGAGATATGCTCGAGTGCAAGTGACATTACTTTATGTGTTTCAACAATGTCGACGGGTTCGAAATGAATAAACAATTGCAAATCATCGGCATATAAATGGTACGAACTGGCACAATGCATAAGACATTTAAGAAACGAGATTGTTTAAGGGACAACTTACGTACATTATAACGTGATTTATTTGCGAAACATATTTTTATTCGTTTTTTCCTGTATGTCGTGGCTGGTTTGTCTCTTTTAAGGTCCCACTTAAGTAGTTCGCAAGCATGTTTTAGTTTCATTTTCCCGTGTAGGGCGATTCAGGCTGATATCTTGGTGAAATCTCAACACATGGTAAGCAAGAGATACGTTGGCTCCAAACCTTATCCTCATCTTATCATCGTTCTGTTTATAACTTTTTTTTTAAATGTAAAATTATTTTTCTTTTTGAGGCTCAAATCACTTCACCTAACACATTACATAATTTATCAGGACAGTTTACACGGTTACGTGGCATTGCAACGTTAAACATATTATTTATTTATTTGACACTTTATATACATATACAATAAATATACATATAAGGGCGGGCATATTGCCTTAGGGCAATTTCTTCCTACCTACTCAAACCGTTCAGTTTAAGAAAATTATAAAAACATGGCCATATTGAATCTTACAATGTTATACAAAAATTAAAAGCAAAGATTAACGAAAAAAAAATAAATAAAAAAATATATAAAAAAATTAACACTATACTATGAAGAGAAGAGAGGGGTGGGAAGGAAAGAAGAAGGATAAATTAACAATTTAAATATTGAGATAGTGACATTTCAATCTTGATTTAAATTTAAATAAAAAAGGGGCGTCTCTTACATTAGTGGGTAGATTATTCCACAATCGAGCGGCTACTACTGTGAAAGAAGTGGCAAGAAAATTAGAGCAATGACAGGGTATTAAAAGGGTTATAAATTATAGTTGATAGTTTTAGAGGTACACGAATTCGGTTTGATAATTCGTGATACTAGTTACAACGGAAAACAGATATTCACATTACTAACGGTAAAAAAAAAAATAGTGCGGGTCATGCCAAAATTCGCTTAAAATTCTTCAATTGCTCGGGAATCCTGAAGTCGTCAAATTATTGCCCAAAACCAGATTTATCAAAACAAATACGAAATTGTTTTAAAAAATGCATGATGTCAACTGGTACCAAAATAAGAAAAATGTTAAAAATATAATATGTGAGGCAAGATATGGTGATTTGGGAGCAAAATATGAATTAAAAAAAAAATGCATGATAGACAATGTCTGATGGCATTCGAATTAAACAGGTAAAATTACATAAGAATCAACGACAATAGTTCTTGTACCACAATCATTGTCGATTAGTGTAACCATGCGACAACTACTGTATATACGAGTATTTGACGAAAGAGTACCTACTTTAATAAATTATAATTCTGACAATGAACAAATTTTTTCGTTAACAGAAGGTATGATATCAAGAGGTTGTCTGAAAACAAACATATGTGTTGAAATTGTCGTAAACCTGTTTTATACGGTGCAGAAAACTGGTAAATTTATGACAAACCTATTAAAAGATTTTTTGTCTGAGCCGATTAATAATAAAATTCTGAGTGTGAAAATTCGTTTCGGAAGTTTGTCTATTTCTCAAATTATATCCATCTTACTCCAACATAATCTTAATAGTTTTTCGCTCTTTTGGAATTTACGAAACGAAAGTAGTTACAGAACAATGGTCTAGATCCCTGTAGAGTGGAGGTAAGACCGCTTTGTGGCGAAATAGTTGCTGTTTGCCCACCATGCCTGAGGGTTTGATGTTATTTGATTTTAAAGGTGTTTCTGCAATTCAATGTTTCATGGTTACTGGATTGGCACCTAAATTGCAAACATTCTAACAAAAATGATCAAGATACGGTTCAACTAGAGTACCAATTCGGTGCCTAATGCACCACTAGATGTAAATAGAAGCATGATTGAAGAGAATGACTTATATACTCGTATAAATACTAAGCCTTAAATTGTACATCTCTTCCATTATTTACCCAAACCTGATTCCCATTTTTCGATGAGATTTATTTATAATTCGTTGGAAAAGGCCCACGAAATTTTTAAATTTGGGTAAATCAAAAGAATGCAAAAACATCTCTTTAAAAAAGAAAACAATTTTTTTTGCCAAGTATTATTTTTTGGTAAATTCAGCGATTTTTAAGGTTTATTTATTTGTTAATGGACTATCAAACTAAGCAAAAAAAATGGTAATATTTTTACGTATCGAATTATTAGTGCTATGAATTAAGTTTTGTTATTTTGAAATTACTCCACGTGTGTTGTTTCAAGTACTCTTTGGTGAGTACTGCTAACTGGTAAATTGGCTTTCCGTCAACTAGAAATATATCAAAAGACTCATAAGTTGATTCAGAATAATAAATGATGTTCAAAGAAGTTCGTTTTTGTTAAAAAAAAAAAATTTTCATATATTATCAAGAAAATTTGCCATACAATTATTAACGAGAGTAAGTAATTTTTTTTATTTCTAATATAATTTCTCAACATTTTCTTTCCTACGTTCTGAGTCGTGTAAAGCGGTCACAGAATAGGGTGAAAATACGCAAACGTGTGCGCGCTAGAAGACGCTATAATGCGATTAGGTAACGAAGAGTTATGACGTCACACGTCAGCTAGCAAGCCTGGCTTGCAAACTCTAACAATTCCCAAGGTATACCCTTGTATGACTTGTAATATCAACTTATATTTAATGAGACATAACTTCATTGAGCAAATGCATGCAGCTAAATTAATTTGCATTTATTAGCTAATGGGAATGAAATCGTGCGTTTTAAAATTATATTTATTTCAGTAACGCGAATCACTTATATCTAAGTCCACTAGAGACATTAAGTAAAATAATTTTCTTTTAATTATAAAGCAATATTTTATGATGTAATAACTTATATTTACATATAAGTTATTAATTTAAAAAATACTTGGTTCACTTCCACTTATTTAATTTGACCAATTAGCGCTTTCACCCTCCAATGGACATCTTCAGACTGGTGAATATTATACAGTGTATGGATAATTTATATAAAACTAAATATTATCTTAAGTGTAGGTACATTTAAAAATAAGTTGAAAAAAATACAATACGCAATATTGCAATGGAACAGAGTGAGACAAATGATCGAAACACGTGTTGGCGGTGTACTTTGAGGATATTCTATGTTATGAAAAATATTTATTGTTTTATTACAATGTACAGGGTCTAACTAAGGGGGCTAATAATAATGAGTTATAAAATTCTATCTGCTGATTTATTAAGATTCTATCGCTATTATTTTTTATCCTATTTATTTCTAAAATTTCTAATTTATCTAACTAATATAAGTTATTACATCATTACAATGGAATTCCATCAAGAATTGTCAATAAATAATTTAAATGAAAAAAAGCAATATTTTATCATTAATATAACATATTCTTGCTCCGAAATATCTATCTGAGAATTTCATTTACCATTCTGATCATGGTCTTTTGTGAGTTATTTTTTATTGTAATGTTGTGAATTCCAGATCATAGGTCTAAAATTTACTCTTTGCTTTACTACAATCTTTAAATCAACTATTTTCTAGCTCAAGTATGTAACTAATTGAAAATGTGCCTGTTTAAGAATAAATTGTTAGAATGCAAAAATTTTCTTATCAAAAAACATTTTTTTAAATGTTTGGTTCACCACTTTAAGCATGACAACATTTATATTTAAATGAATAAAACATTACTTTGGGTATATAAATTACAATTCTATTCAATTAAGTAATTCACTTTTTTTCAATTTGAAGCACTAGCGTTCATTACAATAAAATAAATAAAAAACAATCGTGTTTTCAACCTATTTTTTTTTTTAACAACCGGTTTCAAAGCTACCCAAGCTTTTTTATCAAGGTATAATTGAACGTAGTTATGCAGAATGCAGCCATCCATAGAAAAGCGAAACTGAGATTATAGCACCTTTATGAAATTTGTAAATTATCAAGTCTACACAACAATCGGTATGTTTTTGACTTTGACAAATGATAAACAATAAATACATTTTTTTTTCATACAACAAACAAGAATCTTATTATGTATTTGACCAGTTTTAATGATTTTTAAAGTACCGTCAGATTTTTCTAGTACTATGGGTGTTCTTTGCAAATTGAGAAATGCCGTTTTGTAATCGATACTATTTTTAGAAGGTGATTATTACATTTTTTTTGTATAAAAGCGGTCTAGCTGTTTTTAGCTAGTTATTAAAATAAAGTAGGATAAAATTCATTTGATAATTATTAATAAATTAATTATTCATTATTAACTATATTAATTATTCATTATCAATGAAAATAATTCATTGGCTTATTACACCTTGATAAAGAAGCTTGTATAGCTTTGATACCAATGGGTACCAAAAATAAATGGTTGGCAACAAAGTTTTTTTATATTTGTTTTATTTACTAACTTGTTTATTGTAAAAAAAACACTGCTTTTTTGTATGAACAAAATAGATAGAAAGACGTACGGTCTTTTGAACGGTTATTCGGGTATGCGGAGGGAGTACTTTTAGTTATTAAGTCGAATGACGCTTCCAGTAAAATGCACTCAGATGCACAGGATAAATTTCATTATCCGTTACGTAAACAAACTTATCACTTTGTGATTCAAATATCGTTAACAGAATAACTAACTTTCTGCAAGCAACTTCTAAATTACTCCTGTACTATTTAACATACATAAGTTTTGGGAGAATTTAGCATATTATGCTCTCCGTCGGGGGCTCGCTCAGAGTTTGCAAGTATGTGGATTATTTTCTACATATATTTGAAAATTTGACGATAGGTTAAACCGTAATCACTTAATAATTGTGGGAATTTTTTAAACTTTTCACAAATAAATTAATAAGCATGTTGCCAAAAGCAATATCTTCCAACCAACCAAATAAATAAAAGTGTAAATAAATCATGATTCAATTGAAAAACATAAAAATGTATTATTAATATGTGTATTTTTTTTTTTTTAAATAAATATTAGCGTTCTTATAATTTACCCTAATATTTCAATTTTGGTGGCCATTTTCAACGAATTGTAAATAACTCACTATTAGAAAATGGAAATCAAGTTGGGGTAGAGTGGGGTTTGAACCTTGGACATCCGGCCCGTGAGTCCGCAACACTAGCCACGGGACCACTACCCGATTATTATATTTATTTCATTAACCCTTCCACACTTGGGGGAAGTTTTAAGAGTCCCCCGGGTGGCCTATTTTCTCAATATTTTTTTTATTTCTCTGATGTAATTTTTTGCATAATCCTACCTCATAATGTTAAAAATCTATGTAAATAACAATGTTTTGAGTAAATCCAAATGTTTGCAGACAGGCTGGATTCAGCCATTGGGAGTCATTCAGATCCCTATTATTGCAATAGATAATGAAAACACTTTTGATAAGGAAACATGGAAGTCTAGGTATTTATAGGGCTTATGACCTGTCATTGGCTGGTTTGAGTGTTCACTTTACACACTGTGTAACATTCACCATTCTGGCTATGTTTAAACATTCACGCTTCTTCAACTATTGCATCTAGATAATAGATAATACAGTTAATAAATTACTGAAATTACTTGACTTCATTAACAGAATATCCTTTGATTTTTTTAATGTCCGTACAATCAAAACTCTTTATTGCTCAACTGTTTGCCCTCTTCTAGAATATGCCTCCGTGGTCTGATCCTTCATTCTATGTCAATCGCATAAATCACATTGAATCAGTCCAACATCGCTTGCTTCGATAAGTAGCGTGGATGCTTGGACTAGAGAGAGGTTGTTATTCTTATGCTGATATAGAGTCAATGTTAAATATTTCTTGTCTACAAAAACGTAGAACTAATATTGACTCCATATATATGTTCGGCATACTAAATGGTAAAATCGATGTTCAATCATTACTGGGACAAGTAAAATTCAATATTCCGACTCGTCGGTTGAGAAACAATAAAGTAATGTTCATCGATAAGCAGAGAACATACCATGGCCTTAATTAAAAAATTGTAAAGACGATGATGAAACTTTTTTTTTAAATACACGACTCTGAATAAATGAACTCTCACATTCCTTCTCCATTTAAATTATTACATGATTTTAGTGTAAATTAAATTTTCTTTGCTTTAGTTTTAAAGTATTTAAAATAGGAGCCGTTATTACATCTTAAGTCTGGAGGCTTTCAATATCCCATAAGCAAAGTTTTGAATGCAGCTTAACCGATCTAAGTTCTTGAGTTTAAATATATTATTATTTTCTCATAAACTCACCCCCGTCATACACATAAAGGGAAAGTTTTCAACTTAATTATTTGCTTTGCAATTACCGTCTTATCTTGACGAAACAAATATTTACATCTCGTCCTCTGTAAATCTTCAAAGGGTAGATTATCAAAATTCTGCCAAAAGTTGGAGAGTCAATACATTTTAACCTTTATACGTATAATTTTTAATATAAAAAAAAAATATCAAATTCGTGTTTTCGTATTGAATAATCTATTTCCTTAATTCGTCTTTTTTTTCTAACTCGCTTCCATGGACAGGACACAACAACAAGCAGCTGTCAGTGTTATTATTTACATACTATCATCTGATACACTAGGCACTGGATTGGTACACCAATCGCAGTGTATCTTGATCAGTTTTGTTACATGAAGGTAAAAAGGTCCAGAGGTAATGAAATATTCTATCGTAAAAACACCTTTTAAAATATTTTTTTATGTCAACCACGTCGGGAATCGAACCCGAGACCTCTTGCATGGCAGGCAAACGCACTGACAACTACACCACAAGGCCGACTGATGTACTATTTTATTGTTAAAAATGTACCAAATACCATAACTTTGGCGGCCATAGGGAGATAGCGGGTTTCGGCAAAACACCACTTAATTATTTACTGATTTTATCAATTTAGTAGTTTTTAGGAATAAAACGAAAAACTTATAAAAATTTTACAGCCACGCTGTATATTAATATATTTTTTTCCATCAAACGCGGCAGCATTATTCTTCGTACCGTCACGTCTCATCATCACGAATGCCCGTCAGGCAATGAGCAAGTGAGGCTCGATACCAAGAACTTGTCCAGAAGGGGCGATTTCACCGCAAAACGTTTCGCGCGTTAGCGAGATACTAGGCGCCAATAACTCGCGTCCACAAGCATTACGCGAATCCAAAATACGTGCGTAAATCGCGTGCACTTTGCCAACTCTCGATTCGCGCTTGATTCGCTATTACGAATTACGCACCAGAGAATCTCTACGACAAGCTGTAACGAATTGAAATGTCATATACGAGGCTTGTTTTTTTAAGTTTTTTTTTACCACATTACAAACAATGATTAATAATAAAAGTAATGTTATTTCACTGGGGTTAACCGTGACAAGGACACTTAACAATAACCTTTTTTTGTTGTATGGAAGTGAAACATGGAACTGGTAGAGGAAGGATGAAAGCCGAGTGAACGCGGTTGAAAGGCGATCTCTTAGACGAATGTGTGGGAAATCAATGTATGACAGGGTTACGAATGATAAAATCAGGCGAGAGTGTAAATCTGAGTCAAGATGTATGAATGTGGAGAAAGCTAGGAATGTATGCCAGGATAGACGTGTGTGGTGGTTCATTTTCTCTGCCAAAATAGCGTAATGGTAGTAGTAGTAGTTTATTTTTACATGTGAGAATACAGAAAAAAAAAACTAAATGTTTAGGCAGTTTTAAACCCTACGTATTTGTGTTTATATTTTATTCATGTGTACCTATATCATTTATATTGAAAAACACACAACAAAAGAACAAAAACTAAACAAAAACTATACATTGGTTATAATATTGGTTTGGGCGAATGACACTATCCATTTTACTTCTCCAGCTCCACTATCCATTTTATCAATATTTCATTAAGTACTTGTAAAGTCTTTGTGGTAGTGGAACTTGGCAGTCTTGTAAATCGAAAAGTAGAAAACACTCTTGTGAAAAATTTCTTTTATTTTTATGCTTATTTAGAAGTACAACAGTAACAGACAGGGCGTAGATGTCAACTGCAAAGATAAGACGTGCGAGAGTAAAGAAAGTGAAGTCCGCATGCAAAGACAGAGTAATACGGCGTTCTATCCTCTCCACCTACCCCCGCGGGGAAACGGCTCGAGTAACACTGTCCACTGATCTACCCAACTGGTTGATTGTCTCAGTCTAACTACGATTTCAATGTGTTTATTTTATATAGGAGAACAATTAGTTTGTTATAAATGAAATGGCCGGCGCAGCGCCAAGACGCGTCTGTTCAAAATTTAAGCCGCCTAAACAAACTGCATAATTTAAAACGTGAAATAAGTATTTCCCTTATAAGAAATATCGTCGCGCAGCAAAAATATTTCAGAGCTTTCGTATTCATTACACAACTGTCTAAAAATAATAATTATCCAAAGTATATCTTTACAACTTTCAAACTAAAATACAAGTTTAAAAATGCTGGTACTAATTATATTCTACAAAAAAAACTATATTCATACGCGATAAGACATCACCAGAAAATTCTAGTAGGCCAAATACAAAAGTTAACATATGTCTAGAAATCTACTCATAAAAGGTCTACACCGTACCGTTTTAATATTTAAAAAAAAACAAGTAAACTTTCTGGAACAATTTTATTTTATGATTAAAGACCACATTTTTATTTATTTTATTAGGTAAACAAACAGTATGTACACAAATATTGCCAATTTCTTTGTATATTAGAGTAAGAAACTCATGCACACACCAAAAAAATTCTTGACACTTAATACAATAATTTAAATTATGTTCAATATAATAAATGTAAAAGAAACGAAATGAAAAAATAATTATGTTAAATGTCTGCTTCTCTCAAAATTTCTATAATTTTTGACCTAAATTTACATACATTGTCACAAAAAATATCAGCCTCGGTAAATATATTGTTATATTGGTCGCATATTCTAGGTATTGTAAATTGTTTACAATAGTTTGTTGACGCGTTTTCAGTGGAAAACAAAAGATTTTGTCTTGTCGGTCTAGATGGCACACGGATTGGAAGTTTTTCTAGTAGGTTAAGAGAATCAGTTTTATTACTTATTAATTTGAATAAAAATAACTGGTCCAACATTATTCTTCGATTTTTAAGAGAGTTTATTCCATGGTACTGCATACTTTAATTATTAAGACACATTATTAAGACACTTGTCATATCAAACTACAAGCTGTTGTATTCCGTCATGATAGAAGTTTGCAGCCAAATGCACCAAATCGTCAGTCAGTGAAAGCTCTGACCCATTTGCGAATCACTCATAATATTTTGTCCATACACTTCACAAATTTGGCGGTAAATGTCAACTGCTTTCACGCCTTTAACACTGAGAAAACATATAACCTCGCGTATTTCAGTAAGCGGGATTCTCTATCTAAATAAATGTAAACGCGATCGACTGATGCCGCAATGGCATATGTGACTTGTCAACAGATGTCGGTACACAGCGTGCATGTGCAGAACACCGGCCGCAGCGCTGCCGCGGCGGAATTTGAAAACGGTACTTACTTAAAAATCTCCCTTTGTATTACGCACTGGTCTGTGTAATTTTACGTCACTGGATTTTATATATATTTTTAAGTACAAACAGGGCGCATTGTTGTATCGCGTTTATTGATAAAGTTTTTTAATGACAAAAAGTTGTGCTACCGAATTTTAAGCGTTCTTTGCATTTTGAAATATCTTTAGTGTCACAGTATAAGAGATTCATTTTTTCGATTTCCGCAAGTCATTAATTTTTGTATCTGACATTATAACCTCCACCCTGAAGCAGACAATGTGGCTCCCGTGATGTATATAAACACAACGAAAATACAAACAAACTTACAACCTTGAACATGGATTTTAAAACGCGATTTCAGGAGACGTTTTTAGTTTGATCTTATTTTCTATTATTATACTCAGTATTAATATTTTTGGAAACCATAGTTTTTTTAACATTCTTTTTAAATGTGAAAAATTACGTTTATTTGTTATAATTTTAACGTATATTTTTATCCGTAATAATTTTAGGTTAAAAAATTTTTTCAAAATTTGAGTATATTTTGTAAAATTCCCGAATTTTTAGTCTTTAAATATTCATACCTTACCATCTACAGATGTGCAAAATACCATAATACTTATTAAAATAAACATAATTTTAAAAGTTATTGCGCCGTGAAAAAGAGAAAAAATAAATACTAAAATGGATTTAAAGACTATGCTCGTAAAGCTTTTGAATGAAATTATAATCAATATTATTGTAAATATATCGTTAAGTATAACGTCATGCAAAAAGAGTCGGTATCAATTGAATAATTACTCACTCATTTAAGTTTATGGGAGAATGTTCCTTGTGGTATTTCGCTGTTTTAATTTTAAAAATCGTTATTCTGGCTTTTTATGTGTGTTAATTCTATTAATTAAAATTCTAACAATCTTAGTACAAACTTGTTGAATCAATGTCAAAAGTCTTAGCCACTACACTTAAAAGAGTAAGACACCCAGAAAATTCACAATTCTCCTTCAGCGCTGTCTTCCGGGTGACCGTAGGTCAAACGACAGTGAGCATTAGGGTGAACTTCAAATCTCACAAACCAATACAGTACCCTATCTTTCACTGGGTGCAGATAGGCAAAAGATGATCATGATTCTGGATTCTAAATCATTCCAGAAATAGTAGGGTTGCTTATTTCTGAAATGATTTAAAATCTATGTAGACACAATCCATATTTTTATAAAGTAGGAGGTGCGTTTACATCTCATTAACGCTGGTGATAAATACACAAGATTTGAAAATGAGATCCTGAAAGGGGAGATGAGCTTGGATAAAGATATTAACCATTAAATATTACTGCTTTGTTTGGCTCTGTGGATTCACCATTAAAATTTAGATTCAGTGGGTTTGTGTTTTCTTCAATGGTGAAAAAATAACACGAAAATATAAACTAATGTTTGCATTATTCTCGCTTGTATATTTGCTTGTACAAATCAATATACAACACTGTAATGAATACACGCCTTTGTCGAAAAACGTAATTATCATCACTTATTTATAATGATTTTATATTTATCACAGTTGATTTTGTGTTGATGATTGTTGTGATAATGTCTTCATTACTATTTTTTACTTATATTAGATTTTTTTTGTTTCAAGAACTTTATAACATTTTTTTAGATGTCGCTAGGATTTCGAGACGATGAGATTAGCCGATTGTTGGACGTGGATACTCATGATGATGATGACGAAAGCGCACAACAGCTAGAGATATTAAGCGAGCCAGAAGATAACCTGAAAGTGAAGGAATATCAGCTGACTGAAAGTGAATCTGAAGAAAATATCATCGAGGTGTCAGTTTTCTATGAAAGCTCCGATTCAGATGTTCCTGTTTCTCAGTTACCAAAACGAGAACGCCGCATAGAGTCTAGTTCTTCAAACTTTGAAGATTCTGTCCCAGTTGAAACTATTCAAACCGGTCAAGATAGACTACAACAACATGACCCCAGGGTTGTTATTCCGAGAAAAAAAAATATTTGAGGCAAAAATGGGCATAAATGGACAACGAAGCCTAGAAAGCGAAAAACTCGTGCTGCTTGTAGATGGCCATTATGCTTGTTTTATAACTCGATTAACATAGCAATTATAAACTTTTACACTGCAGAATAACTGCAGAAACAATAAAAAAAGCATATCCTGACGTGATTTTGTTTTGGAAATGGATGATGCTCTTATGGAGCCTCAACTCAAAGAAAAAATAAATATTACAACTTTGCGGCGTAAATTGAAATAGCTCATATAAAGTATTATTCTTAAAGCGGAATCAATTTAAGAACCAAATTCAAGAAAATTATTTGCCTTTTGTCCATCCAAGTCAAGGAAAATGACAACAAACTTTTGCATTTCATGCAAAAGAGCCATATGTAGGACGCATAATATGAACATGTGTCCCAACTGTGCAGAATAAAACAAAAATATGTTTTATTATAATGTGATTTTTTTAATCAAAATAATAACAATTTTTCTTCTCATATAAGGAAAGAATCTTATTTTCTCCCGTTTTATTTCTATGTCATATTTTTAACGAATATTTAGCAACAACATCACTCGTAAGATAGTAAAATAATCAAGGGTAAATCTTTCATCAGTTGGCTTTGCTCACAGGACGTAAATACAAAAAAATGTAGCGAAAAACGTTTACCATTTAAATATGCTTTTTGAGGCAAGCATCAAATAGTAAACACATTATTTAAAACAACGTATTATTTATATTACAATTTTAAGAGACAAGACGAAAGAAGAATTTACGTAGTTTAATGTGATGCCACAAAGATCAGTGGACTTTTTACATTAGGAAGCCCTTACAACAAATTAATAATAACAAAAGAGTCTAAAGCAAAACACCCTCTTATTTTTGGGTATTTTAAAAGTTAAAATTGGCCAGTGAAAGGCACCATTTTTCACGTAAAGTGATTCCAACTTGATTCATCTCTCAATACCAGCGATTTTTAAGAAAATATTTTAGGAAAAAATATGTTTTTCGCAAGGCATAAATCACTCTTCGCCGAGTCCTTTAAAATATTCCGCCTCTTTTCTTTAGAAGCGATTACCACAAACAAAGTCTCCTCCAATTTACGTGCTTAAAGCTTGTTCTAATCGTGATTTAGAGAGTTTTATTCAATTGTGGTAATATTGATCCATTGGTTCACAAAAATAGCTTTTTAAGTAAGCGGTATGAAAATATTTCTTCAATTTTTTTAAAAGATGTAAAGGTTACAGATAGTTACATAGCAATGAAATACATATTAATAATAAAAATAGTAAACAAATTTTTTTTACTTATGCATGGCCTATTCATGGGTATACAAGAAAATATTAATGAATTTTTGCTCCTATAATAATTCCAAAAGACCGCCATAACAGAAAGTGGCTTCTTAATAAAGAGTTTTTTTATTTATGTTCTAAAAATAATTTACCTATTTAAATGAGGATTATATGAGGATTATTTTTTTCATTTATTTGTTTTTCTTTTTGTTTTTTCTTATTTTTTTTATTGTGCGGATACAGTCTAGCTACTGCCCCTTATTTCGAATGTAATTGTTTATGTAAATATGTATTAGTTTATTTACGGATATTGTCCATTTATATTATTTATAGTGTATTAATATTACAATATAAGAAAAGTTAAAAATATTTTTTCTTTAAAGAAAAGAAGCATTGACAAACATTGGGGATATCAAGACAAGACACTAATTATTTGTGCTCGTTCAATTCGTTGTAAACCTTAACCAAAAAAGTTCAGATCTTGTCTTGAGTTAACAAAACGACAAAGACGGGTCATTGAATAATTAAGAGCGTAGTTTGTTCTATGCTGATCGCTGAACAGTACTTCATTGTTTCCCAACCTACGAATCAGAATATGAAATTTTTGTTGTCCCTAATATTTATTTTGAAGTAGCATTAATATTTATCTAGGTTAACTTCACCAACAAGCCACAAAAAGTCTCTTGGTGAAATTTCTGTATTTATGAGATTTATTCCTTTTGTATGTGTCTTTATTTTTATTTATGTTTACTTTTACAATTAAATAAATAAATAGTTAATGAATACCTTAAAAATAACGGTGCTGTTAAATTTAGTGCGATATCTTCTTTATAAATATATATTTCTTTTGTACGTGTGATGTCACTAAACTCCTCCTAAACGGCGTAACCGATTTAAGTGCGGTTTTCAGCAAAATGTAGATCTTTACGCTGCGCAAATTCGTAGGTTTTAAAATTTTCAATCGAATGTTTATAAAAAACTTAGAAGCAAAACTCTTTTTTTCATTGACCTATCAATGTTGATTCAACGAGAATGCATATACAAAAAAATGGACGGGTAATTTAATTTATTTTTAAATTATTTTTTTGCACCACAACAGGCCAGGATTACAGAGGTGAATTACATCACAGAACCCCCGGGCTTGAGAAAAATTAAATTAAATTTTTGTGTTCTCACCGGGAATCGAACCCGGAACTTTCCACTTGTGAGTCAAGCGCCTTAACCACTACACCACGGAGGCCGCCTGGTGTTGTTTTTTTGTGTTTAAAAAAAATTGTCGTTTAATGTTTACAAATAAAATTCGCTTTTTAAGGCTCCCAATCAGATGCTTCCCTTACAAACCTTATTATTTCTTCCCATTTATTTCTTGTTACTGGATTTTTGGTTATACTAACATAATATTGACTGACATTCGATACGTTTTTGAAAATTGCATTCCTGAATAAAGTGCAACCCTGTTGGTTTTGAAAATTTTATATTTGAAAATGAATAAATTTATGTTTTGGAACTCAACCATAAACAAGTACCTAGCAGGGGCGTGCGGTGACTACTGCTGGGAGGGATGCTGGGAGGGTTGCTGACAGTGAATATATTTTTAATATTAAGACTATTATTGAGTGACGTGTTTCTTATCTAAATACTTGTCATCGTGAAATAAAGAAATCATGCAAATAAATAATCGTTTTTTTTAAATCACCTGTAAGTTAATCCATTCATTTGAGCTTTAGATTGATTCGTCGTTTTTACTTCGAAAAATCGTCGATGACTCAATCATAAAAAAAAAATTTTTCCTTCAAGGTAACATAATTTTTTTCTCAACAGAAATAATAGCGAGAGATGAAAGCTTGTCCTCACCAACTGTACTAAAATTCTATGTTTTCACTCTTTTCATTGTTGAAAACGAAAGCTGACACATAGTTTATGTATTACCAAAATAGTTTAAAAGTAAATGATTAAAAACACAACCGTTATAGACTCATTTTTGACTAAATTACTGATAAGTGACAAGAACAAGACAGCGGCTCGAGGTACTGCGGAACTGTAAATAACTAGGTACCTACAAAAAAGTACAAAAAATCAATACCATGCCCAAGCTAACTGACCAAATTTAAATAATAAGCAATAAGGAAATTCAGCACTGTGGGAAATCGGATACAAATAATGTTTTCTTGCACGCGGTAAAAAAAAGAGCATTAAATTGTACGGTAAAATTTCTTATAAATGTACGAAAAAAAAAAAAAAAATACCTTAATAAAAACGCACTACTTTGAATGACGTCACTGGTTCATATGAACCATCCAATGATATGAGAGCATTGAAGGATATCCGGTTTAGTCACCGTAAATGAACCAATTGGAAGAACTGTCATATAACAACCTCTGACGTCGCACGCGGAGTTATTTCAGGAATACACAACTTTAAAAAATCATAGCGCCGATAATACGATTTATAAAAATAAAATATAAAAAAAATTGGCTGAGTTTAATATTATATTAACAAATAAAAAGAGAAACAAAAGACACCGAACTTCCTCATTTCATACTTTATGCCAAATGATATAAAAAGATCTTTAACTTAATGCGCATGCGCGGGATCGGATTTTGAAGTATAGAATCAGACTCAATTTTAACAGCAGAATCCAGCTTATTTTAAAATACAAGGCGACAGTTTGTATACGGTATTACGTTGGTATAGGAATTACGCGTACGTGGACATACCTAAGCAGATATAAATTGTGAAATTATTGTTTCGATAGAAAGTTCTTCGAAATTTTTTTTTATCAAGGATATTTTGTGGATATTTTCCCTTTCATTCTCGTTTATTTTAAAACAGGTATACATTATTCTACATGTTTTTCAAGGGATGCGCCGCATCCACAGTATCTATGGACAGAACGCGCCTGGTACCTAGGTACCTACTTAAATTCAGTATTAGAATATTAGTAATTTTTACTTTTGGAATTTAATCGATCTTTTTCCAAGCAAACAGCAGGCATGCCAACGTTCGGGCTGGACAACGTCTGTCCGGTCCGCTAGTTTTATACAATAAAATAAATGATATTTATTAAACAACGCAAAAAGCTAAACAAAAGGCAGCGGCACATTTCTAACTCAATTTCAAACAGAAATCTCATCTCGCGCGTCCTGACCGGGAATTTTTACCTGAGCATTTTCACAGTGAAATGAGACTTGTTATTTATCGCAGTAGTTTTTAAGATACTTCGAAAGGGTTGCGTTTGAAACGGGAATTTATAAGTCTTTTCTTATCATTGTAATGCAGAAACAAGGGCAGTGATTTTTTACCGGAATGAACAGCGTTTTACCCTCCTCCATACCCCTGGTGTAATTTACATACTTGTGAGGTAACTCTTAAAACTGTTTTATATAAATAATGTAACTGAATATTTTCTTTGAGTAAAATCACCACATAAATTTTATCTGCCAACCGGTTTTAGAATACGACCACTCCTTTGTCAGGGCTCAAAATAAACTAACAATGAATATTTTTATTCTTACACACAACAAGTATAAATCTTAGAATAAATCATCTGCCATCATGTGCTCTAAGTGTTTTTATGTCCTGGCTACCATTTTTCAGAAGATAAATATATTTTTAATTAAACTGAACGATTAATATTTTGTTATAAAAATAATTCTCACTGGGTATGTAATTTTGCCTAGTAAACCGAAATGAACCATCAGAGTTTGTTTATAGGGCAGTATTTTTTGTAATGGTACGTTTTACTCCCAAATAAGCATATATTGCCCCTTAAATATTTTAAATTTTCGAAGCCCTTTTTAAACAGTGCTCAAAGAAGCAAAGATCCAAATCACTCTGTCTTTGAATACAAACCTCGCTTCTTCTACATTCGTTCATCATGCACGCATGCCGATTATTTCTACTCTTAAAATATCCATCTTCAAGTATTTGATAGACTCGATAGTGGCGTGTCTTTCTCATTCTTCCTCGTTTTCTGTATCCATCAACATTCGTATCGTAGATCTTGTTAGCCGTGCTTTCACTGTCCATTCGCTCTACAAGTCCGAACCAACGCAGCACCCCTTTCTTCATTCTGTCGATAATGCTTGTCTGATTTTAAATTGTTCACGGATCCAGATGTTTGTGCACCTATCATACATCGTTTTTCCACATATTTGCCTGAGAGATCGCATTTCATCGGCATTTAACCTACTTTTATCATTATTTTTTCAATTCCATACTTCGCTCTCATACAAAGTAGGCAAGTGTGGTAAAGAATCTTAGGAGGCATCAGCAGTATATGGCCTAGTCAGCTAAATCGCATCCGCTTGATGACAGTAGTCACCAGAGTTTGCTGCGCCTATTTTTTCATAACTTCATCCCTTACGAAGTCAAACCACCGCATTTTTAAAACTCAGTATATTGCTGTTTTGGGCCCTAGTGAGGTGCCATGATTAGTATTTGCGGAGTAGAATCGGTATTACGCAGGCGTTATATATACATTTAAATATTTTAAATATTGCAAAAGACTAGATATTACTCATTTGTAAAAAAAAAACTTATTATTTTTTTTATTAAACTTCAAAGAGTCGTTGTAAAACATATAAATTGTGAATTTATTTTTTTTAATGTATGTTTTGCATGACCTTAAATAGACTGAGTGAGAAGACCTTAAAAACCGGCAATTTGAACATGAACCTAATCAATGTATTATTCAAATGAAAGAAAAGTTATGTTTACTGAAAGACGATGTAAATGATATAATAAATATGTTTAATGAAAGTTAATGTAGATATTTATTTACATACTTATTGTAATATACGCTAACTTAGGAAATAAAATAAAAAAACTAAAAAAAACAATTCGCTCTTCTTAGAAGAGAACACTTTTCATTGCTTGACGTACCGCATCATTCTTCAGTAATTCCTTATCTGTTCTGGATGCCAGACTTTGAAATGAGCTATCACTTGCCATAAAAAATGCACCTTCCTTGGCCACTTTTAAGAAACGCCTGAAATATTATTATGTATCCTTGGAACACTTGACAATATTTTGAGTTTGTCCAAATAGTTGTAACAAGGACTGGATTCGACTCCCTGGGGAGCTGTTTTTATTGACATATTACAAGAGATGAAGAACATTTAAAAGAAGGTAATATAGAAGTCTAGGCATCTACAGGGCTTATGACATGTCAATGGCTGGTTTAAGTGGCCACTTTACACACTGTGTAACATTCACCATTCTGCCTATATTTGAACATCTATATTCCTTTAATTATTTTATCTGTTGATGTTTGTGAAGTTAAAGAGCTGAAACCTTTATTTATGCGGGTGAGATTCATATAATTGAATTATTTCACCAACATACTGGGCAACGCCTGAAAATGTTACTTTTTCATTTTCTATACTTCTATTATGGACCAGGTGGATTTATCAACAATATTTTGAGTTTGCAGAAATTTTTGTAGACAAGGACTGGATTCGACTCCTTGGGGAGCTGTTTATATTAACATAATACACTACATGAACCAGCCAATGACTAACTTTTTTTCCATCCCTGTTTTAATTTGTATTCCTATACGTAGAAACATTTTATCTTACCTCATAAACTAACCTGTAAATCACAAACTACAGAGTGAATCTTAAGTGTGTGTTCACTGTTGTCAAAACTAATGTTTTGACAACAAAACACGCCCTTAAAAAAACACACACACCTTCAACAATATCGAATAACGTGACTGCCTTTATTCCATCTACTGGCAGTTCGTAATTACGCAGAATTCTCGTTTCGTTTCGTAATATTTCGTTATACGCAGAATTCTCGTAAAATTTGTTTAGCTTCGAGCTACAGTAAATTTATAGACTATAGGTGCCTAGATCTATTTAATTTTAGTCAATTCATAAGAGGTGTCCATTTTTTTCCAAATTTAATAATGAGAACAAAAATCAAACAAATTGATTAGTTTTTTCCATAGAATAAAGAATTGTCCAGAAACCACATACGCGCATCAAACAGAAGGTGACTAAACATTAGACTTTTTAAGGAGTAGTTTTACGTTATGACCTATTCGTTTCTTTGTAGACGTCGCTCAGTACAGAACTCCCGATTTGAATTCAGCTATGCCGTGTTGTGTCGTTTTAAAGCGAAGAAATGCTGCTGGGATAAAAAATAAACAGGTTGGGATCACATTACATGTGTAGGTAGCAAATGCACGTGTAATTAGAAAATGTATTGCTTAAAAATAAAATTATTTTTCCATCTGTCAGATTGTCAAAGAAAACAAAATTGACATTTTGTTAGTGATGCCAGGGTAGTCAAGTTTCTGACTCTACTTTACTCATCTAATGAGAAAACTAATGAAAATTGAACCTCTTGAATTTAACAACGCCGTGGTGGAAATTTGACCAACATTATCTTTAAAACATCAAATAACGTGACATAAAAATAACCGTGTTGTAAAAAAAAATGTATATTAGTTTTAAGCTCAAAGTTCATTAATTAAATTACGTTTAGATATTAAATGACACTTTACTTATCCACTCTGTGGTGTCAATCAATGTTTCTGCGTGTACAATAAAAGTTTAGAGAAATTAACAAATTGCTTTGTTTTTAAAAACATCTTACATTTGTGTTATGATTATATTTTTCCGCGATTTGGCAACATTACTCGGCGACTTTACACATGCGCGCGGCTAAAGCGGGGCAAAGTGGTGGGTTTTTTGTACACAGTCCGATGTATTCAAATGTGGTTCTACACTCCTTCTGGACTATTCTTAATTCTATGGTTTTTTCATTACTTCGAATACATAAATAAATACATAAACTCATTCTAACTAAGAATTGCTTCCTTTATTTCAGTCCGCCTAGCGGTGTAATGCTCAGCCCATTTACCAACCATCCAATAGGTCTCGGGTTTGATTCCCGACTGGTTGACATGAAATAACTAAATATTTAAAACATTTCTATTACTCCAGAATATTTCATAAATTGGCACCTGAAGAGTGAGAATGATTATATCACCTTCGTTTAATTAACACGATCCAGATACGCTGCGATTGAAGGGGCTCATAATGATTATTTTCACTCTCAGTCATTGCACGCTTTAAAAACGCCCATTTTCTGTATATGCACGGAAAGGCGGAGTGAAAAAGTATAAAATAATTTAAATGTGTTTTGAAATAACTTATTTGCGTAATACATAAAACAATATATTTAAAATTAAAATCTGAGCACTTTTTTGATCTATATAAAAATTTAAAAAGCTATCGATAATAATCTACCCATAATAATTAAATGAATAAAAGATTTAAATAACAATCCTTAGATAAAAATGCTTAATAACACTGTTCAACAAATGAATTTTTTTTAGTTTACATGAGCTAAATATGATGATTCTTGTAGAATTTTTCCCCTTTTTTGCACATAAGGTTTTAGAGTAAAACGCATTAACCCTTTCATAAATTTGTGTTTCTAGAGGTAGATACATAATATCATAATTTATTCATGAAACATATTTGATTTTATATGTATTTTATTGCTGGCTTGTCTTTTAAAAGGTTCCAATAATAGTCTGTAAACATGTTTTCCTTCTATTTTACCCTGCAGGGCGATTTAATACAGCTGAATATTATTAAACTTTCTAAACATGTGGTAAAAAACAAATTTTATTATTTATTTAGTTATTTTTCCTTTCTAGGGTTTGAATGTTACTTCTCCAAATACGTAACAAAAGTTGTCTGGGTTTTTTACACAGTTGCGTGGCATTGTTAAGATGATCAAACAATTGCATAAAGCTTGAAGGTTTTGCAAATTTGGTTAGTCCAAGTTTTAAAAAGGAAATGAATGAGTGATGATTTGCACTTCACAAACGATAGTAATGAAATAAGCAACTAAGAAAATAAAACATTATTCCTAATAACATGTAAAACCACACAATTATTCCTTTTTTGGGAAACCCAAAGTCGTTCTGTAATTCGCTAAAATCGAGTTTATCCGGATTTATACTCCATCGAGTGAAAAAAAATACATAGTTATGTAACTATGAAACGGCTTGATGGTTTGATTTGTTTAGTTCTGTGTGCCTACTTTACAAGACATTAGGTTCTCGACGTCCTGAACATCCGCTGCTGACTGTTCGTTGGTAGTTTATGTCAGAACTACGGGACGCGTACTTGATTTGGGAGGACGCACAGGAGTTGGCAGCCAAAGATATGCATGAAGGCCCTTTGTGGATACCATATTATGCTCCAAATGGGAAGCGGATATAGAATGATGATGATTTGCAAAAAAATATCAATTTACTGTATTTTTTTACAGAAGAAGATAACACTTAGTTAGGTTCGTAAGTTCGTAATAAGGAAGCACAGCGGTAGTTTTATTTATATTTTATTTGTTAACAGTTCGAAAGGGACAGACTATATAAAATAGCAAAAATAACTCAAAATAATGAAGACTGGAATAAATTTAAATCGCAAAGAAACAAATACCTAATTGAATTAAAAAAGAGAAAAAATGAATACTTTAAAACAAAAATTGAAGCTGAAAAGGAGAATCCAAAAAAAATGTGGAATACAATTAAATCATTGTTAAAAAGTAAAGAAAAACAAATAAATGAAAACATACAATTTCCTAATGGAATAGAGAGATCTAATATATCTAATAAATTTAACAAATATTTTATAAGAAGCGTGGAAGAGATAAATGAGAATATAGAACATATAAATTATAATTTTAACTTAGATGAAGAACAGGAAACCAAATTAACATTCAAAAAATTAACACAAAAAGATCTTTACGCAATAATTAAAACAATTAAATCAAAACCTAGTCCAGATGGAATTACAATTAAATTATTGGAAAAGACTCTACCCATCATAGGAAATTACTTATTGGATATTATAAATGAATCGTTATTGCATGGAGTCTTCCCGAAATCATGGAAAACATCATGTGTCATTCCAATAGCAAAAATAAAAAAATCAGTGAAGTGTGAAGAATACAGGCTGTCATACTCTTTTTTAATATTAAATCTTACCTTGCGGCTAATAGTCTCAGGTAGAACTTGTTCTTTTTGATCTCAAGGTTCCTTGAAGGATAACATGGGTCCTTAGTTACTTTCCATTAGGTATTATTGCAAAATTCTAATAAAATACTGAATCTCTTGCTTGGTTGTGAACAACGGTGGGAAAAGACAGAATAAAGTGGTTCATTTCAAGTTTATTTATTACAAATCAGTAAAATATAGTTTTACAGACAACGGACATATATGTTTCTTAAGATGTACAACAATTATTTATGAGGGACTTAATTATAGTAAACAGGATTAATAATAATTGGAGCAGAGATCTCTCCTAGTAAGAATTAAAATTGAAAATAGCCCATTATTAACAGGATTCGAAATTAACCTAATGTGATTACTTCTAAGTGTCCTAGAACCGAAAATAATTTGGGCAGCGGTTCCCCGTAATGAGGATAAAGATTTGAATAATCCTGCGTATCCATTAGTTCACTGTAGTATTACATTAGGAGTCACTAATTTTCGAAGTATATTTCCACCAACCTTTATGAAGAGATGCACGCGAGGCACTCACATAATCCTCTGAGAGATTCGAACCATTCTATATTATTTCACTTGAGAAGGAAGTACTAGGAACACCAGCGATTACGAAGGATCCTAGAAATGGCGTCCTGTGTCGATTTGCCATTGAGGAGAAAAACTGCTGAGTCACGCCTCTGCAGGATGAATCAAAGAAAATGTCGACAACTCAGGTTCAAGGGCGAGATTCCGGGGTAACCTGACTCTCCATACTACAAAAAAATGTATTTCTTTACAAACGGCTCGAGAAAGTAAGTTAAAAAAAAACAACAGTTCCGTGCTGTATACTGTACTTACTAAATGGAGATTTGTTAGTTGTTACGTGGTGTATAAGGCTAAACAGCCGTCATAATGGATTCTAGCTTAAAATGATCATACGTATCCGATCTGTGGACAATAATGAAAAATTACAAATTTGTATAAGCGAAACAAGTTGACTTATATATTCGAAAGTTGTTGAAGACTTACCGGAAGCTGGTTTAATTAGAATACAAGTTTTTTTTGGGCACAACTCAACATGGTGCATAGGGAATTATACCAAAACTCCCATAGTTATTTGCGAGGGAAAACTGGCCTAGCGCGGCGTGGACACTGCTCGCGAACCAGATTGCAACTGGCTGGCTCGCCAGCGCGAGTGCTACGGCCCTACGTTCAAAAAACTAGTGTGGTGGGAGGTATCACGTGACCGCGGCGGAACGACCGCTGTCGGGTAAAGCGTTTATTTACGCGATTGATTTTGTTTTCTATATTCAATTTTTACTTTTAAACTATAACGGTTCTGATTATCTTATAGGTATAATTATTTTTGTCGCGGGACGCGACAAGGCCCATAAACACCCTTCCAAAATATGAACAATTATTGGAATATATTGTAAAGAATGAGTTAGTTAATTTTTTGGAACAATGGGAAGTATTATGCAAAGAACAATGTGGATTTCGAACCAATCAATCTTGTGAAATGGCTATTAACTTGGTTTTAGAAGATTGGAAAGAGGAAACCGATAAGAACATGTTCGTAATTGCAGTTTTCTTGGATTTTAAAAGAGCCTTCGAAACAATAGACCGAGAAATAATTATTGAAAAATTGAAAAAAATAGGAATAAAAGGAAAAACTATAAAATGGTTTGAAGAGTACCTTGGCGATAGATACCAAATAACGAAGGTGAATGATGAAATTTCCGAGCCCCTCAAAATTTCATTGGGAGTACCACAAGGATCGGTTCTCGGACCGGTTTTGTTTATTATATACATAAATGATATTGTCGAAACATTAAAATATTCAAAAATAAGACTCTTTGCAGACGATGCCTTAATATATATATCGGGAGAAAATTATAAAACAATTATGGACAGACTAAATCATGATCTTAATAGTGTATCACTGTGGCTAAAAATTAATAAATTAAAATTAAATGTTAACAAAACTAAATATATGAATATTTATTTTATTTTATTTTTTTTTTTATTTTTTTTTTCAAAAATATTTACAAAAAAATCTTAATTAAAGTCCTGCTGAATTGCATACATACAACTCGTCAGCAGGTTCTTATAAATTACATTAATTATTTACACTTAGCCTACATTAACAATAATTTTACTTAAAAAACAATTACAGATTACATTTTGAAAAATTAAAAACTATCACTAATACAAAAAACTTTTTTCTAATAACCATAATTTGAGCAAACGTCGAACTCCTGTATTTAACTCAGTATTTTCAATATTGTTTGGTAACATATTAAATATTTTAGGTATACTGTATTGCAGTGTCCTTTTGCCATATTTATTGCAGTATCTAGGAACAGCTAGCCCTTCCATACTAGTAAACCTGGTGTTGTAATCATGTACCAACTTGAGTTTATACTCGGAGTGCGACGCATGCTGACAAATTAATTTGTACCAAAGTAGAGCCCTAACAGATAATTTATTTACAGATTTATACATTAATGATATTGAAATATTGTGTCTCTGGCGGTATACATCTTTATGTAGTAGCAATTTGATCATAGAATTTTGCAAGGTTTGAATAAAATTAATATTAGTTTAATATTAGTTTTAGTTTAGGAATAGGAAACAAAAGAATAGAAATTACACCATCAATTGTAATAGAAAATGAAAAACTTAATGAAGTCACTGAAATTAAATATTTAGGTGTAATGTTGGATTCAAAACTTACATTTCACCAAAACGCTAAGATGGTAATAAATAAGATTGCAAAAAAAATATCAATTTTGGGAAGGATCAGAAGATTTATTGATAAGGACTCCTGCAAAACTATTTACAAAGCAATTATTGAACCACACGTTAACTACTGTAGTAGCATTTTATTTTTATCAAACAAAGAAAACATAGATAAACTAACTGTATTACAAAATAAAGCCTTTAGAATCATTTTGAAAAAAAACAGATATACGAGGGTAAAGTCGATGGTAAATGAAATGAAAATATTAACATATAAACAAAGAATATTTTACAATACAATGATATTTGTTCATAAAATTATAAACTCTAATAAAAAAACAGAATTTTGGAAAAAAATTGATCGGAACCAGCATGAACACAATCACAATACTAGAGAAAAGAACAAAGTTAGACTTCCATTTAGGAAAAAGGCAAAGTCACAAAATTCAATTTTATTTAAAGCAATTAAAAAGTATTACGAAATGGAAAAAAATATTTATGAAGAAAAAAACATATCAAAATTTAAAATAATGGTCAAGACATATGTGATAAACAATTTATAAATTAAATATATTTGCAATGTTATTATTAGAACACACATAACAATATGTATGATATATGTGCCCTATTTTAAGATTTAAATTTTTAAAAAAATAGACTGTCAAATAAAGTCAAACAAATGTTGTATTCTTTTGTATTGTATTATCAGCGTTATGATTTTTAATTTTTTGCAAATTTGAAATTACTCCATCTGCGACGTTACGAGTTCTAGCTAGAGAGTTCTTCTGGTTGGTGAGTTGGCTTCTTGAAGCCGAAAATCTATCAAATTTTAATCATTGGTTTATTTTCAAGAATTTGTTACGTAACTCAAAGTGGCTCATTTTTTTTCTTACGTTTTCGAGAAATTTTGCTAAACAATTAAATCCTCTCATTTTGGTCAGATGTAAGAAAACATTTTTCATATTCAATTTTCTAGAGCAATGACAATCCTTATTGTATTTAAACAATATTTTAACCACCCCCAGTTTATAATAATATATAAACAATATAATAATGAAGGTACACTTTAAAAGGTTGATAAAACTTCCTTTTATGTACCCAGTTTTTAATGCTAGTTTTTTAAATATATTATTATAATTTTATTCGAAGCAAGGCATAAAAAACTCTCTCCTTTCTAGTACAAATGTACATGCTTACAATTGTGGAAATGCGAAGAGCCACGTCAGTTTTCAAATTACAGGCTATACCTGTGGGACTACAATTTGAGCTTTTTTCCAGCCTAAAATAGGAAATTTCGGAGTAAACCGAACCTGAAAACCTGCGGAAATCAACTGCTACCTACTTGACACGAAAATAACACTTATTTTCAAAATTACCTCTTAAATTATTTACTAGCTTTTCATAAGGGTCTACTTGCGTTTTTCTAGTATGTATTTGGTCTTATTTGGTTCTATATTTACTACAGTCGATTAACCATTTTCAATATCAGTACCGGCTTTTGTTATTTTGTAATTTTGTTGGCGACCTACGTGTCGTAATAGCTAAGACATTTGACTTAAACCGGAAGGTTCCGGGTTCGATTTCCGGTGGGAACACTTAAATTAATTTTTTTTTCTTCTCAAACCTGGTTGTTCTTTGCTGTAACTCACCACTCTTATTGGGCCTCCCGTCCTATTGCGGTGCAAAAATAAACATATTTTTTTAATATGAAAAATATTATTTACTTTTTATAAAATACCAAATAACTATTAGGCAACAGAAGGTAACTTTTTTTTTTTTTTTTTTTTTTCTTTTATTCAGGAAACATACAGTACAGTTACAAAGTTTAATATTTTACACAATTGGACTTAATTCTAATGGACCAGTGAAGTTTCCATATTAAAAAGCAATTAAATCTAATGTTAATTATGAAAGTATAAAAAAGAGAAGGAAAAAGAAAACATAAATGAAAGTTGTTTAAAAATTTAAATTTAAGTAAAAAAAAAATATATTTTAAGGTTTGTAGTTTGTAGTGAGTATTTACAAATGGAAATAATATTAAAAATGAAGAAAACTTGTAAGATTAATTAAGAATTAAGAATGGAAATAAAGAATGAAAAACATACTCAGATGTAAAAATAAAATAAAATAGTAATAACATTTTTTTTTTCTAAAAAAGGAAAAACTTAAACACATATTTATTTTAAGGGATTCAAAGAAACGATTAGAAGAATCTTTAAGTGAAATATAAGACAGTAAATTTAAATTTAGGTCAATTTAAAAAACATCTTCAAAATTAATGACACATTATAGTAAGAGCAGCAATATATTGATTTTATTAACATATATAATATAAGTAATTAAAAGTAGTTTAAAAGTATAACAAGTATAAAAACATGCCAATGGCAGCAGAGAAAAAAGAAAAAATAAAGAAGGAATAACAAGTATGGCAAGTAATCATTTAAAATTTGAAAAAGCAATATAAGGAGAAGATTTTAAACCAAGAGAAGTCGATAAAAATTTCATTAAAGCGATTTTAGAAGTAATACAAAATTTCAAAAGAGAAATTTAATTTATAATAATAATATGAATGTATGTAATTTGAGTGATATAAGAGAAAAAGGGACCAACCGGAGTTTTATTCAAAAGTTTTCAATACACTATTTTTAAATAATTGTAATCCTGTATGATATATATCTATATGGTTAAAAAAGCTGTTAAAAGTGGAACACGATCTGTGTAAAAACGAATTCTGGCAATAGTTCGTATTGACAATAGGTATTCTAAAGGTTGGGTGATTTCGTAGGGCACGTGATGGACAGTTAATTTGAATTTTATTTAGGAGCTGGGACGAATCAGCTAGACTGTTAATAATTTTATAATTTTATAGAGGAATGTGAGGTCCATTAATGTTCTCCTTTTTTCGAGGTTAATCAGTTTGTGAAAACGTCCAGATAAGTCATGATTTGGAAATATAAGAGAGCATCGGAAATTCAAATGTTTTAAAAATTTGTTTTGTACTTTCTCCAGCCTGTCAATATAAGTAATGTATTGTGGATTCCAAATATAAGCAATATTGATATTAATATTGATTTTCTAATAGAAGCAATATTGTTTATTTTTGTATTAAACAGAAACAAACCTTTAACAATGATATAATAACATTAAAAAGACACGGTTTAAACAAAAATCATACATATTAAATTGTGGTACAAAATAAAAGGGTGTGTTTATGTGTATTTGTATAAAAGTAAGTGTAATGGTGTGTTTGGGTGTATTTGTGTGGGAGTAAGTGTTTAGGTGAGTGTAAGTGTGAGCATTATTAAATAACAAGTCGGATCTTATCGCAGCCAGAAAGAATAAGTCCTAATTTATTTTTGAATAATTTAAAAGGCGTGTTAGGTATATCAATAGATAAAAAAAGAGCATTATAGTTAGAGCAAAAACGATAGAGAAAAGAGTGTTGTGTATAGTTAGTGCTACAGACTAGCAAATGGAATAAATACTTATTTCTTGTCACGCGAAAAGGGACGTTAAGTTCATTTTTGGAGACTAGGTTAGAAGAGTCTATTTTATTATTTAATAATTTATATAAAAAGCATAATTCAGATATAGTGCCAGATAAATCCATACAAAAAAACACTAGGCAAAGACAAAACGGTACTCTATACAAAACGGCATGTTTTATTTTTATTTAGAAACTTCGCTGGTCTGTCTTTAAACCATATATTTCTAATGTTATAATATCATTGTCGACTATTTGTTTCTGTCAAATAAATAAATAAATATTTAATAAACCAGCCGGAAAAATATTCAAATTAACTAGTTTAAATAAAGTCACAATAAAATAAATTGTCACTACACTATTACACAATTGGTATGGAACACAAATAATTCAAAACGAAAATGTTTATAGGTGGACAGGCACTGGTTTCAAAAGTTCAAGGAATTAATATTTTTAGATGTTCAGTCGTTCTTGTTTTATTTAATTTATTTATAACAATCGAATTAATTGATTATTTCCGTCAACGTAAAGTAAAAGAGCAATAATTCCCTAAGGAAGAAATTTAGCCTGCCTACAAGCATTTCTACGTACTAAAAATATTGTTGATTAAACTAACTAGTACAAAAAGAAGTATTTAAATTGAAAATTTGTTTTCAGGTGTTGCCGGTGGGTGAATTGGTTCAGCCGGATGAATACCACCAACACGATAAAGGTTTCAGCTCTTTTACTTTACAAAGCTGAAACCAAAGATGGAAGAGTTGAGGAAGTGTGGGTGTTCAAACATAGGCAGAGTGGTGAATGTTATGGTGTAAAGTGACAGGTGATAATTTCTGTAAATGCCTAGAATTCCATATTTCCTCTTTAAAATGCTTTCTCTCTCTGTTGCAACAAATGAAGATTATTCTCGTTTTCGAAACCAGGTATATAATTAACTATTTTAATGATTTTTTCGTAATATTTGTATATGGCCGACATTTCTATATCCACCATCTTAGGTTTATATAAAAAATGTCTCAAAACCGTTGGATAAAAAATAAGGCAAGTGGTTATGTAAGAAAAACGAATTTACTTACAATTATTGCTAATAATTTACCATAAAGTTAATGAAAAAACGCTTTCGAAAAAATAGGTTAACTGCTAGAAAAATCCCGATTAAATGTTTTATCCATTTAACAGTTATGTAAAAAGCCTGAATGAAAACGTGTTATTAGTTCAAAAAATATTTAATTTTTTAATTCGTGAAAAAAAAATTAACAAGAGTTTAGGAGGAGAGATTTATTTAATAATTGAATAACTAACAAACGGAAAATTTTAACGATTATTTCCGTTTTTTAATGATTGATTTTTTTTTTAATAATTGATTTAATTTTAACTACTAGAAAAAAGTAAAAATATGCGTTATTCCCATAAAAGCTACATTTAAGATGAAGTAAATATTGCATTGCCTTCAACGATGTGAAAAAAATATAAAAAATCAAAACGCAAACATTCCTTAACTCATATTTATTTCTATGTAACTCGTTATCATAGATACAATAATAGTTTGTAGCTAGCAATATTTAATCAAGGATACAGATGACATTAGATACGCAATGAATAACAAAATGCTAACCTTGATAACATTACTCCACTTCAGCAGTGCTTTCATCTCTGTGGATTTCGATCTTTTGTTGGCTAGGCTCAAAACACTTAATATGACACAACCGGTTATAAAATGATTCGGATCGTATTTACGAGCTAGACAACAGTGCATCAAAACACCAGATCATCAATCGGAATGGGTTTGATATTGCCGCTGGAGTACCTCAAGGTGGAGTTTTATCACCATCACTATTTTCCCTGTTTATCAATCCGATAGCGGAATGTGTCAATTGTTCATATCATCTCTATGCAGATGATTTACAACTATATCTTCATTGCAGACCTAAAAACACCAGCAAAGCAATAGAATCAATGTCTAATACACTAAATTGCGTGACAACATGGACAAAAGAGTATGGTTTACTAACTAACTCATCTAAAACACAAATTATGTTTGCGGGTAGTCAAAGATTGCTTAGTAAGCTAGACGTATCTTCACTTAATCCTCCTTATGTCAATGGTACCAATATTCAATGCAGGAAATTCGTTAAAAATTTAGAAGTACAAATGGATGAAAATCTCTGCTGGCGAGCTCATACTAATGAATTAAGCCGCAAAATATTTTTCAGACTACACTCACTTAGAAGGTTGCAAAAATTCTTACCCATTAACACTAAATGCACCCTTGTTCAAGCATTACTACACCCGTTCTAGATTCCCCCTATGTTTCCATTACTGATTTAAGCTGTGAGCAACTCGATAAACTATTTTCATATATCTTAAGCTTTTTAATTTTATTTTCTATTGAATATGTTCTGTAACTTGAATTATAAAAATTAAACTTTTATTTTATTGATTGATTGGAAGAAATTGTCATTTGGCAATAAGCCCGCCAACGTACAAATAACATTATATATAAACAGTTAAATAAAAAATTGAAAAATATTTTATGTACGTCACTATCAAAGTTTTGTATCCTTATCTAGTGCTGTATAAGGCACTACATAAAAACACTGGTGATTTCTAAATGCGCGATGATTTGTCAAATTAGATAATGGAAAACCATTTTAAGTGTGAAAACCCTATTGTCAACTGGCAGTAGTCAAACTAATCATTTTACGAGATTAGAGATCAAGGAAGATTTTTATTAGACCAAAATTCGATAGCCGTATAAATATTTGCTTAAAAAATGTCACTTCAAGTTTAAAATTTAATAGATTCAGTAATCTTTTACAGTACTCATTTTTTATGTTACAAAGTACGCGCGAAATATCTCGCTCATGGGCTGACTCGACACAAGACACGGTAGCTTTTGCAAAATATCTCGCACGTGGCCTGGAAGGGGTTAGTAGTGCATTTGTGCAGCAAATTATTCTCCCTAACCTCAAAATAAGACGCAAACTTTTTCGTTAAATCTTCTATTGATTTTGTTTGAAAGAAATATTTGTCAACAAACGAGTTTCTTTTTCGTCCTAATAATTTATTGATTTCGTAACTAGGCACTGGTTTAATAAATTATATTCTATTTACAAATGAAACGGTTAATCTGTTTTTTCATTTTATTTATTCATTGAAATTTTCGTACATAATGTAAATTTTGCATTGGTGAACTTATTGCTGAATCATCGCTTTAGATTGTTTTGTCCAACAGATCAAAACGCAAATCTGCAGAAATAGAGCTTAAAATTTTATTTTACTAAATAGGCACAAATAATGACGAAAACTTTAGACAACATTCATTAAAAACCCCCTTAAATTATGTTAATAAAAAAAAATATTTTTAGATTATAAACTAAAGCTTTCTGAAGACTTCTGTATGTTTAACACAATTTCGCGAAAAATGATTTGTTGGATTAAAACAAACTAAAGCGACGAAATGGCGACTTCTTTCAACCAACAAATAAAATTGAAGTTTTATTTACATAATTTAAATTACAAAACGTATTCAATATAAAATAAAGTAAAAAGCCAAGGAAATACGAAAGTAGATATAACAATATTTGTATATAAATTACCTTAAATCAATACTATAACTCCGTGGGAAAAGAGAATAAAGAGGAAAGACAAAAGAAAAACGGAGGATAGATTAAGTAGAAATATATGTTTTTTCAGACGTGATTTAAACAAAAATGCTTTAGAAACATATTTGATAGTAGATGGGAGATGATTCCACAGCTGATCCCCATGGACAATAAAAAGGTTAGAGAAATTATGGATAGGTATTGAGAGGGTGCTTTGATAATAAGAACGAATAGGTAAACCATGAACTGATAAGCATTGAAGTTTTTCTCAAAAATGTGTAGGTTCATTAGGACTATGAAGTTCAGAGAATAAAAATGAAAGGGAGTGACAGTCGCGCATTTTGAAGTTTTTTACAGTTGTAATGCAATTAAAGCATTTTCACCATGCACAAAGATATATTTCTTTGTAGCATGAATGAAGCTACAGATGTAATTACTCACGAATTGAAATGACGTTTTCTGTACGCTAGTAATGTGTCTAAATAATTATTCGTCTTGTCTATAACTGATTATTAGTTAATCAAGCGGATAAATTTATAACAGGTTACAAATCTCTTAGTTTTATCCATCAATTAATTATGCGTACATATCCATAATAAGTATGTCCAAGCTCGATTTCGTAACATCTTATCTTGCTTATTGGATTGAATTTACGAACGAAATGATATAACTATTATTTTTCACAGTTGCAATTAAATCAAAGCAATTTTTCATCACATACCACGGCATATTTCTGCGTAACGTCACATTTAATGATAATGAATGATTATCAGATAATGAGAGCCCGGAAGGTTATTTTCATTTCAGCATTGTGCCTTTTTAATTACTTATCACTGACCGTAACCAAATAAAAGTTGATCCATTTGATATTTTTATAACGGATTATGGATTTTTCGCTAACATCCATCAATCGGTTAAGTGCATTTATCCACAATTATTAAATAACAAAAACTTTATAAAATACAGTTTCATTTTCTAATTAAAATGCATAGTATGCAAAGGTGGATAGGTACTGGTTTTGAAACTTTTCAAACAAAGCTTTTCGTTTTATTGGTATGATTCAACCCGCTTACGAGCTTTTTTCCCGGATCGGATGCGGAAGCCGGAAGTTACAAATATCTCAATACATGTCAGAGTTGACATTCCAAAACATCATGTTTATACCTTCCTGCCTCCATAGTATTTGTACGGAGTTTCGTAATAATATAAACATGTCCCCTGGTATTTTACCAATCAAATATGATTTATTACAGCGCTTTAGAATTCATTGAAACCAAAATGAATATTTTAAATTCGAGGATTTTGAAATCACATGAAATGATTTAAATGAAACGTTAACTTGAGAGTTTTCAATATTGTTTGTGTTCCGAAATGTTTATAGAAAAGTGTATTATCTGTGTCTTGGCGGATGAATAATACAGTTCTGTATCTACAATAGAAACAGAATCCTGAATAAGTGCTTTTGACTCTATGGCTGCTCTCCTAAATTTCCTGAATAAATAAATCAAGAAAATATAAGTCCGCCGTGTATTAAAACGGTTGATGCGTTCGCTTACCATGTTAAAGAACCTGAGTTCAATCGACCGTAGGATGAACGTAAAATATCGGTTCTGAAAATGGTTATACAGTGCAATATTCCATTGTCCCTGCACTGGCACTCAAAGCGTAAGACTGATCACCATATTTTCATGTTACGGATGATTGAGAAACATTTCATTTGGTATACAGACTCAGTGCCCTATTCACCAATGAGTGTAAATAGGGAAATGATGACAACTACATCAAAATGTAAAATTTTATCTTTGAGATAATATCTATTATCTTTTAGATAAATATTTTTGCGTACCCTATATTAAATATTATATTATTATCTTTTTTATACTTACTGTATACTAATTATATCAATTGTTTATTACAATTTTTGAGTATGTCCAAATGCTTGCAGACTGGCTGGATTTCCTCCCTATTGAGTTATTCAGATTTAAATTTATTTCAACAGAGAGGGAAAACATTTTTGAGAAGGGAATATGGAAGTCTAGGCATTTACAGGGCTTATGACCTGACATTGGCTAGTTTAAGTAGCCACTTTACACATTGTGTAACATTCACCATTCTGCTCATGTTTTAACATCCACATTTCCTCAACTCTTTCATCTGTTGACTTTTATGAAGTAAATGAGCTGAAACCTTTATCGCGTGTGTGAGATTCATCTTGCTGAACCAAATCACCTACTAGGCAACGCCTGAAAACAGTGTAAATGTTACACAGTGTGTTAAGTAACCACTTAAACCAGCCAATGACGGGTCATAAGCCCTGTAAATGCCTAGACTTCCATATTTTCTTCTCAAAAAATGTTTTCCCTCTCTGTTGAAATAAATTTATATTGTTTTTAACCTTAATTTGTTTATTACTTTTTTTTTGCTTAAATTCTCTACAAGTTATTGACAATTTGCTTTTCAATTCTAACATTTTTCTAATATCCATATTTATATATATTTTTTTTAACTATTAAAACTTTCACTTTTTATTTTATATTATGCTTTTTTGTTTCTAAAAAAAGTGTTGTTTATTTTTAAAACTATAACTTACTATGTTTGTACTTACCTGTATATTTTTTGTAAATGCCCCTTGGGCGTATTGTAAAATTAAATAAATAAATAAAATAAAATAATATTGAAAATAAAACTAGTTAGAGAATCCAGGCAACTTCTTTTATAATTTGTATGTACCCACATACCTATTATAACGAGTTCATTTATCCGCGTAAGCACTGTATGTCAATTAACCCCGTTATTTGCCGTGCACTTGCAACGTTGCCGGAACACCTTTTTCCGAGCTAAGGTTGAACAACCTAACGTGACATTTTTTTTTTCTCTCAAAGCTCGTTGACGACGGAGTTCAAAACTTCCAGATGTAATTTCCGAATATTAAACGGAACGTGGGCAACTCAAATCAAAAAAAGTAATCCCGAATCAACCCTGGGGCGTCAAATTTGATGTAAGTTCTCGTTTTTTTATTTTTTGCTATTGCGGAGCTCCAAGAATAATTTTCTTACGTTTTTGGGTAATGTTCAATCAAGCTCCTCTTGACTATGTGAAAACCTAACCTAGAACTGGCACCATATATTATATAAAAATCCTCTATAGATATACATCTTGCAGATAAAACCATATATAATTTACTCAGCGAGATGCTGGGAGGCATATATGGCTTTACAATTGACAAAATTCCAACCTTAAACCTCGACAGTCAAAAGTTCATTCTTTGATGGTGTCAAATATTCCAGAAGAAAAAATATTTTCACAAATAAACCACATGATGACTATCTCCGCTCAATTTTCCAGAAGTTTTTGAAGGTTATCCGTTAAACTAATGATCTCTAGAAAGGGTCCAACATTTTTTTTTTAAGCAGGTCGACTACCGGTTAAACATTAACCTTTCTAATCATGCTGAAAGTATGCAGTACCATGGAATAAACTCTCTTAAAAATCGAAGAATAATGTTGGACCAGTTATTTTTATTCTAATTAATAAATAATAAAATTGATTCTCCTAACCTACTAGAAAGACTTCCATTCCGTGTGCCATCTAGACTGACAAGACAAAATCTTTTGTTTTACACTGAAAACGCGTCAACAAACTATTTTAAACAATCGACAATACCTAGAATATGCGACCAATATAACAATATATTTACCGAGGCTGATATTTTTTGTGACAATGTATGTAAATTTAGGTCAAAAATTATTGAAATTTTGAGAGAAGCAGACATTTAACATTATAATTATATAAATATTTTTTAATTTCGTTTCTTTTACATTTATTATATTGAACATAATTTAAATTATTGTATTAAGTGTAAACAATTTTTTTGGTGTGTGCATGAGTTTCTTACTCTAATATACAAAGAAATTGGCAATATATGTGTACATACTGTTTGTTTACCTAATAAAATAAATAAATAAATCTCTTAGGAAACGTGGGAGAAGTCATCTGTAGTATAAAAAATTACAGCTTAATTCAAGAAATAAACTCCTTTTCATTAAACTTTAATGAAAAGTTTGATTCATGAAATACCTATCAGGAGAACATTTTTTGGAAGAACTAAATTTCTGATTTTGTTTAAGTATCCATTTGAATCTTGTTTATTTATAAATTTCATTTTGTTTTGTAGTCCTTCTCAATTTTCTTTGATTCAAGAGAGCTCATTTAAATGATTTCTTGGTGCAAATCTTTCATTTTTTTTTCTCTTAATGGACAAAACATTTTTTTTTTTACATTTTTGAAAGTGGTAAATATTCTATAAGGAACTGATTAATTGATGTATAAAATAAATTAAAACAACTTTGATTCTAACGACTAATTTTATCTACTTATAAAAATTTGGAAAAAAAAAATTTTTTTTTGATTAAAAATAAAGTTCAACAATGTTTGAGTATGTCCAAATGCTTGCAGACTGGCTGGATTTTTTCCCTAGGGAGTTGTTCATATTTAAATTTATTTCAACAGAGAAGGAAAACGTTTTTGAGAATGGAATATGGAAGTCTAGGCATTTACAGCGCTTATGACCTGTCATTGGCTGGTTTAAGTGACCACTTTACATACTGCGTAACATTCACCATTCTGCCCATGTTTGAACATCCACATTTCCTCATCTTTCCATCTGTTGACTTTTGTGAAGTAAAGGATCTAAAACCTTTATGATGTTGGTGAGATTCATCCGGCTGAACCAAATCACCTACTAGGCAATTGGAAAATTGTTTTCAGGCGTTGCCTAGTAGGTGATTTGGTTCAGCCGGATGAATCTCACCAACATCATAAAGGTTTCAGCTCCTTTACTTCACAAAAGTCAACAGATGGAAGAGTTGAAGAAATGTGGATGTTCAAACATGGGCAGAATGGTGGAAGTAACACAGTGTGTAAAGTGGCCACTTAAACCAGCCGATGACAGGTTAAAAGCCCTGTAAATGCCTAGATTTCCATATTCCCTTCTCAAAAACGTTTTCCCTCTCTGTTGAAATAAATTTAAATAAAAACAAAGTTGTTTCTTTTTATTTTACAATAATGAATAAAGTTAGTGCGTCAAATAACGTTGATATATATGTATGCCATAGATTTGGCACTAAGCACCCGCCTTGCGTTACATTCAACTTAGGTTTTGGAGCTTATCTTGTGTTTGGTGGGATATTGTGTTTTTCCTTGTATACGCTAAGCAGTGCAAAAGGGCGAGATAAAGGCACAGATTTGAATTCAGAGGAAGTGGCATACACAGTAAGTCCTTTTTACTCTACTAATTTCAAATTCACGTTATGTGAAGCGTCATCTCTATTCAAGTATACCTCTGTGTAGCATATACGAGAATGTTTAGTATCCGATAGTGATAACTTTAAAGTGGATAATAATTACTCTTAAAAGGCTATGCTACAAAATTCCTTTACAGGCGGCGATGTAACATCGTCTTACCTCAAAAAACAAAATATTTTGTAGTTTGTATACATATTTGAAAAAAAAAACAAAGGCAAACACTGTTAATTAATTATTTTTCTAGCTTTTTAAATCTTTATACATAAACTTGTCAAAGTGACTTAAATGAAAAATCTTGTGGTAAAACTTTTCAAAAACTTATGTACATTAGTGTAGACCGATATTTTTTTTCCGAATTTCAAAATGAAAGGGGTCTTAAAAGTTGCCTTTTGGATTACTCGGAATGCAAAAAAAAAAAAAATATATATTTGATTCTACTTTTGGACCTCAATTAGAGCTTGAAGTTTTCGAAAAAGTCATTTTTTGTGCTTAACCGGCTTTCATTGCGTATTTTAGTAAGAAAATCAGTCTAAATAAATTTTAAAATGTTCATTAAATCTTATTAAATAAGCATTTAAGTGCGTAAGTTGCATTTTGTTTTGTAATAAATGGGTAGCATTGTTTTAACGAGCCATTGTTTTCGTCAATATTAGCCAGGCGCTCAACGGAATTAGTTCCGGGGAGTGTAAACTTTTTTTATTTCGGTAGTTTTAAAACCTATTGAAATTTGTGTGATGATTAAGTTATATATTTACTAACAAACATATAATTTTATCAATATAGATAATGGACAAAATATTTAGACAGCTATTTAAACCTCGGTTGAGGGCCAAAAGTATTATAGAATATTTTTTTATACAATTTTTACATTCAATGTGATCCAAAATGCAAATTTTTTAGACCCCTTTTACTTTGATGTCTAAAAAAATAACAAAACTTCATAAATCATCGGCCCATTCTAATATCCATTTCCCAAGGAATTTATTTGATCAAAGTAACTTACACGTGTTACTTTTAATCTTTCTGCGCTACGTGAACCAGATTTTATGTATCTTTTTTTGGTTTATTCCCTAAGTGTGTGAATACCCAATTACAACATTTCCATGAAATTCGTGAAATATGAGAATTTTTAAAAACATTTTCGAAGCAAATATTAAATTTGAAACACCTGTTATACTTTCGATTAAAATACCGAAAATTTTAAATGAAAAATGTTTTACGCATAGTAATTTATTTGATATTATATGTACATAATATTAAAAGTAGAATTCGTTGAATAACCTAAATAATACCTGACTTTGACTTTAATTTTTCAAAGCACATTTCGGGATTTTGAACATTTAATTGCGCATTGATAAATTCATTTATTACCAAAAGTAAAACGAGTATGTTCTCGTTTTTATTTTGTTCATTATTTGCATTATCATATCTACATTTGCGTAGCACTCTATTAAATTAAATTTCGGTGACAACAGTCACCAAGCAAAGGAGATACGATTGAGTGGGCCATATACTGCGGACGAGGATCCCTAATCACGCTTGCCTATTTTACAAGACATCAAGATCACGACGTCCTGGACAGCGTTCTGTTTGAGGGTAGTTTATGTCAAAACTACGAGAAGTGAATCAGGCTTGGGAAGATGCATAGGAATTGTCAGCTGACAGAGATGCCTGGAGGCTCTTAAGGGATTCTGTATGCTCCAACTAGGGAACGAACATGTATTTATAATGAAGATTATGACATTTGGGTAGTGTAATTTATCAATTAAAATTTCACAATCACAAGCTTTACCCTAGTGTTATGCTTAAAATGCTTGTTTTTAATCCCATTATTTTTTTAAAAATCATGATAATTTGTATTTCACAGTTTTATTTTATCCATTAATTGAACATTAATAATTCAACATAACACTGGGAAACATACAAGACGACGACATAATATTAGTCAAAAATGCTGACATACATAAATATAACACCAGACAACAAAAACACTATCATATTGAAAAAGCAAAGACAAACACAGGACAGTCAAAAATACTACATAATGGACTTAAACACTACAACGACCTACCTTACTACTTGAAAACTTTTAATGGAGACAAATTTAAAATCAATCTGAAAAAGCACATGATGACTGAACTAACTAGACTAGACGAGACATAAAATGACTAGACAATATTAAATTTCTAATGTAACCCTAACGGGTTTTTTAAAATTGTAAATAAATAAAAAAAAATAAAATTAAAAAAAAACATATTACAACAGAGATGAAGAACATTTTTGAAAAGGTAATATAGAAATCTAGGCATCCACAGGGATTATGACATTGGCTGGTTTAAGTGGCCACAGAGGGTTGAATCTAGTCCTTGTCTACAAAAATTTTGACTAACTCAAAACATTGTTTTTAAATCAACCTGGTCTGAGAAGAAGTAAAACAATTTATATATAATTGAAATAATTCATATAGATGAATCTCACCGGCAACAATAAAAGTTTCATCTCTATAACTTTACAAACGTCAACAAATAGAGTAACCCAAGGTATATAGATGTTCAAATATAGACAAAATGATGAATGTTGCGCAGTGTGTAAAGTGGTCACTTAACCGGCCAATGACAAAGTTGGTAATAAATGAAAATGCACACTCCGAGCTATCCACGCACACACACATGAACGCACATATAAAACAAACACAAACATATACATTACATGCGGTACATATACATAGCATAAACCACTCAGGATGCACATTCAGCAACTACCCCAAATAATCAACCCCATGAAGAAATTTTCTGTATAAATAAATAATATAAATTGCAGTAATGGACCACTGTTAGAATCAATTTTGCACGCCCTCTATGTCAGGAATTGAACCTAGGACATCAATTTGTACTCAGGCTTGAGAATTTTTTTTGTGTTCTCACCCCGTGATTAAGTCTGACGTACTGGTATATGCCATAACACCACGGAGGCCATTAATGAGAATATGTATTAAATAATTAAGAATATGTCATGAACACATGTATTGAACCGGGTTATGGTACTGTGGTTAGTGTCGCAGGTGCGAACCCCACTCTACCGCAACTCGGTTCCTATTTTCTAATATTGAGTTATTTAAAACTCGTTAAAAATATTTTGTTAATCATTGGAACGAAAATATTTATTTTTTTAAGAAAGGAGAAAAATTCACATAATAATTGATTGTTCAGTGGTCATTTAAAAATCATATTTTACACGGTTTTTAGTGGTTTAATTAAAATGAAGATACTATAGAAAAACAGACTATAATTTATCGTATAATATAACTCTAATACGAAAATCAGTTTTTAAAAAAACTACCCTTTACTGAGTATTACATGAACTTATTTTCACCAAAAGTTTTGTTCTCCCTTCTTATATTAATTTTCTGCGCTAAAATACATATTTTGAAGGCCACTGTAAACATCCCCCATCATTGTTTCAACAATGTTTTTCTTATGTTTTTATTTTCTTTTGAATGTTTTTATATTATAAAAAACTCTCTTTCATTAAAGCCCTAAAGTATTTGTTTACGTCTAAATTTTAAAAAATACGTTTTTAAATACGAATTTATTCACATCTGAATACTGTGCTGGTACAAAATATTTAATTAAAAAAAAAAAAGAATAACCCTCTAAGACTCTATTTTGAGGCTTGTCAGCAGGCGGGTTAGAAGGGATATGGAAGGAAGTAATGACAAATACACCACAACACCCAGACCAATTGAGAAAAATCTTTCTCAAGTTTTTTTCATGCAACTGGCGGGAAACGAACCCGTGACGCCAGTTTTGGCCGTCTAACCAACTGCGCCACGGTGCCTGTCCGATCACTTGCCAGTGAGCAGTTATAATTAGGAGGTATCCCACCTAATGGTGACTCGGCAAGTTAAGGCTCAGAAGCTGAGAGTACCTCGAAAGCAAAATTATTATTGACATAAAATGATGGGTATGATTCCAAAACTATTTTATTTATTTTACTCGCCCAGACGGCTTTTACATGACCGGTAAAAAAAAATAATTCAAGTGTTTCGTAGTATAACGGATTTATATGTATGTCAATCAATGGATATGTACTAAATCATTTTTATTTATTTTTGTAGGTATCGTATTCTTTTTCATTTTTTATTTAGTCTTAAAATAGTCCAAACATAAAATATGAATGTTGAACTAAAATAATATTATTATCTTCTATATATTAACATTTCTATGGTATTTATAACAGTTTTTGGCAAAAATGATCTTGAAAGACTTTACGTAATTGTATAAGAAACACCACAAACCGAGAGGTTTGTGAGGTTAAAGATGTGGTCAAATGGGGGCGAAATCAAAATGATACAAACACGTACAAATATTTGATTCCACTATTCCATGCACTGCTCCACATGGAATTCCAGATGGACAACATCCACCAGGAAGAACGTTGGAGCTATAGCTGGAGTTCAGCGTAACAAGGGGATAATTCTCTAAAATTATATTATGGAGTCTTCAAAAAAAAGAAGAAAAAGAAGAAGAAAATTCAACTAAAAGATACAAGTAGAGAAACATAAACAATTTTTTCAGGAAACTGAACATTTTTACTAGAAATATATTGGCAGCAATGTCAAAAATATGCTTTTATGCAACAAACATTTATTTCCCATTAAAATTAAAACACTCAGTCAAAGATTAAATAAAACTTATAATATTAGAAATCAAACACTGATTTTAGTCTACTGAACACTTTATTAATAGACATTCGTTTGAAAATACCCTAACAAGGCGAAACAATTGTCACGAAGTTTTGTTTTTATATTTGTAAAAATAAAATAAAGTGTTCAGTAGATTCAAATCAGTGTTTGATTTCTAATATTATATGTTTAAATATGGAGTTCTACAAAATAAACACCAAATCAATCAAAGACTAAATAGTTTACTTGAAATTCCTTATTTTAAATTCAGAATCCGCTAAAAACACTTATTTTTTATTGCCCCAAAACTGTTTAGTGCATTTCATAAGAACAATATGACGGAGATTAATTATTTGACGTTGTTTTGATTTAAATTTTAGTTAAAATTATGGAAAAGCAGATATAGATAGTATCTTTTTTTAATGAATATCATATATTTTAATTATATTTTTCTCATTTTTATTGACAAAAAATTGAGTTTTAGTATAAATACTTATTTTTATTTTTTAATATATCTTATTCCTCCAGTGTCTTTTATTGAAATTAAAAATAATGTGTATTTTATTTATACTTTTACATTGTTTGTATTCTTTTTTTATACAGAATAATATTCCCTCACTGGGGTGTCCCGTGCCGAGGGAAACATTTTACGAAATGTGGAACATGCCTTAAATTAGTAAATTAACAAAGTTATTTTAAAAATAATAATAATAAAAAAACGTAATTTATCTAATTATCATTAACATAATAAACAAAATAAACTAAAATAATCTTAAAAAAACATAACCAATTTATATAGACCAATAGACAGAATTTCATAAACAGTACACACATTTTACCTATGTGGCTTGATTCACTCATCGATCCGTGTGCAACCCACCTCCACTATCCATTTTTTAATAGCAATTTTATACTGTGAGTAATTACTTATTGCCCTTATAGAAAATGGAAGTAGATTGTACACTTTAACCGATTAGTAGCCCAATCCTTTTTGACCGAAGGTTATTTTAATTTTTTTTTGCAGCATCGGGGTGGAGTATCTAGTAACTTTTGTATCCCCACACATATGCCACATTGTTGTGGATTTCATTGTGTTATTGTGTAGCTTATGTATACCTATCTTAAAATGCAAAAAAAATATATAATAAATAACAGTAATAAGAAAAACAAAAATTCAAATATTAACAAATTCGCTTCAACACTGGTATTATATATATTTTTGGGAAAGGAATTTTAAATCGACTTATTTACAGGACAGACAATTTTTTATAATTGTCATTCATGAAGTTAGGTAGTTTACAGAAATAAAACTCAGGTCTGTTACATGTTTGTTGTTAAACTAAAAACCAAACAAAAAAATTGGAATATTTTTGTTCTTCACACAAATACAAGATTTACTAGATACTCCACCCTGATGCTCCAAAGAACAACTCAAAATTAATACAACTTTCGGTCAAAGAGGATTGGCCTACTACTCGGTTAAAGTGTACAATCAACTTCCATTGTCCATTAAAACAAATAATAAGTACTCTCAATATAATTGCCATTAAAAAAATGGTTATTGGAGGCCAAATAGGTAAAAAATTGTTTCCTGATTATGGAATTTTGTCTGCAAGTTTATATGAAATTATTATGTTTTTTATGATTATTTTAGTTTATTTTGCTCATTATTTTTACGATGATAATTAGGTTAATTAGATTTATTACGTTTATATTTTCTTATTATGTAAACTATGTTAAATAACTAATTTAAGGCATGTTTTATGTTTCCCTCGGCACGGGACACCCCAGTAGGGGAACATTATTCTATATAAAAAAATTTACAAAATTGTAAAAGTATACATAATTAAATAAATAGTACAAAATTACGTCACTTTAAGAGGTTGCTAAATTAAAACTATAAGATACACACTATGTAACATTCTCTATTCTTTAGTTTAAACATCCATATTTCTTGATTCAACAGTCTGTTTTCTGCAGTAAGTTTAGGAATCGTTCATTGTTTTCTCTGAACTGTTTATAATTTTACCTCGTGAGATAGCTAGAAACCATAATAAATTTATTAACCAAACTTATTTACTGTGGTAATATTTCTTGCATTTATGTAGGAATAAATGATTGTAAAATTGTAATAAATTTATTTAAAATATATTATAACATTATTTTTAACCACGTACAATTTTAATATATATAAACAATACTAGATTCAGGTATTCTGAATTACCCATCATCAGGTGTAAATACAACTCAACTAAAATGTACACATTTGTACTTATGGTACGTTTTTCCACAAAGCGAATGCTGAAACAATAAATAGGTTATTTGTAATAAATTACCATTGATTTATATGCAAACACTAGATGCAACAGAAGACACCCACCCTGTCTTGTGTTCCAATCAACCTAAGTTCCAGAACCTAACTTGTTGTCAGTAAACGTGAAGCAGCGTAAAAAGGCGTGACATTCAACTTTGAATTCTCATTAAACTGGCATAGACAGATGTTCACTCGACAACGTTGATGTAATTAAGAAGTAAATTTTTCCACACTTCCTCTTTTCAAAATAGATGGTACAGAAATTCTATTCATGACTTCAGTCAAAAACTTAGGTATTATTATTCATAAGCATTTAGGGTGGCACGATCAGGTTAACGAAGTTAGTCGCAAACTTTATAGCAGTTTACACTCACTTAAAAGATTACAGAATTTTTTGCCAATAAATTTTAAGCAAACATTAGTCCAGAGCTTACTTCTTCCACTCCTTGACTATGCGGATGTATGTTATCCAGATGCTAACTCTGAATTGCTTGATAAGTTAGAACAATTTCAGAATATTTGTATTCGTTATATCTTTAATCTTTGCAAATTTGATCGAGTATCGCACGCAACTTCACTGGCTCAGTATCAGGCATAGCAGAAACATTTACATTCTATCACTTCTTCACAATATTTTAAATAATCCAACTTCGCCTGTTTATCTGAGAGAGCTCATCCAACCTCTTTCACAACACAGACTATCTCTTCGTTCTAGTAACGAGAGTACCCTTTTAATAGCCTGTCATCGCTCCTATTTTCTTGCCTCCTCTTTCACAGTAGTAGCCGCTCGATTGTGGAATAATGTACCCACTAATGTTAGGGACGCCCCTTCTTTATTTACATTTAAGTCAAGATTGAAATGTCACTATCTAAATATTTAAATTGTTCCTTTATCCTTCTTCTTTTCTTCGCATCTCCTCTCCTCTCTTCATAGTATAGTGATAATTTTTTTCAATATATTTTTATTTTTGTTAATCTTTGTCTTTAATTTTTGTATAAAATTGTAAGATTCAATATGTCCATGTATTTATAACTTTCTCAAACTGAATGGTTTGGGCAGGTAGAAAGAAATTGCCTTAAGGCAATATGCCCGCCCTTATATGTATATATGTATTGTATATGTATATAAAATGTCAAATAAATAAATTAATAGATCATCTCTTTTTAATTATACCTCTGTATTAATTACTGATTTGTTTGCACTAAAGTGTAATTGAATTCAAAACATACCCAAAACCAATAAGTGATATTTTAAAATGATTTTAAATATAATGTAAGTAGATCAAAGTTTTGCTTAACTATGCATGAAAATATGGAGTAAGAATTTACCTACAAGAAACTTCGTCAACTGTTTGATTATATGCTAATCTACGCGTCAGAAAGTCTTAAATTTTAAATAGATTCTGTCTAAAAGTTTCTCGTAAATGTAACATGGGAAGCGTTTCTAAATTGTGCTATGCATAACTTCTAAAAAGTTTATATTTGTCGAAATCTCTAAACGCAACGTTGAATCAAAATAACCGTACAAAAATTGGCCGTCGGGATATTTATGATCTATGTCAAGATAATCCTAATATGAGATGTATTAATTTCAGTTATTTTGAATGATTTTTTCGCGGTTAGATGGGATAATATGCTGCTGTGGTGGTGGGTGTTTGGTTCAGAGATTGTGTTTTAGGTGATTTCGCATGAACCCATATCAACAAAAAAACTTCTGGTTCTTTCTAAAATCAAAAATGTTTTGTTCTCTGCAATTTTTTTCGTTACCTACCACTTTAGTGTTGCAGTGTAATGTGTGTTTCAAGTTTGTATAGTTTAGAACTATTGATAATTAGATAGAATTTAATTAATATTAAGACATTCAAATATTATAATATTTTTACTACTACTATATTTTAAGACCAGATTAAAAAAAAAGAATTATGGAGGTCGCGATCATTATATGATACACAACGTAAATAGCTTTTGAATTTACAAGTCTAAGAATAATTTATAGTCAAGAGCTTTTGTGATTCAAACTCCACGTATTTATTAGGAGGCTGTCGGCGTGGAAGAGAGAGTAATCTTTATTGTATTCTTATTTAATAATATTTTGACAGCGCCCTCTGGTGGCCAGTATTTAATTTCGTGCGATGTTCTGGTACAAGTTATTTTTAATAATGTTAAGTTATTTTTTGCAGTTATTCACTGGCTTGTTTCGATCATATAATGTCGATATGACAAGTAGGTAGAACATACCCAGGTAAGATACAGATAGTACAGAATTTAAGTGTATACTGTCTCGATATATACATATGAAGATAGCGTTCATAATTGAGGCCCTGGGGTCATATGCAGGAAAGACGTGACATTTTGTCACGCACTCGAAAATAGTTGAGTGGTTATCTCGAGTGCTTTGTCAAATTGCTATCTTTGAAAAACCTTCGACAATTTAATAATAAAGCGAATGAAAAAGTAGCTTAAATAACAAATACATATTTATCTTTGGCTTTCGTGTTACCTCTAAACATCCATTTTCTTCCACTATATATTGTTTCTAGTCAAACTTGCTCCTTTGTGTATTTTCTGTATGTTATTTGTACGTTTATGACAAAAGAAAATATTTTACTCAAGACACCGCAACATTTAAAACTTTTCTTAACTCTATATATTATACGTTGATACGTTATATGAAATATGTAAAAACAATTCGTTTAATGCATTTTAAAAGCTAATTATTAATAAATATACAATCACTATCTCAAATACGTATTTAGACATCAGCAAATAATAAAATCACTCTTAAATCGTGTTTCATTTTGGAAACGATTAGAAATATGTATTGATATTTATATTATTTGCACATTTCTGGATACACCAGAATCATAACTTTCATCAATAGGGAAATATCACGGTTTTAATACATTTTTTAAAATAATAAAGGTCTATAAAATACTGTCCAGTAAAAAAAATAATTATTAGTAGCCTAATAATACTTTTGAATCTATTTCATATACTTTTATCGGTAATCGTAGTTTATGATATATCCCTATTGTCTTTATTTTAACTATAAAAAAAATAAATTAAATAGTCGTCATTCAAAGAAGAATTGCAAGCGTTTTACAAGAAGAAAGTTTGACAGGTGAAGGTAAAATGTCACATTCGACTGTCAACGTCGAGTGTTTTGGGGCACTCGAGATGAATTCGACTAATTTTTGATCGACTTCACTCGCATAGGTGGTTCAAAAATACTGCCGCTCAACAATTTACAAAAATCGCGATTCTTAAGACGAATGAGTCTTGGAGGAAGAGATTTAGCAATGGACATCATAGCACTCGCTCTCCACTTATTAACCCGGCTCTTTAAAGACCTAAGCTAGGAGACCGTGAGTCATAATAGAGCTACACAGATCTCAGTAACATCACAAGCCTATTTAGCTTTGACCTCTGTAGTGATAAGTAGGTTCATAGTCCCATTAATATTAACTTTTAATTATTCAATGATCAACCATGTAACCAGCCAGTAAATTAAAAATATTGTCATTAAGTTTAAATTACTATACATATCGTCCAACTCTGCTTAATATAAAGGTGTGGCGTAATGAATGGATAACTTTAAACCTACGCATAAGTGATCATGATGATTCAGCAAATTAATCAAATTATTCGTAATTTTTTTATTTATAGAAAATTACGCCTATCGCCACTTTTTTCGGTTATAAGATTGCAAATTAAGGAATTTTCTCTTTATGTTCAAAAATTGACATGAATAGATGTGCTTTCAAATGTAAATTCCCATTTTTGTTTTGCTGGAATATTTTTTTTCAAAAAGCGCTTTAATTTAGATTAATGTTTTTGCTAATTTTTTTCGTAAATTTGATCTCTTGTAACGTAAAAAAATATACGGTCACTTGAGAGAATAATTTAGAAGTAAACTGTAAATTTCATTGAGATTCTTAAATAACACACAATATTTCTTGGATGAATATTATTTTATTTTTCTACGATTTCTTTTCCTTTCTCTCCTAACAAGTTGATTATTTTTATTAATTTATGTTTTGAACTTTAGTTTAAATTTTTGGGGAAAATTTTATCATTTTATCAATATGTTTTAAATATTTTCGTAAGTTAAATCTACGTTGTTATATTAAAATCAAATATACTTTGTTTTAAATAATAGAATTGGCTGTGCACTATTTAGCCAACTTACTGGAATAAAATTTATTATTATTACTGTAATTTCTAGAATTTTTTCTTTAAATTCAACCTATTCCTGTGACACAAAAATGGCAGTTTCCATTCGATAGCACGTCTGCTTTCTAAAGAACAGATAGAGAATATTCCTTAATTGACAGAATCTCTTATACTTCATTTAAATTTCTCCATAAAATGTAGCATTTTCAATGTGTTCAATTTAACGTAACACGTTGGTTGTTTACGATGTTTTACTTGGAATATCTCAAGCTCTTATTTGTTTGTCAAATTACTAAACATGGTTCTTTGTTTATTCAATGAAATGTTTGCTTAGCTTTTCTAAGCAATATGGTATTTGTTTGCTAAATTTTGTCTTAGCAATTGATATAAACAATTTGCGTAATCCAAATATAATTAAATGAAAATCTCATATTGGCGCCATGAGTGGGTTGACTGTCTTCTATCTTCGAACATAATAAATAATTAAATGATTTGACATATTTCATTAAATAAACTTATTTAATTCATATGTCTATTTGTGGATTAAAATAAACGAATTGATTTTTTATCGAATTAAAAAGTAATTCACTTCTAAATGCAATTCATTGCAATTTGCAGACAAAACACATATTTTGTAACGATTGTAAGTAAACTCATAAATAAAATTAATTATATTTTTACGTGGATTCTGACTTTTTAAACACCAAAAAATTTCATTAAAACCCAGTTGGTAGAAAAAAACTTCTTTAAGGCAATTTCTTTATACCTACCCAAACCAATTTCAACCAAAGTTCAATTTGAGAAAATTACAAGTGCATGGATATATCGAATCTTACGATTTTATACAAAAATTTAAAACAAAGATTAATAAAATAAAAAAAAATAACACTCTACTATGAAGAGAGAAGTGGCGATGAGAAGGAAAAAAGGAGGATAAAAGAACAACTCAATTATTCAGATAATGACATTTCAATCTTGACTTAAATGTAAATAAAGAAGGGACGTCTCTTACATTAGTGGGTAGATTATTCCACAATTGAGTAGCTACTACTGTTAAAGAGGAGGATAGAAAATTAGAGCGATGAAAGGGTATTAATAGGGTTCACTCATTACTAGAACGAAGAGATTGCCCGTGTTGTGATAGAGGTTGGAAGACCCTTTTCAGGTAAACAAATGAAAAGGGATTATTTAAAATATTATGAAGAATTGACAGAATGTGAATGTTTCTTTAATGCCTGATACTGAGCCAGTGTAGTTGCGTGCGATATTCGGTTATGTGGTCGAATTTACGAAGATCAAAGATATAATGCATACAAATATTCTGCAATCGTTCCAACTTATCAAGTAATTCAGAGTTAGCATTTGGATAATATACATCCGCATAGCCAAGGAGTGGAATAAGTAAGCTCTGGACTAATGTTTGCTTTACATTAATTGGCAAGAAATTCTGTAATCTTTTAAGTGAGTGCAAACTGCTATAAAGTTTCCGTCTGCCACTCTTAATCCTTTTGAATGATAATACCCAAGTTTTGACTGAAGTCATAAATAGAATTTCTGTACCATCTTTTTTGAAAAGAAGACGAGTGGAAAAATTCACTTTTTAGTACATTTTTTTAATACCATCTACGATTTTTAATAAATCTCTTCTTTTTGACCAATCTGTTTTTTGGTTAGCTGGAAGATATTGCTAAAAACAATAAGTCTGACAAAGTACTTATTCTTTGTACTTGAAATTTCAAATAAATAAATGACATTTATGAATGTATTGATTTTAGCATATAAGACTCCCGAAATGACACGGAATTTTCAAACAAATCGGAATATAAAAAATGTCATAGTTCTATACAATTGTGTATTTTGTTTTTTTTGTGTATTAAATACATTTAAAAAAAAAAACATACAAGCATTAATATAAAATCACCTTGTATCTTAGTGATTTTAGCATAAGTCTACATAGTGTATCATAATGGCAAACTTACGTTACGCAAGGTTTTCCAGGAGAGGTTTTCTGGCAGAGGGCTTTGTAATATTTCAGCCAATGTCTAAGAAAAAGCAAAACGAAAGCAATTTTCTTCAATTTAGTATTCCATTTCATCGCCGAGCCAAGTACTAGGGACGAGGAATCCCACATTAGCAACATTTTTTTTTGTGGACGCCTTCGTTTGTAAACATGCTCCCGTACTAAATATACGCCGTGTCAAGTATGACAGAAATATAATTGTAATATTCGTAGGTTTTTGGCGTATTTTATTACAAGGATAATTCTTAATTTTTTTATTACTTATATTTATTTGTAATTTTAAAAACCCTGTCACGATTATATGAACATATTTTATGTTATTGATTGATTTGGTGTTTATTTTGTAGAACTCCATATTTAAACTTATAATTAGAAATCAAACACTGATTTGAGTCTACTGGACACTTTATTTTATTTTTACAAATATAAACATGTAAAAATAAAAACTTCGTGACTTCGCCTTATTAGGGTATTTTCAAACGAATGTGAAGATTATTTGGATTGAATGTCCTTATATAGTTATATAATTCAAGGTACTTAAGTAGAAAATAAAAATAATCTTATGAACTTTAGCATGTACATTAATCATAATAGACGGAAAAACCAATGGTTAAGGGTGAGGCTAAGTGTTTAATAGGTAATGGGGATTTATATAACTATAAAAGGACATTCAATCCAAATAATCTTTACATTCGTTTGAAAATGCCCTAATAAGGCGAAACAATTGTCACGAAGTTTTTATTTTTATATGTTTATATTTGTAAAAATAAAATAAAGTGTTCAGTAGACTCAAATCAGAGTTTGATTTCTAATTATAACTTAAATATTTTATGTTACACACGTTGCGTCTTGTTTAGTTATTGAAGTAATTATGTGCTTCTTAATGTCGATTTAAAATTTGTCACCTGTATAATTTTCCGGTTGTAGTATTTAAGTAGTCCGGTAAGTATTTTTTTTCCACAACAACAGGTCAGGAGGCCCAATTACAGTGGTGAATTACAGCACATTACAGACAAAATTGCAAAAATCACGGCCAATTTTTGTGCTCTCACCGGAAATCGATCCCGGAACCTGGAGTCTGTGAGTCAAGCGTCTTAAACCCTACACCACGTGGGCTGGCATTGTAATGCTCAGTCTGCTGCATAGTATTTTTGACTGTCCTGTCTGTGTCCTTGCCTTTTCAATGTTGTAGTATTGTTTTCTGTAATATATTTGAACGTAGTTATGCAAAAAGCAGCCAGCCATTGACAAGTGAAACTGAGATAATAGCGAATTCGTGAAAATAGTGAATTATTAAATCTACACAACAGTTGGAATGTTTTTGACTTTGACAAATGATTGTCGGCCTCGTAGTGGAGAGGTCAGCGCGTTTGCCTACCAAGTAAGAGGCCTCGGGTTCGATTCTTGACATTGATACACACCAGAATATTTCACAGTCCCTGGACTGGTACTTAAAGCGTAAGACTGGTCATGTTATCTTCATGTCACAAAAATGTTTAAGATACACTGCGATTGGTGTACCAATGCAGTGTCCTATGCACCATTAGGTGCGGAAAGAGAATGATGATGATGACGAATGATAAACAATGAATTCATTTGTTTGTTTTATATAACAATGAAGAATTTAAGTATATATTTGACCAGTTTTAATAATTTTTAAAGTAACGTTAAATTTTTCAAGTACTGTGGGTGTTTTCTGCAAATTAAGAAATGCCTTTTTTGTGGTCGACACTTTTTCAGAAGGTGATTATTACAGTTTTTTTAATGAAAGTGGTCTGGCGGTTTTTTGCAGAACATAGATTTGACCTTACTGCACCCGATAATACAAATATCTGATTTTTTCAAAATTGTGGACTGGCTGCTTTCTGCATAACTTCGGTGATCTGTGTATGTCAGCATTTAGTATGTTTCCCTATACATTTTTTTACAGATTTTTTTTGTCTCAATTTTTGCAAGTATTTTCTTTATTTTATTTATTTATTTATTCATTTTACAAATTTACGGACAATGTTCAAATTATACAACGAAAAACAATAATAATACAGTAACAAATAATAGAAGCAATACAACAAAGAAAAGCAAAGACAAGTTTTTTTTTTTTTTTTGTAAAAGAAATATTTGCGTTCTTATGATATACCCAAATATTTAATTTTGAGGGCCATTTTCAACGAGTTGTAAATAACTCACTATTAGAAAATGGAATCGAGTTGGGGTAGAGTGGGATTCGAACCGCGGACCTTCAGTCCGTGAGTCCGAGACACTAGCCACAGGACCACAACCCGATTCAATTCGATTCCGATCAGTTAATACATTAGACAGGCTTGATGGAATCCAGGTTAATTCTACAAATATCCAGTCAATTTATTGGGAATATTTCTTCAGTCTATTTGGAAAAAAAACAATTTACGATCAAAATAATTTAGATCTTGATTTTCATTTACAAATCTAAACATTCTTGGTAAAGGCGCATGGAAACCATAATTAGTCTTATGATGACTGAGGAACAAAATTGCATTATTTCTGAGTCTACTTGAAGGAACATTAAGAGATATTTGTTGGAGAATAGTCGGGACATCAAATAAACTATTACGTATTTTAAACATGCAAATTAAATCTGCATTAAAACGACATTGTGAAAAACTAGATATATTCCGGAAAAGTTCCATGTTGGTATAGTTATAGTGGTTTCTTGTGATTCCTAGTTAGTACGAAATTTTTCTTATAAATTTGTGCTGAACTGATTCGATGCAATTTATATAAGTAACATATACGTATTCAAGAATGGAACAAATTAATGAGCTGTTAAGTGTTTTTAGAGTTAAAATGTTTTCAAAATCGGATGTAGCTCTATTAATAAATCCGAAAAATTTAAGAGATTTGTTAATGGTGTAGTCAATGAGTGCATAAATAATAGTTTGTTGTCTTAAATCACCCCAAGATCTCTTATTGAAGTTACAACGGAAAGAATTTAGTCATTAAATTTATAATCAAAAGTAATATTTTTATTTAGATCTACGGTAATTTTTTTTTGTATTTATTTATATGTCATTTAAGGTTATTTATTTTGCACTAGACATGAATAAAATCAATATCATCTTGTAAAACAAGACAGTCACTAACATTTTCAATTCCTTTAAGAATCTTATTATCGTCAGCAAAAAGGCAAAATTTTGTGGTAGAGAACGCAATGACAACATCATTAACAAATAAATTAAAAAGAAGGGGGGCTAAACGAGTGCCTTGCGATACACCTGATGTAACCATAAAACTATTCGAGATGAAATTATTAATCATGACACTTTGTTTTCTTTGGAAGAGATAGGATTTTAGAAATGACAAGAATGGGCCTCTAATGCCAATAGCATAACGTTTAGAGAATAGAGTTTTTTGATCGACTTTGTCGAAGGCCTTAAAAAAGTCAGTATAGAGTACATCAACTTGTAGATTGTTTTCAAATGCTCTTAAAATTGTAGCAGTGAATAAAAGTAGATTTTTAGTGGTTGACGAACAGCAGATTTAAATCCATGCTGTTCCTCGATCAGTACATTCTTAAAAACAGGAGTTATTTTATTACTAATAATAGCTTCAAATATTTTCGGGATAGGAGAAATTTTGGAAATGGGTTAATAATTCGCAATATCAGATTTTATATCAAACTGGCGCGTTTTTTCATACAATTCAGAAGTAAGAGTCAAATAATGAAAGTTGTATATTATAAGTTCAATATTTTTTGTATTCCCATGTTAGAAACTAGTTGCTTGTTGAGTATTTAAGTGTGGACATCTTGGCGTTTATAAACTCCATTTGGTAAAGCCAAGTTGTTCTTACCACAAATTTGTTAGCCTTAGAATAGGATCTTGTTTCGTTGGCTGTAAATTATTTATTCCAAATTAAGAGAAAATCTCCACATTTATAAACAGCTGTTTACTTCTAAAATACACAAGTATATAAAATATTTATGTAAATAAAAACAATATAATAGTAGGATCTCAATATGACAAACGAATAAATTGTTTTGAATAATTTTTGATGCCAGCAGTGATTTATCAATTTATAATATTTATTCCATAAATTCATGCTGACAATGTAATTTGCTTTGTGCATCATTATACCTATTCACTATCCTTTGTTGTGTCATTCACAAAGCAGAATAATTAATTTTGTGTCCCAATTAAATCATTAAAAAAAGGAAATATCACACAAATTGGTTGATTCGTAAGTCCGTGTAATTTATTGTAGTCCTGGGACTATTTTATTTTTTTCAAATTAAAAATACATATTCATTAAGTTAGGCGCATTTTGCTTCTTTGGGTAAACAACCCAAGTTAAGCAGGAATGTTTCATATAGGAAATGAATATAAATATGATTGTTTATTAAACATTTAAGTTACATATTCAAAATACCAAATAATTACAATGATTATAAAAATATGCATAAATCTTAAATTTAAAAAGTACGAATACGATTAGATAGAAATAAATTGTTTCAGATGATTAAGTAGTATATATTTATATATAAAAATTAATAATATAAAGAACCAAACTTTTTTTTAAATACAAGTTTATATATAAGATTTTAGCAAAAAGCATTACTAATTTATTTATTAACGGCCGTAGCAAATTTGTACTAATTTTACAAAATAGTGAAAAATAAACAAAGAAAATAGTAAAGGGAAAGCAAAGTTTATAAACAAATCATAAGACTTGTGATAAAACTGCATAAGATCACCTAAAAAATAAGTAAAAGTGTTTTTAAAATTTACAAACATAATATTACGTAAATGTGTACGCCCATTACGTAGGCACATTATTTATATTGTATACGTTAGTATAAATATTTGAATTTTTTTTATTTATTAACCGATGAAATTTTTGGTTCATTGTTTATGGTATGTTATTTGTTTTATTTTATTTCATTCAGAAAACATACAGTCATACATCTTAAGTATTTAAAACAAGTTTTTATTATAAAAAAATAAATAGAGCAACTTTGTTTTTAACCACTAATTTTTATTTTTCACCGACCGGTTTCAAAGCAAACAAGCTTCTTTGTCAAGGTTTACGTAAGTAATGAATTGATTCCTTTTTATTTTATATTTTAAATAAAAAGGAATCAATTCATTGGTTACGTAAACCTTGACAAAGAAGCTTGTTTGCTTTGAAACCGGTCTGTGAAAAATTAAAATTAGGGGTTAAAAACAAAATTGTTTCATTTATTTTATTATAATGAATAACCACAAAGTAAGTGCTTCAAATATAAACTTTATACAAGTTTTTATTAATTATGTTAATGATAATAACATTAAATTTTGCAAAAATAAAACCTAAGCGAGAAAATAATGATTTTACAATCAACATTTGGGTTTTCCGCTGAGGTTATTATTGGTAATAAATGAAAATATCGGATACACACTCCGAGCCATCCATGCACACATATATGAACGCATGCATATACACACATGCATACGCGCATCTACATGTTGCCATGTACAAATAAAACATACACAAACACATACATACATTACATGCGATACATTTATATAAATATTTATTTCCATTTATTTATTTATTATTTAGTTACATTGAGAAAATTGAAGAGTATCCAATTCATTCTCAACACATTCCAAAATATACACATCAGATTTGTTAAATAGGAAAGAGAAAAAAAAGTCTTGTCAAATGGACATACATATTTTGTATGTTTTATTTACATGACTTCCTTTGGTTCTGCATCGCGGTAGGTAGAAAAGCCTGTGTTGCCTTTGTGGAAGATAATTAATATCGGAATTATGTATGCGACCACCAATGAGTTGACAAAAGTGAACACTCAAATAAATATCTCTTCTCCACAACAATGATCGGTAGCCCAGCATTCCTACTAAGGAGTCAGTCGGGAAAAGCCACGGGTAAAATCCATACTCCCTGAGATACAGATAAAGCAGATTTTTTTTCATTTTTCAAAAAACACTCAAGTTACTTGCTTACGAGGGCCGTAAAAATAAAACTAATTGTTATTTTTTCTTAAAATGTTGACAGACGTCATATGTTGAAAAGAAGATGCCATAACCAATATGGCGTTTGATGAGACATAACGTCATCAATCGAAGGCAAGCTTTCCGTCAAATGACCCTCGTGCGCTGAACTTGGTTTGAACTGTGTGAAAAAAACTTGAAACTTGAAAACTTGAAAACTTGAAAAAAACTGTGTGTGTTTACTAAATGTTATTAAATATTTGTATTTAACCACTTACCGACGTTTCTGTGTCAACCGGTTTTAAGACATACCCGTCTCATTGCCAGGACATCAACTAAGCCAGCATGCAAACCAACATGCAAAACCCACTATACCTCTTCACCATAGTTGTTGGACAAAAATATAAAACCAACACGACATGCATTTTATTAAGCCCATGCACTGATTAGGACAAACATGCACTGATTAGATTATGAACATATTCTGTTGTTTGAGAATTAATTAAAAAAGTAGAGGGGGTGGAGGGAGGGGGTAAGCTTAATAGCTTCAATAGGGTGACTATTACAGTGAAACATCGTATAAAGGACTAAATTGGAAGTTTGTTTGATTATTGATCAAAGGAACATTATTTTTTAAAGCTTTCCTAATGTAAATTATTCCATATTATTTACTTTTAACCCTTTATTATTGTATGTAACTCCTGTGTTTTTATTGAAGTCATGATTTAAATTGATCATGTGATTTGCGAATTCAGAGAAATTATTATTGTGAAGACACTTCATGTGTTCTTTAACACGAATATTAAAATTTCTTGATGTTCTTCCAACGTTAACTGAAGGACAAGAATTGCATTTTAATCGGTAAACACCTGAATTATTTTATATACTATTTTTATTTTTATTATCAAGCAATAATTTACCAACCTGTAATCATAGAAAAGTCAGTAAGTGGTTTTATACAAATATTTAATAGCATTTAGTAAAATGTTTGACCACAAAGTTAATGCTTTAAATATTAATAATATGTTTGTTTACTTTACGATGACTTGATTTGTGATTAACTCTTAATTTAGGAATTCCGGGTTATTTAATCAAGCTTCGATGTAATTTTCAATGCATTGATTCAAATACATAAAGGTAGGTAGTTTATTGGTAAAGCTTAAATGTGTTGATTGCACTAATTCATATTATTATGCAAATGACCGTTTAATCAAAACGAGGGTTTGGTACAAAGGATCGTTTTCCAAACAAGCACAACCCCTACAGTCAATACCACGGAAAATGGATAATGTACAATTCGTAGTTCATGTGGAATAAGCTCAAAGCATTACATCTGTCAACTGCAATTAACTAAGCAATTTTCCCGCATATACTCGTATGATACATGTATTAATAAAAAACATTAAAATAGATTGGGGTTGATAAATATTGAAATTGAAATTAACAGCTTTTGTTTAGTAGACAAATAGTTGTTGTACATATTGTACCTTTGGGATGAAAATTACTCAACTAAAAAAATCAACTTTTTAAGAAATTACAAAAGAAAAATGTCAATTGTGACACCTTCGTATTCTTTCGTCGATTATTCTTATTTTTTGAAGTAAGCATCAAATTTTGATTAAAAAAATATACTAAAGTCTTTCAGCTATGAATCTATGAAAAAAACCTCCAGTAAAAATAAATTATTATAAGTTTAAACAGGACATTTATTTGATGAGTCATTATTTGATTGAAAAAAAAACAAACAAAATCCTTTTGATAAATAAGATAATGACATATTTTTTATTGGGTCAGACCAGGTCACCAAACACATGTTTTGTATTTATTCAAGAAATAACATAAACGTAAATAAGTCACTAAGATTATCGATAATTTAAATAATATTTTTTTAATTTTAATTTTAATTCTTGTTTATTAAGAATAAATTGACATTAACTGAAATAAGTCGCTAAAATTATCGGTAAGTCGGAACGAAACAATCATAAAGCTAAATTGGTCGTTTTTGTATTTAAAAAAACAAAATAAACATGCCATTTGTATCAATATAAAATCGACTCAATCAGTTTTCGGTCACTATATGTTTGTCTGCGTTGCATTCTTAAAACATTGAAAATAATATGTATTTTTTTTTGTTTATTATTATGGTTTAACACGAGCACAGCTAAAAAAAATATTAAAAAATTATGAATATCTAAACGAGTGTAATTTTAAATGAATAAAAAAATAAATTAAACTTGTGTCCGTATTTTTCTTGATTTAAAAATCAGCACCAAACGTAAAACAAAATGGTACAGATTTAAAATCATTTCAAATAAAAATTTCCACTCAAATATGTGTTTTGCTATTGCATTTTATTTTATTTTGTATAATTACAAGCATAAAAATGGAATTCTAGTAAACAAAAGAGAGCATTTTTGATAAATATTATCGTTCGCATTTAATCGAGGAAATAACGCTGCTAAAACTGATTGCGATATTTGCGCAGTGAACGGTGAAGAAGCTATGAATTATTTAATAATTTGTGGTATTTTTTTTGTATCGTCTTGGTATCTTCGTTTGGAAAAAAACAGACACAATTTATGTGTACACCTAATATTTTAGTATATAACCACTTTAAATGACAGCCTTTCTAGAAATCAAGCCTACCATCTTAAGCGTAGTTGGTTAATGCGCCGATTACAACAACACAAGCGGACTTTTCTGCACCCATTTTTAATTTTTTTTTACCTGAGAGCAGGCATTACGTCAAAGCAATCATCCAGGATTTCGGTTCTATTTCGCACGCAGAACTGTATTTTCTTACAAAATTACACTCGTTTAAATATTAATAAACTTATTGAGGCTTTTTAGACTGTGCCCGTATCAAGCCATAATAATTATCAATAAAAAAACACGGTAAAATTAATAAGATTAAATTAAATTTATTTCAACAGAGAGGGAAAGAGTTTTCGTGAAGAAATTTGGAAGTCTAGGCATTTACAGGGCTTATGACCTGTCATTGGCTGGTTTAAGTGGCCACTTTACACACTGTGTAACATTCACAATTCTGCCCATGTTTGAACATCCACATTTCCTCAACTCTTCCATCTGTTGACTTTTGTGAAGTGAAAGAGCTGAAACCTCAGGTTCAGCCGGATGAATCTCACCCACGTGATAAAGGTTTCAGCTCTTTCACTTCACAAAAGTCAACAGATGGAAGAGTTGAGGAAATGTGGATGTTAAAACATGGGCAGAATGGTGAATGTTACACAGTGTGTAAAGTGGCCACTTAAACCAGCCAATGACAGGTCATAAGCCCTGTAAATGCCTAGACTTCCAAATTTCTTCACGAAAACTCTTTCCCTCTCTGTTGAATTAAATTTAAATATGAACAACTCCCTAGGGAGGAAATCCAGCCAGTCTGCAAGCATTTGGACATAATCAAACATTGTTAAGATTAAATTATATTGATATGTGATGCAAAACAAAAACAATCCAGAAAAACAAGATATAAATAACAAATAATAAAATTCCAAAGAATACAATTTAAAAAATAATCGCATGTAAATATTAATATATAAATTATATGAATTTAGATTCATACATAATCAAATGCCCGAAAAAAATGTATAATTAAAATCAAGAAAAAAAAAGTATAGTCAAATATAGTGGTATAGAAAAAAAACACTAGGATTATTGAAATCAATAGAAAAAGAATATATATATATATAGAAACATAAATTAAACGAGAAATATGATATGGTGTCTAGAAACTCACTTTATACTTTACTTAGAAATAAGATCAATAAATAATGTACCAAATAAGAGTGATTACGAAATCGAATAATATAATAATAATTAATAAAAAAAATATCAAAATACAAGTAAAAGTATGGAAGGAAAGCAAATTTTACAATTTTTAGCAATTGCTTATTTCGAACTTTAAAAAAATTAACAACCCAATATTGAACACCTTATATTCCATTTAACTTGGACTTGCACCTGAAACGTAAGATTAATCAAGATAAGATTAATTGACAGGCGCCGTGGCGCAGTTAGTTAGACGGCTATCTGAGAAACTGGCGTCGCGGGTTCGATTCCCGCCAGTTGCAAGAAAAAAATCCTAGAAAGATTTTTTCCGCAATTGGTCTGGGTGTTGTGGTGTATTTTTCATTACCTTCTTCCATATCCCCTCTATCCCACCTTCTGACAAGCCTCAAAATAGAGGCTTAGTGGGTAATTCCTTAAAAAAAAAAAAAAACACTGTAACTTCCGGTCACAGATGATAGAAATGCTCTGCATTTGAATTAACAATGCAGTTTTCTATGTACCATTGGGTGCGGATGAAGGTTGATGATGATGATTATTGAACTTATTTGCCTATGCGTTTTCTAGATACAAGTCTAGAAAACTGCTTACGAAATAAGAAGATGAAGGCATTAAAAAATAAAACAGTTTGAAAAGTCTAGTCACGAAAGACATATCACATATGATACATGTTCTAGTAGGACGCGGCGTATGGCGGAATCTTGTTGAAAACTCGTCGTGAAAGCGCAGAGAAGAGCTTTTGGCCACTTGCCAAATGTTTAGATATTGTCCCATATCCCTACATAGTCGCTATTCACCCCTTTACTGGGGAGAAAGTTATTGAATCGCCTACCCCAAGTAAGAAATTGTCATTATACGAAGCCTTTGCCCTTAGAAACATGTTTTTACGAAGTTTTTAGCGTTTTATTGAAGAGTGTATAAGAGTTTGTTCGGAAGTTTTGTCTTGTCAAACGATACAGAGACGTTGCTTGATTACTGAAAACATCTGAAATACGTTTTTTTCTACCTCACCGATCAGTTTACCAGATTTCATTAACATTTTTTTAAAAAGTGTATTTAAATGTTAACATATAAGTGGTGAGTTATCATATAATTATGAATCGATTTGTTGTCCTGGGGCTAGTGTCTCGGACTCGCGGATCAAAGGTCCGTGGTTCGAACCCCGCTCTCACCCAACTTGATTCCCATTTTCTAGTAGTTAATTATTTACAACTGTGTAACATTCACTATTCTGCAGATGTTTGAACATCCACATTTCCTCAACTCTTCCATCTGTTGACTTTTGTGAAGTAAAAGAGCTGAAACCTTTATCACTTGGCTGAGACCAGCCAATGACAGGTCATAAGCCCTGTAAATGCCTAGACTTCCATATTCACTTCTCAAAAATGTTTTCCCTCTCTGTTGAAATAAATTTAAATATAAACAACTCCCTAGGGAGGAAATCCAGCAAGTCTGCAAGCATTTGGACATAATCAAGCATCTCTATAAACATATTACTAAATATTATAATCAATAAATGCTGTTCTGAAGCACTGAGAGACGTAACCCAAACTCTAAAGAAAATTTTATTATATTTTTGATATTTAATATTAGCACTCATAATAAAAATCACGAATTTACTTGTCAAAATATAAAAGCGCCATCCCAAGCGTGAAATATTATTAAACTTTCAAGAGTAATGCGTTATTTAAATATCTCTAAAACAAGAAGAATAAATCTGCCAGAAAAAGGCGGATACGCTTTGATTGTTATATACTGTGGAATCTAAAAAACATAAATAATGTATGGAGTATGGAAATATATCTTGTCTCCATACGTGTGTACACATACGAGGATGTCATTCTGATGCGAATATTCCATAGAGATGTAAGAAATATTATGAAAATTTATTTCAACCCTCGCGGAAAAGTTCCCTTTATATTTTTCTGTACATTTGACTGATACAGTTAGAAACACATTTCTAAAGTTCTGATGCGAAATTTGATAACAATTACTCAATGTAAAAATAGAATAACCACCCTTGATAAATGTTTAGTTTATTTATAGTTGAGTTGAAAAATATCAAACGCCAGTATTTCTACCCAATTTATTTTTGACATTTGTTCAACAAAATGTAATGAAAAAAGTGTGATCATTGCAGTACTATTTAAATTAAAACAGCTCCTTATATTTACAATAAAGGCATTGTTTAAAAACTCAATGCTAAATATTTTCATTCATCTTTAAATTTATTTCTTAAACATTGATACATTTTTATTGCGAGAGAATCTATAGAAAACTGGTGCATTTATTTATTTGTTTTATTAATCGATTTGTGAGTTTACAATTTATGTATTGCTTATTTTATATTAATGAAAATGTTCCCTCACTGGAATGTCTCATGCTGTGAGAGACATTTTTCAAAGATGCTTTATTAAACATACTTCAATCATAATACCAACTACATATAAAACATAAAAAGAACACTCAAAACACACAAACAAAATACTGTTAATAAAAACATCTCTTAACCTTTTTGACTTAATCCACTCATCAATTCGTACGCATCTCACCTCTATTATCATTTTATTAATGGTGATTTTCTAGTGACGGTATTTACTAATTATCTTCATGGACAATGGAAGTACTAAGATTATACTGTGTTTTTTTTTTCAAGAAATCTTTGCGTTTTACCCAAATATTTTAATTTTGGTGGCCATTTTCAACGAGTTGTATATATTTTAATTTCTTGCAACACAGAGGAAAAACATTTTTGAGAAGGGAAAACCAGTCTGCAAGCATTTAGACATGCTCAAAACATCGTTGAGCTGTAAATAATTCACTACCAGTAAATCTAAATCAAGTTGTGGTAGAGTGGGGTGTGAACCTCGGACCTTTAATTCATGAGTTCACGACACTAGCCACGGGACCACAACTTTAATGGAGAAGTAGAGCAATCCTCCTTGACCGAAAGTTGCTTTGATTTTCGATTGCTTTTGCAGCATCAGGGTGAAATGTGTAGTTACTCTACTAGTTGTGTTTGATTTCACGGGCATTGACACCAAACACAACTATGTCAGAAGTTTTAAATACTTTTAGTATGCATGCATTAGTAAAACTTTTGCATAGATTTGTTTTATAGTCATTTAAAACGGAACCACGTAACGTCACTATTCTTTATTATTTTACTAAATATATAACAATTAAAAACCAGTATTTAAAATAAATAATTCCAGCCGACCTCATGAGAAATCGAACCTGTGACCACATATTCGGCAAAAGCATTAACCAGTTCACCACGCGAGGGGCTAATCTCCGCCTGATTGTATTTTGAAAGATTTCAATCGGATAGTTATCGAGTTCAAAATACAAAGAACCATACGAATACTATTTTTTGTTCTGCAAAATACCAAGTTAATATTGTCGTTTTGACTGAATTTTGCGGTATTTGTAAACTAAACTCACTCGAAACGACCTACAGAGAGTACCCACATTATTATACTCAAAACAATTTTTAATTTTGTCAGTCGTAAGTAATTTCTTTGGGGTGTACCAGAATTATTTAATAAACTGTTTTGCATATCAAACGCATAAATTATTATTAGAAATAAATTTAATTGTTTCGATTGAAGTAAAAAATATTAACATTTTTATTAGTTAATTCATTTAAATATTGTATAAGGTAAACAAAGAGCGTAAACATTTTTTTTAATTGTTAGAGGACACATCTTTACTAGACAACTATTCTTATGACGATACAAAAAAAAAACAAAGGTAGAAGATAAAAAATTAAATAGATGTACGAGTCTATAACGATAATAATGAAATTAATATGTGCTTATCTCAATGTTTCTATGACTTTTGACAAAAATTTGTATTCGTTTTCATGAAAAACATCAACCTCGCTAAATTTATAGTTATATTTTTCACATATTCTAGGAATGACACATTGTTTTAAATAGTTAATTAGTGGTTGTCTGTAGAAAACAAAATATTTTGTCTTGGTCTAGATGGCACGCGGAATGGAAGTCTTTTATTATTTCAAGTAGATCAGGGGAATCAAGTTAACTGTTTATTAGTTTGTGCAAAAATAATTGATCTTGCATTTGTTTTTGATTTTGCAGATAGTTTATTCCGTAGTACTACATTTTTTGAGCATAATAAGAGAAGTTAAAGTTTAACCGGCAGTAGACCTGTTGAATTTTTGTCGAACCAACATTTTCCTAGATACCAGACATTTGACACTTATAGACTATACTACAGGTGAATATATGTTTTTTCGTTTTCAATAATGAGTAATGGTTACATATTATAATTTTTTGACTATTCAATAATAAATTAATAATTGTAGTCTGTCTTTACGGGTTATTTAACAAATTACTTAATGTAGACTGTGAAAACCAGGAAGACTAACATTACTAATGAAAAATTAATGACTAGAAAGCGGATTCATGCTAAACTGGCGATATGTATAGAAAAATAAATTTATACTATGTGCAAAAGCAGTATTCTGGAAGTGTATTGCCATTTTAATTGGTGAATTCTAACTTGCATTTGTACGGCTTCTAGGTGCGTAAAATAGTGCATGAGATCTTGCTTTGGTACTGTTATTCATAGAACATCGCATTCAAGTCAAAAGTAATAATATTTTTCATCTAATTGATAAAACATGACAAAAACATCATTCCATGCTCGCACCGCAAACAAAAGGACCATCCCTACTGAAATTTGGAGAGCTGCTAATTGGGTGACTGGCTTAGAAGTACTGGCAACTTTGCTTTTCGTGCGTATGGCGTATGAAATTGAATCTTTCGTTCTCAAATATATACGTTAAGAGTGAGACGTGAAGAGCTTGTGAGACAATTGTAGTTTGGTACCATTTAACTTCATTGCCCGCGACGCAACGGCGATGTGCAACACGCAGGTAATTTTTTTATTGTTTCAGTGATTTATCTGCAATTTATGAAAATGATTTTTCTGTTACTAATAAGAAATAATTATTTGCAACAAAATTTTAACTGATACGTGAACGTATGATGAGAAATACCGAAAATCTTAACCCAGCATTCATTATATTTATAAAGATATTCAAGTTGTTTTATAAAGAGAGAGTAAAAAACACGATCAATATATAATATTTTAAGCTAATTCATACCAATTTATCTTCATCCCACACTATGTTAATGGCGAAGATATCTTTGAAAGGCCCAAAGAATTTCAAGTTTTGTGACGAATTAATGTTTCTCTAGGAAAATATGATGCCAAATGAAATGATGTTGAAGTTCAGCATCCTAGCTTAAAAAAAATATGGATACAACATCGGATAGTACTTAAATAATCAGAAAATTATTTAAATAACAAGTTGCATAGAAATGACTCAGTCGTTATAATTTTACATAAAGACAAAAAAGTGTATTTTTTTATTACGTGAGTAAAATCAAAAAATCATCCTTGAGTAAAATAAAGTGGGTACCACATGTATGTACACAGTAGTAGTCTTTTTATTTCATTCGTTTATGGAGTGAACAATACAATCGACCTTTTAAATGCAGAAACAGTGCAGTTTTTCTAACTTTGTTGGCACATCCATATGTAGGTTGCCAATGCATTACTTTAGTGTCAACTGAGAAGATGTCACAGATTAAACAAAAATCTAGGCACTATTCCAAAGAAAAATAGAACTACAGAAAATGGCAGCTTTACGAACAAAATCAGCGCTAAAAGAAAATAATTGCCATACACATTAAATAATCATTAAAAGATTCAAGTATTCACATATTACGATAGAGATTAAAAAGATTTTAGAGAAAGGAATATAAAGTCTAGACATCTACGGGGCTTATGACCTATCATTGTCTGAAGTGACCATTTTACACACTGTTATATTTACCACTCTGCCTATATTATTTAACTTCACAATCATCAACTAATGAAGGAATTGAAGGTATATACATGTTCAAATGAAAGGCAGAATCGTGAATATTACAAGTGTGTAAAGTGGCCACTTGGCCACAAAGTGGCAACCAGCCAATAACTAAATTTCTATATTCCCTTCTCCAAAATCTTTTTCATAGCTGGTTCAATATTTTTTTTAAATTTTATTTTGGAAATCAACAGTTCTATATACATATTTATAGTAAACAAACAGATATAGTGTATAAACAAAGTATACAAAGTTAGCTTAGAAAATATATTACATATTAAATAAATACATATAAGTTTATTCATATAAAAATGTTATTTTTATGTACTTGCAAATATTTTTCAATAATCATAGAATTTTTATTTTATTTTTTAAGAACAGTAAGTATTGTAAATTGGGCGGGATTAGGACAAAGATGTTTGAAGAGAGAATAAGCAGGGGAATGGCGATGTACATATTTATTATTATAATGTCTAATATGTTAATATTAATAGATCTCTAAGGGGGTTGAATCTAGTCCTTTGTTGATTGATATTAAAAATTGAAAATATTTTTGACATTCAAGAATGTTAGTGAAAATCCTTCATGAAAGTTCATTGTAATTAATTATAGAAATAAAATACATGTGATCATTAAATCCAAAAATTTGGGATAACCTGTGACCGGCTTCATCGTTTTCGCGTCATCTTCGAAACTTTGTCAAAAATTCTTTCAGACAAAAATAATTAACCATGTTTTATGTCTAGCCAAACTCATGTAGACAAGAACTTGATGCTACCCCCTTGGAGATACTTGTATTAATATATTAAAACAGATATGAACATTTTATAGAAGGGAATGTAAAAGTCTAGTCATTTACAAGACTTATGACCTAAAATTGAATGGTTAAAAGAGCCACTACACACACTGTAACATTCACCATTCTGCCTATGTTTAAACATCTTTATTTCTTCAATTCCTACATCTATAGATCTTTGTAAAGATGGAAAGTGAATTTACCAATTTTAATGCAACATGCAACAACGCGAATCCATGTTCAATTGATTTCATTTTTCCAGGATTTTCACCCTCAGCAAGACCTGGAAACGCCTAGATTTTTACTCTCTCTAATAATTAATTCATCTCAGTTGAGACGTTATTAATTTATATTGTTTTAATCAACGTCACTCTTTTCATTCCTGTTCTCCTAACAAGCCATTTTTAAACGATAAAATATTTTATGTATTCCGTTACCTTGCAAAAATGGAGAAGTTTTTCAAAATTATTAGTAATTTATTTATGAATAGTTTAAAAAATGTAGCCAACGAAAGCTTTAACATTCCATGTTCAATATAGCATACTCAATACAGTTCATATTCTGTGGATATTGAAAATTCACTTCATGTAGTTAAAGGATGTTTTGCTATAAAATGTTTATTTACATTAGCAAAAAGGCTTCAAAGGATAATATTTTATTAAAATGCGTTTATAGAAATGTTTGTGGTTGGTTAAACGTAAAAATTTTTGAATGAGATTTGACTTTTTTAAGAAAACATTAATATTATTTTTAAAAATGTCCCAAAGGCGGCTTCTAAACCAAAATATATTTTCATTTATCTTTGTTGCACCAAATAAGGGAATACGTTTGAAAAAAAAGAAATATAGAAGTCTAGGCATTTAAAGGGCTTATAACCTTCCATTGATTGGTTCAAGTGGCCACTTTACACACTGTGTAACATTCACCATTCTGACTATATTTTCACATCCACATTTCCTCAACTCTTCCGTCTGTTGACTTTAGTGAAGTAAAAGATCTGAAACCTTTACCATGTGTGTGAGATTCATCTGGCTGAACCAATGCATCTACTAGGCAACGCCTGAAAACAGTTTAACAATTGTATGCTCTTTCTTATACCAATTAGTTTGATCGGCAATGTTTGAAGTATGTTAAAATGTTTGTAGAAAGGCTAGATTGAAATGGAGGCAAGAAACATAGGCAGAATGGTGTGGGTCCATCCTCTCTTCCCACCCCTACCCTACTCCTTCCTTTACACGCGGTGATGTAACATCGAGTTAGCACAAGCAAAAACATCATATTCTGAAGTTAAAACATTTCAAAAAAAAACTCAAAGAACCGTTTAATAATTTGTTTCAATAATTTATACATTTTTTAACATAATCTGTTAAAGCAAAATAATTTAAAAATCATAAATACACCGGTCATATAACCAGCGTGCACTCTCATCTACTGACAATAACATATTAATTTGAAGTTTTTTTATTTCTTTCACGCAAACACCGGCCACAGAACAGCGTTTTAGTCTTCCTTATTTTAAGTTATATTCTCGTGCTCTTTCTTTTACTGTAAAACAGATTAATTGCGGTTCTGGCATCACTTTCATTCGTATAAATATTCTTTGCAGAGTAAGGATAAATATTTTTTTAATTAAAATCCAGCATATTTGTATAAATTTTTATTTCCAAATACGATGGGAAAATATTTATTTGAAGAAAACAAAAAAAAACAACTTCAGCATTTCAATAAACAAGAGAGATATATCAAGTCTCTTATCCTATGTAAACTCGTGTTACATCATTGCCACACATGAGTTAAGTATAGTATATTTATATATGTACATATATATATATATATATATGTACATATTTATATATATATATATATATCTTTACAAAATTCAAACTAACGGTAAAAATATTAAAATTTATTTCAACAGAGAGGGAAAACATTTTTGAGAAGGGAATATGGAAGTCTAGGCATTTACAGGGCTTATGATCTGTCATTGGCTGGTTTAAGTTGCCACTTTACACACTGTGTAACATTCACCATTCTGCCCATGTTTGAAATCCACATTTCCTCAACTCTTCCATCTGTTGACTTTTGTGAAGTAAAAGAGTGTTTCTTCCTTCTCAAAAACGTTTTCTCTCTCTGTTAAAATAAATTTAAATTTGAACAACTCCCTATGGAGGAAAGCCAGCCAGCCTGCAAGCATTTCGACATACTCAAACATCGTAAAAATATTTGTTGTCAATTTCCTTAATTAAATGTTGCTCTTTGACATTTCAGTCATATTTAAGTTTTTAATTTGAATATTAAGGAGTTAGGTTTTTTTTTGTTTTTATTGTTTTTTTACCCTTCGTGTTTTTTCTACAGTACTTCATTTGTTTTTTTGTTAAGTAACTTGAAAAGCTTCTTTTAAAAAAAATTTCACCCTGTTATAGTTTGTATGTGGGTGAATGTATATGTGCGTGTGAGTGAGTGTGCGTGTGCATGTATATGGGTGTATAATTATACATGCAGGCGCACGCATGCGCATTTGCACGCATTTGTATGTGCACTTATTAATAATAAAATGTTTTATTTACCTATATTATACTAGCTGACCCAACAGAAGTTGTCCTACCCGAACGTTGGCTTGCCTTGGAAAAATAACTTGAAAAATATTGATCAATAGGTACCTAGGCACTAGTTTGTGATTAAATTCCAAAACTAAAAATTGTCAATTTAAAACAAATATTGAATTTAAGTGGCTACTTGTTTTTGTTGAATTCCAAAACGTTAAATAAATATTTTTTCAAATATGGCATTCTTTTTGCAAACGTCAAACTTCAGTCGTCTCACCAACAAAGGCGTGTACTTATATAAATGTAGGAATACAATTTTTAAAAATGTATTGAATTTAATATTTTTTAAGTGTTACCAAAAATCCAATAAAAAGAAATAAATGGGTAGAAATTATAAGGAATTTAAAAAAAGAATCTGATTGAGATCCATAATAAAAAAATGCTCTTTGTAAACATTCAAAAACAAACTTGTCTTATACACAAAAAAAAAAATATCTTTCCATTTTTTTGCAAATGCATTCTTTTCGAATGCAACCCTGGTAGATCGATGAATAAAACATTTATGCTCCTAACTTCTTTTTTACATATTCAATTAAAGATTTTTATGTCTACAAACACGCACAGCGCAAATATCTATATTTCTCTGAAAACCGTACATAAATCAGTTAAGCCGTTTAGGAGGAGTACGGTGACATCACACGTACATAGGAATTATATACATATATATATATATAAAGATAAAACAAAATAAAAATAAGTATTTTTGACGGTCCCGTATTTTTCCTTGCTTTTAAGTGATAAAGTTGTTTATATAATATGGCAGGCTTGTACCAAAATAGCACGCATCATTGAATTCCACTCACTGTATTGAACGTTTTCTAACAAACAAAAAAACACTCTGTATACTTGGCAATTTAGCTCTCCTGAACGTAGTATTCCGTAGTATTATGAAGCCGAGGTAGTTTGCGGAAATAGACTTTCAACCTACATTGTTACTTTAATGACCCAATATGTACTTGAGGACCACTTCATTTGGAGCCAAGGAAAACTCCAGGCTCTTGAGATAGCTCGCTATTACGAGAACAACGTAAGCATTTATTAAGACGTCGATTGAGCGGGTGTTTATTTAAGGAGAAGCTATCCTTATGTTTAATGGGCCTTTTGATGCGGTGCTAATATGCATGAAAGTGATTCAATGTATCGGAAAGTTATTTCCTTATTTATCACGGACGCATTAACGATAGCGATCAACTCATCGAGTGCCCACGCAATAATTTCGTTATCGGAAAACGTAAATTCATTGACTTCCGTAAACTGAATATTATTTCCAATGAAGTCATTTAGAAAATCATTCATTGAATTAAATCCATATAAAACACGTACAAGAAAATATGATTTTACACGTAACCACTTACCAACTTTTCTGTGTCTACCGGCTTGAGACGTACCCGTCTCTTCGTAAGGACACTAATTATACTTACATGCAACACCCAATATATACCTTCACCCAGTTGCGAACGGTGATTTTATTTACAGGTTAGCTATAAAAACATTATTAATTTGTTCCTACATAGAAGGCACATAATACATTAAGTTATTTATTTATTTATGCTTTATTAAATTAGTTCATAGCATCATAATACAATATTAACATATTTTTTCAAATTAATTTTTGATATTTCGATTTTTACTATTTCCTTTATTTCTTCAGGTAACTCATTGTACAGCTTTAATCTCTTGTACAATGAGTTTTGAGATTATGTTTTTTTCCTCGTTGGTTTTATCTTATCTTTTTCTTACCCCTTGTTTCATATGTATGACATTGTTGGTTAAATTTTATTATTGTTTTTATTTTATTCATCCCCTCAATTATTTTATGCATAAAAATTGCCACATTATATTTAATTTGTTGCTTTACTGTAAGCAAGCCAATTTTTTCGTGCATTTTTTCTACATTAGAATATATATTTTTTTGAGTAAAATACTCATCGCCTTATTTTGAAGAATTTGTATATTTTTAATTTTTCCTTCATCACATGAAAAAAGACTGTGAGAACAGTAATTTTTGCAAGGACATAATATTATTGTTTTATATATAATAAAATACTACTTTTTATATCAATTACATTTCGTAATCTTCCCATAAATGGATTTTTTTTTGTTACATATTGAGGAAGTAGACCCCGAGATACATTACTTCGTCCACAGAATTTATATTCAAATTACCAATAATAATATTGTAACCCTGGGGTATTATTTTTTTTCTAATATTCATATAATCTGTTTTTAACATATTAAATTTTAATCTATTTACTTTTAACCATTTTGATATGTTTCATAAATTGTAATTAATCTTATTAATAACTATTTCATAATTATCTCCTGATATGTAAACAAGTGCATCATCTGCAAAAAATTGGATTTTCATGTCATTTATGTATTTGATAAACAATTATATTATATTATAAATGAATTATATTATAATGTAAGTGTTTACTATAAATTGCCATTTTTTCGGTGGTTCTGTGTGATACACCAACTCTTATCTATGAAATCAACTCAAACGACACTTTGTGATGTATTATATTGTGTAGCTATATTATCCATTAACTTAACAAATACCTTATATAAAAGTTTATTAAAAATGGCCCAATGAATTCAGTCAGTATTAGATATTTACATTACGATTAGGATGCCAACTGGCCGATTTGTTCTAGAAATGAATAATGCTGAAAACGACCGCGTTGAGCGCCACATGTGTTGCGAGTCATATGTCAAAAGTATCATCTCAAAGAAAAATAGTCTTTGAAAAATAATGTTTCTAATACTGTTTCCCAAATCGAGAATCTTCAAAGAATTTGTGTAATCTGCAAGTTTACCTTGGAAAAAAATCCTGCCACTAGGTTTAATATATTATGTTCAAAGTATAGTACACTTATTTGTATGAATAAATAAAATGTAGTAATTTGCTAGTTCTATGGCTCATTTGCTGGCGCTGGCGTATTTTTTTTAAATATGTTTATTTATATTTGGAACAAAATACAAATGGTGCTAATGATTTATAAGAAATAAGAATTATTGTTTGTAAGCAACCCTTACATGCTCTTAGTTTAAGTATGTGGGTTTAAACACCCTTACGAGCATGTGGTTTTAAATCAGGATGTTTGCTTTATATTTTTGTGCAACAACTATAGTGAACGTGAGTATTGGGTTTTGCATGTTAGTTTAATTGTTTTCCTGACAAAAACTCGGGTACGTCTTACAACCGGCAAACATTAAAAAGTTGGTAAATGGTATTCAAAGATATTTTAAAACATTTTGAAAATGTTTGACCACAAAGTTAATGCTTTAAATACTGATAAAGAATATGATTTTATTGGATAGTGTTTTTTTAACATGTATAATAATTCATATGATGTTACATAAGATGACAAAGTCTACATAAAATACCAGACTGTATACATATCTTTAAAAAAAAAGAACATCGTATTTTGCTGTAGAAGATCTGACATACATGATAATTTTTAACGAATGTCGTAAAATGCGTTTTTAAACTGAAAAAGTATGTGTTTTATTTGTGTTTTCAAATAACTAAATTTTAAAAATTGGCATATTTTGCTTAACCCTTTGATCCCTGACAAAACAAATTTATCCCGGTGTCAAATAACTCATATCTCTTTGTATGAAAATGCATTTAATATAACTTATCACTATCGGTACATATTTGAATATTTTTAATAGTTTTGGCCATCATAAAGTAATTAGTTCCAAAAAATGTGATTGGTTATGTTAAATTATTACTCAATATTATAAAATGATGGCAAGTTTGTTCTTTTTTATTATAATCTGGGTTTTGCATTTATTTTTGTAAATATATCGAATTAAAAAAAAAACAACTTTCAATATTGCAATTCCCTGGCGGTACAAATTTATACCACTATTTTTTCTTTAATATTCAGACTAGTAAAAAAACAAGAAAAAATCGTAATCGATTTCAAGTTATAAATAGCATAATTAATAAAAATAACCAAAAAAACGGTATTCAACGGAGAATCAAACATGTACTCAGGAAGCAAAAGATCAAATACAGCCAGGAATCCTAGCCTCCTTTTTCGCTTTAAATCTTGCAACTCTCGCGTAAATGTCGCGCTCACGAGAATATGAGTTTCAAAGCTTTTACTGCATAGGGCGAACATTGAAACAAATAGGGGAAAATAGAATATTTTTACGTAATGCGCAAATACAGAAAAATGCAAAACGGACCACTTAATGGTTTTTATTTATTTTTATTTTCCTTGTAATTTAACCTTGTAATAAAAGTGATTTATAGAACTTTATAGAACTTGCCCGAGCTCACGAAGCAAACAGACGCTTTTATCATTTTCAATTTCGTTTATGTTATTTTCATTTTGATAGATTCATTTACTTAGTTTTAAGAAGTGAAGATCCATCACTAGAAATTATAGAACTTATAGAAATTATAGTTATTATGGTATTGAGATTTGGGCATTTGCAGGGCATATGAACTGTCATTGACTGAGTAAGTTAATACTGAGTAATATTTACCACTGTGCCGGTGTTTAAACATCTACATTTCCTTAACTCATCTATTTGTTGACTTTTGTGAAGTAAATGAGTTGAAACGTTTATTTGTGAGTGAGATTCATCCGGCTGAACCAATTCACATTTTACCTTCTAGGCAACGCTTGAAAACAGTTTTTCAATTTTTTTACTACGTCGTATACCAGTAAGTTTAAGTAACAATATTTTGAGTGTGTCCAAATGTTTGTAGACAGGCCGCTATACATTTACGTGAAACATAAAATTTGGTTTTCAAAATCCAGTTAAGAAAATATGATATTATTTTTAACGATGTACATTTTATTTGAGTTTTTTGTTGTGGATTTATGTTCATATTTTTTTATTGCACTATACAAGGCTAAGAGATCCCATTACAGTGGTAAATTGCGACACAAAACCCCCAGACTTAAGCAAAAAATATAAATTAGATCTCCTCGGGAATCGAGCCCCAAACTTTCCGCACGTGGTATTTTTTTTAAATCTACAGGCTTATGAAAGCCTTAACAGATTGGCATAAATGAGTTTATATTATATTACATGATTTAATTCAAACAATCTTAAAATCAATTAAAATTTACAAACATATAATTTCGGCATAATCTAGGCGGACATGGTAAGTGTGTCATCGTGAATCAGGATTGACATCACCGCTTGCTTCGTGAATGCTTGCCTTTGCTGTAGAAACACATCGACATAACCGTTTCATGAGATTTACAAAATGTAAACCTTTAGCCAGGGAGCTGCCATTGTTTTATTACATTTTGAATATTTTTATCTTTAATCACCATGAAAGAATATGATATTTTACTTTTGTGTCAAGTAAAATATCATATTTTGTGTTTTTTGTTCTCAATATGGGCAATGCAACACAGAGAAAAAAAAGTTTGTTTTACGTATGTTCTTGAATATTTTTATTTAAAGTTTTATATTACACTAGCTGATCCGAGAGACGTTGTCCTGCCCGAATGTTGGATGGCCTTGGAAAAATACTTTTTATTGATAAGTAGATACCTAGGTACTTGTTTGTGATTTAATGTTTATTTGTGAAGATCAAGTGCCGAAATTTAACAACTTATTATTTAACGTGGCGGCCTCCGTGGTGTAGTGGTCAAGACGCTTGACTCACACACGGAAGGTTCCGGGTTCGATTCCCGGTGAGAACACGAAAATTAAAATGTGATTTTTCTCAAGCCTGGGTGCTCCGTGATGTAATTTACCACTATTATTAGGCCTCCTGGCCTGTTGTGGTGCAAAAAAAAAGTAAAATGTACAAAACTATTTCTGTATGATATAGTGCTACCTATCAATGTTCATTTAAAAATACAAATGATTCCTTTTTTCCTGTATCACGTAAAATTACTCGAATATCAAAAGTAATACACAAGTGTATCTGACATCTTAATCAAAAAAATAATCAGAAATTTTAGGCGGGAAACATGCGTAATAACAAACAAAATTAAAAAGAAGCAGATATATTCCTTGGTACCCACACTCTACACTACGCAGATGCGTTTCTACTATCATCTCCCAGGGAACAGCCAAATGTGAATCAAGTGTTTTTACAGTTATTTACTAGGAAAAAGACAATAGATCCTGTTTACTGCATACGAAAATAAAATAGGGATGAGTTTGAGTTTGGGTATCGTCTATTGTCTTGTTAACTTTAATAATAAGTTAAGGAATGCTATCTTTGTTTAGTTTTTTATATTTTTCTTTTAGTGCTGTTACATGTTCACTTAATTGCCATACTTACTAGTTCTTTGCTCAATGTATTATTATTGCGTTTCTTAAAATTATTTTTTATTATTAACTTTTTAAAATCATTCTTATGTTGTTGAAATTCCATTTGTCGATGCGTTTTGAAGGTGCAAGACTTTTTGTGATGTTAGCTATCATATTATGTAAATGTTATCAACTATCAAATATCTAAATTAAGTAAATGGGGTCTAGAATTTCAACCGTCCATGCGCTCAGTAGCTGCAAGATTTGTTGTTATCTAACTTCTGATTTTATAAATTTGATTTTTATTTCGTTTTTAAAATATCATTTAAACTCTAAACTTCATTGTCAAATAAAAAAATTAAAAAATAAAATGTTAATAGGGGCTAGATTTCTTATTGTCCATGCGCTCTGTAGCTGCAAGACGTTCTGTTATCTAGCTCATATAAATCATAATTGTAATATATCATAATTGGAGACGAGGAACTAGAATCCCAACCAACATGCGCTCTATAGCTGCAAGACGTGTTGGGATATTTATCTATTGTACAGCGCCCTTGAGGTGATTTTCACAAAAATGTTGCTAAATAAATTATCCAAACATTATTATTAAATTCCAAAACTAAAAATAGTTTATATTTTAATATTAAATTTTAGTAGGTACTTGTTTATGGTTGAATTCCAAAACATAAAACAAATATTTTTTCAAATATGGCATTCTTTTTGCAAACGTCATACTCCGGTCTTTTTACCAACAGAGGGAAGTACTTATTTATGTAGGTATACGATTTTTTTTGAATGTATTAAATTCAGTACATTTTTTTTATAATTAATAAAACATTTAATACAAACATTACATATTATACTCCCAGGAGTTATTAGAAACTCATTTGGGATTGTACATAAGAAAAAACATTTTTTTGACAATACATAATATCATACAAATTAATATATCCGAAATAAAAAGAAAACATTATTGTATAAAGCAAATTATTAATGTCGTAATAGAACTTTCTTTTTCATACAATTCTTTCTCTGTTTTTGATGTGTATTATTATTATCTTATCTCTTTCTGATATTAATTTATCAAATATTTTTGTGTACCGTATATTATATTATTTTCACATATATACTTACTGTTAACTAATTTTCATTATTTGTTTTTAAGATTAATTTGTTAATAACATTTTTTTTATACGTATATATGTGTATATATGTGTGTATATATATATTTAGAATTCTTAATAAGTTATTTACAATTTGTTTTTTAATTTTAACATTGTTCTTATATTCATATTTTTAATCTTTTTTTTTTATGCAAAGTTTCGCTTTTTATTTTGCATTGCAGTTTGCTTTTTATTGTTTCTACATGTATATAAAATCTTTTTTTATTTCTTTTAATGTGTTGTGTATTTATAAAACTATTACTTTCTTTGTTTGTAGTTACCTGTATATTTATTTTTATACTTATAAGTATATGAAAATGTATTTATTTTTTTGTTTGAATTCTTTACAAGTTACTTACAATTTGCTTTTTAATTCAATTACTTTTATTATATCCATTTAAATTTTTTTTTTTTCTTTTTACTATGTAAAGTTTCACTTTTTATTTTGCATGGCAGTATGCTTCTTATTGTTTCTAAATGTATTGTTTATCTTTTAAATTTTTACGCACTATGTTTGTACTTAACTGTATATTTTTTGTAAATGCCCCTTGGGCGTATTGTAAAATTAAATAAAATAAAATAAATAAATAAAAAATATAAAACACCATCTTATATAAACTTCATTAAAAATGATCAATATCAAAAAGATTTAAGAAATATTTTTTAATTGCGACACTTCTGGATTTTTTATTCAGTTTTTCGTGTCTTAGCACATCAGGCAGTTTATTATATTCGGAATGGCCAATATTTTCCAAGGATCTACTGCCAAACTGCCAAACATGAAGATTCCTTGAATAACGCGTATTGTAATTATGACCAAATGTGTATTTTAAATTTGAGTGAGCAGAAAAGTTGATGATTTTTAAAATAGTATTGGTTATGTCATGCAGTGGCATTACCTTAAAAAGAAGTATCTTTGTTTGTCGGTAGATATCCTTGACATGAGAATCCCGTTGTCCAAGAATGTTTCTTAATTTTAGTATAACCAAAAATCCAGTAAAAAGAAATAAATGGGAAAAAAAATTAAGAAAAGAATCTGTTTGAGATCCACAAAAAAAACAAATGCTGTTTGTAAACATTCAAAAACAAACCTTTTTTCATACACAAAAAAACAACATCTTTCCATTTTTTTGCAAATGCATTCTCCTCGAATGCAACCCTGGTAGATCCATAAATAATACATTTATGCCCCTAACTCGTTTTTACGTAATCGATTAAAGATTTTAATATCTACAAACACGCACAGCGCAAAGATCTATATTTCTCTAAAAAAACCGCAAGAAATCGTACCGAGGAATTATATATATAAAGAATGCGTATTAGTATTGAAATATTAATTAACATGGCTAGCCACGAGCACAGCCTAAAAAGGGATATTAAGTTCACGAACCTGTAAATAAGTGTATTTTTTTAATGAATAAATTGAATGATAAATAAATAAATTATAATTCTCTTTATTAATTCAATTCTTGGTAACAAAAGTCTACAATATATGCAAGAAAAGCGATTTGCTTATAAATTTTAATAAATCGAAGGTGATGGTTTTTGAAAGGGATGAAAATATAACTAAACGTGAGATATTCTAAATCAGGTTAAAGAATTTGTGTACCTGGGAAGTATGTTAACTAGGGATGGAAAGACCGAGAAAAATATTGAAAGGAAGATGAGTGCCGGGAACAGGGTGAACCAAAATCTACTTTGGCAAACAAATGTTTATCGCGGGAGGCTAAACTAGTGGTTCACAACGGAGTTCTAGTACCAACTGTAATGTATGAAAGCGAAGTATGGAATTGGAAAAATGATGATGAAAGTAGGTTAAATGCTATCAAAAGCGATCCCTCAGGCAAATGTGTCGTAAAGCAATGTATGATAGATGCACAAATGTCGAGATCCGTGAAGTCTGTAAGGCTGAGACATGCATTATCGACAGAATCAAGAAAGCGGCGTTGCGCTGGTTTGGACACGTAGATCGAATAGACAGCAAAAAAAACGGCTAATAGGTTCTCGATGCAAATGTTGATGGGTGCAGAAAACGAGAAAGACTAGGAAATACATGGCACAATCGAGTCCATCAAATACTTATATTAAATAAGATGTACGTGTCAAAAGTAGAAATAATCAGCGTGCGTGCATGAGAAGATGTATGAATGTAGAGGAAGCGAGGTCTGTATGCCAAGATAGAGTGAAATGGTGTTCTATCCTCTCTGCCTACTTCTACGGGAAAACGGCGTAATGGTTTGTTTTGTTTGTTTGTTTTTAACTATTTTACTCAATTGTCTTTTAATATTTTATAGTCGTGGTGAATAACCTTTATAACAATTATTTAACGTACATATTTTGATGTCATGTTTTACTTTAGAAAATAAATAAGGTACGATAAATAGCTAACCATTAACTCTTTTACAAAGAAACCTATTCAGCGTTGTCTTTTTTCAACACAATTTCTTGATTTTTCCATATTCCCATGTATGTTTTCCGTCTCTGTTGCTACAAATTTAGATCTAAATAACTCCCTAGGAAAGAAATCCAGCCAGTCTGCAAACATTTGGAAATACTCAAAAAAAAATCTTGACACTGTACACTGTAGAATATTTCCCCCGTGTAAAAAGTGGTTCGAGGGAAATTTTATTTTTTATAGTAGTAAAATATGTATTATGGCACACTCCATTAAGGGTAAAACTGTCTTCCTATTTTTCGGGATAACCGTAAAAACTATTTCATATAACGATATAGTTCGCCTCTAAGATAACTTGCAATAAGTTTTAATTCAATGTGCTTCACTAGTTATGATGTTATGGAAAAAGTATTAAAGTGTCTTTGATCTCATAACTACCTTCAATAGAAAATAACTGGGAACTTATGCAACGGAAATGGGGAAGCATTATATTAGATTGCTCACCTGCTTGGGATATCTTGACGACTGCTGTTAGATGACATTTATCTAAAGTTATGTAGGTTTTACCTCCGAGTTGACCTCAGCGATCATAAAATTTCAACGAAGGGTTGGATTCTTGCCTGTATTGGAGGTCCAAACATTTTTATCGGAAAGATCTCGAATAAAAATATTTCTTTAAGACCCCATCCAAACGCTATGGAAAATAATGAAAATAACGTCGTGTTTTGGTTATATCTAAATAATTTATTGATACTTTTAGTAAAGAATTTTAAGGAAATCAGAAAAAAAGTTTTTCAGAAAAAACGTTTTCTTTCATTTTAACGTATCCTTAAAAACTGAGGTAAAAATATAAACGTGATTTTATTAATTAGTTATTTTTAGTCTTGATGATAAGGAAGTAACCTTGAAACCGGTCGACGTACAACTCAAAAATTAAAGAGATTTACACAAATTTATCAATAAATAAGTTTAAACATATTAATTATTGATTATAAATGCCCTTTTATACAGACAAAAGTACTTTATCAACGATAAAGTGAAGAAAAAAATATAGAAAATCTAATACAAACGTATTCGAAAGTGCTTTTTGAGAAGGAATGTTTAGGTACTTATAGCGTTTACGAGGAGTGGGTTGTTTCCATTATTATTATTTTATTTACTTATCCGCATACATCGGTGCATAGGGAACTGAATTGACACTCTGTGTCAGCGATCATTTGTAATATTCGTGAAGGAAAGACCTGGCATACAATCATAAATATTTTACGACACCGAATTCACAGTGAATCAAACGTGAGACCCCAAGCACAGCAGAAAAATGCACCAACCCAAGATCACAAAGTGTACAAATTGATATTAGTAATAGTTTTTACCTGAGAGAAGTAAGTTATAGAGTCAGTAACACTCTTCCGTAGTTTTGGTTTAATTACACATAACACACAAACTATAATTCTTTATTTTAAAAGATAAAATACGGTAGTTCACTTTTTGCAATTTTGAAGTTAAAAATGCAGAAATTATAGCGATAAACTATTTTATACTTAAATAAAACACCGAAGTCCACTTTTGTAATATAAATGCTTTTTCAAGATGAAATAAAAATAGGAAATCCACTTTATTTTAATATAGAAAACTTATGTAGTCCCAGGTACGCTTTTTTTATTACCATTATCACACATCCATTGATTTTCACTGCTGATGCATAACAAGCCTCTCCCATACTCCTCCAGACGTCCCTGTCTTGCGCTTTCTGTATCTAGTCACCAGCAATTCTCTCTTTGTCATCTGATCATCGTATGGGGAGCCTCCCTTTACTTCTTTTGTCTTCACTGGAGCTACACTAAACTACGCTTTTAGACCATCTTTGGTCTTTTAATCCAACAACAAGTCCCGCAAATAACCATTTAAGCTTAACCAATCATTTGACTGCGTTCGTTATTCTCCACCTTTTCCGTATCTCGATGATGCTAATCCGTTCAGACTATTATATGTAGCATGACTTTATAATGCTTTCTCTGTGGAGGTTCCTTATAATTGATTTAGTGATAGTAAGTGTTTTTGCTCCATATGTCAATACTTGAAGTACACATTGGTACATTCTGTGTTTTAGACATTAAGGAATGTTGCTGTCGAAGAACTTCTTGAGATTGCCATATGCTGCCCACCCAAGACCGATTATTTTCTAAAGCTCAGTGGTTTGGTTATCTCTGGAAAGTTAAATTTTGTAGCCGAAATACTTGTATTGGCAATATCTACAGCGCCATCGAGGACCAGATTTGTCATTAATTTGGTCTTGCTTGTGTTGATAATGCTAAGGAGTCTCACTTTTCCTGTCTCATCTGTAAGCTCTTTTAACATGACGCGCGTATCATTCAGATATTCTGATATCATTAAGGTGTCGTCTGCAAAATCGTAAACTTGTTAAATTGAGGCTATTTGAATACGTTCTATTATTTTTTTAAATCATAATTTTATATTCTTTGAGATCTTTATAGATTAAAATAATTTCATTCAGTTCAACGGTTATTGTGTTTTAGAAATCGCACAATCAGACAATTTTGATTCATGAACATTTAGTTTAACATTTTTTTTAATTGTTAGAAGACTATACTTACATTCTTTTTTAAAATGCAGGTATTAAAAAATATAAATGAAAACATTAAGACTGTTTAACAACCTATTTTCAACAATGTATTTTTATCAGATAAAACACCACATCATTATTTAATAAATAAGAGATAAATATCAATTCTTGAGTCCTGTGTAGACGCATGCAATGTCATAGCCACACAAGATTTAAAGATAGTCCTGTTAATGCCCAGAATTCCGTATATCCTTCTTAAAAACAGACCAAATTTATTCTCGTCTGTGTTAAAATATATTTCAGTAATCAAACTGGTTATTTTCAGTGCTTAAAATTTTTGTACTAGTGAAATTTAGAAGTTCCTTAATATAAATTGTGTTAGACTCTTAAGATGATTTCATCAACAAAAATTCTTATACAATTTTACCAATTATCGGTAAAATAAATAATCAGGATATCGGTACAATTAATAATCATAATTTATATTCAATAAACTTTTCGTTTTCTATGGGGCTGCTAGGACATTGTTCGAGGGAAGATCTTTATATTCTGCAAATTATCTCGTTTCTTTGAACCGGAAACTATTCTTTAGAACGACTTTTCTACTTGAGTAAATTTGCTCCAATTATTTTATAAAGAGGCTTTATATTTCGTTTAATGTTTTCAACAGGGGATTTTATATAAAATACGCAAAAATCATTTTCATCAAAAAGAATAAGAATGGTTCAAATTTCATCTAGCTACTTTTTACTGTTCTTTTAAAAATTTCAATTTAAAAATCGTTACGTAAAATTTATGATTTTCAATTTGGAAATATTTTTTGTTAAAAAGTAGAAATATGAGGGTTTTTCTGACTAACATAAGCATTACAGTTTTGAGGGAAATCGCTTTCGAAAATAAGAATGAAGTTGGAGTAAATTGTGTTATTAGTAAGTCCGCGGAACTTTCAACGAGACCACAACCCAAAATTCTATTTAAATGATTTATTTATTTTTAGTAAAATAAGGAAGTTCAAATAAATAAAATAAAATAAAATAAAATAAAATAAAATAAAATAAAATAAAATAAAATAAAATAAAATAAAATAAAATAAAATAAAATAAAGTAAAATAAAATAAAATAAAATAAAATAAAATAAAATAAAATAAAATAAAATAAAATAAAATAAAATAAAATAAAATAAAATAAAATAAAATAAAATACATACAAAACATACAAGACGACGACATGATATAGGTCAAAAAAGCTGACTTACACAAATATAACACCAGACAACAACAACATTATCATATTGAAAAAGCAAAGACAAACACAAGACAGTCAAAAATACTACATAATGGACTTAAACACGAACTTGAAAACTTTTACTGGAGACAAATTTAAAATCAATCTGAAAAAGCACATGATGACTGAACTAACTAGACTAGACGAGGCTTAAAATGACTAGACCTTATTAAATTTCTAATGTAACCCAAACGGGTTTTTCAAAATTGTAAATAAATAAAAAAAAATATATAAAAAAAAATGAAACAAAATAAATTCATTTATTATATAAATGAAACACGAGTGATACTTTAATCCACAAATTTGGAATTAAAGTATTACGTATTAAAGTATTGACGTATTAAAGTAAAGTATTAAAGTATCACTCGTGTTTTATTTATACTCGTATAATAAATTACAGTGAACTTCCATCAAGAATTTTCACTTAAAAACTTAACTGTTTTAAAATAAATTATTAGCATAAATATTAGCATTCGTCCATTTATAAATTGTTATCCTATTTCTAGTTATCAAAACGATTTTTTGTTTTAATAAATATAGTGATATAGGAATGTATTAAAAAAATGTTAACAAAAATGTTCAAATGTATCAGTGAAATAAAATAAATTATTCGTACATTAATTTGAAAATGAAAAATGTTTTACCGGTTCTTAAAATTATCACTCTTTTTTGCAATATTGTGAAATACAATAACTTTTAGGACTGTTATTTAATAAAAAGTATGAAAAAATAGCTATCGGCTGATTTTTTTAGACTTCAATACGCACGGTACAAGAATTTTTAAAATTCTACGCCAAGTCTCTACGTAAAGAATTTCGTTTGAACACAAAGACCAAACTCACAGATATAAGTGAGACAATCGAGTATAATATTTTACCCCATAATCAAGCGAGTTTTTTTGGTTTGAAATTTGGGCACATTTCAAGGTAATGCCTGAAACGATAGGCACGCATTTTCAGTTTCCCCTTTTCCAATTACCCTCATTTCCGTCATGTTCAGCAGACGAAATAAATTTACAAAGGTTTCCTTACTTACTGATAGGTGTACGTGATTATACCTGGATAAAAATCAACACATTGCATGCGGAATCCAAAATCAGATTTAAAATATTACATGAATTACATTGCTTAACAACTCCTAAAGCTTTTGCGGTGAATTTATACACCATTATTTTATTTATTTTATGCTTGGTTCGAATATCAAACTAGTCTACACCACCTTAAAAGTTAACAAAAAAAAATTAATTTACGGGGTTTTATTTGTATTATTCCATTAAATATTTAAAAACCGTTGATGTTTTTTCAAATATATTTTATGACACCTTTATAAAAAGTGTTTTTTATATAGAGTAACGAATTGCCTCATTACCGCTTCACGCTTCACGTTTTCTTTATGGATCAAATATTTGCTTTACGAAACATGACAGAAAAAATTCTTGCTAAAAACCAAAAGCTTTTTTGCGGATTTGTCGATCTGCAAAAAGCGTTTGATAACGGAAAAAAAAATAGAGGGTTTTATCGGAGTATGGAGTGAGCGGAAATCTGACACGGGCTATTACTTCTCTGTATAAAGACAGGATAGCATATGGTAGGGTAAATGAATCATACACATCGTGGTTTGACATTCATAAAGGAGTCAAACAGGGATATGTGATGTCACCATGGCTGTTCAACGTTTATATCGATAACTGTATGAAAGAACTGAAAGGCTTAAGAATGGGCAAAAATGGGTGATTTAACTGTCAATCGTCTTTTGTATGCTGATGATGCCCTGCTTCTTGCTAACGACAAAGGAAAACTGCTATTCGTGGTAACAAAAGTCAACGATGTATGAGAGGGAAGCGATTTTCTGATGAATGTCAATGAATCGAATGTGATGGTTTTTTAAAGAAATGTAAGTATGTCCAAATGTGAAATCACTGTAAATAAGGTTAAACTCATAGAATTAAGAATAATCCAGAAGGTGCGTGGAATCATATTTGAATACATCCGACTGTGTCCAAAAATCCCCCCACTTTGTTCCACTTTCGCCGCGCGCATTCGTGAAGTCACTGCGTAATGTTGCCAGATGGGAAAAAATATAATCATAACACAAATGTAAGGTAAAAAAAAAGCAATTTGTTGATTTCTCTAAAATTTTATTGTGCACGCGGAAACATTGATTGACACAACATGATAAAAAAGGGTCATTTAATAAGAGTAATTTAATTATTAAACTTTGAACTTAAAATATTAAACAAATTTTATTTTACATGAATCGGATATTTTCAAATCATGGTAAATAATATTTGATATTTAAAAGATAATGTTGGTCGAGTTTCTACCACGGCGTTGTTTAATCCGAGATCTTATTTTGATAAGTTCTCTTTCTAGATGAGCAGAGTAGGGTAAAAAAATTTACTACCATGGCAACACTAACAAAATGTCCATTTTGTTTTCTTTGACAATCTGAAAGATGGAAAAATAATTAAATTTTTAAGTACTGCATTTGTTACCTACACATGCATTTGCTAATTACATGAAATGTGATCCCATCCTGTTTCTTAAAGATCCCAGCAGTATTTCTGCACTTTAAAACGATACGGCATAGTTGTATTCAAATCGGGAGTTGTGTACTGAGTGACGCCCACAAAGAAACTATTGGGTCAAAACGTAAAACTGCTCTTTTACGAGTAGTTTAGTCCCCTTCTGTTTTATGCGCGTATGCGATTTCTCGACTATTCTCAATTCTATATTTAAACTTAAACAGGCAGAAAATTGTGTTTATCTGGAAAGTATGTTTACTAGAGATGGAATTGAAAAATATATTGAAATGAGGGTGAGCGCCAGAAACCGAGTAAACAGGGCACTTAAACCAACCTTGGCAAATAAATTGCAGTTCACAATGAAGTCCTGGTCTCCACTCTGATGCATAGGAGCTTAAGTATGGACTTGGGATGATAAACAGGGATGAAAGTAGGCTGAACGCTGTCGAAATACGATCTCTCAAGCGTAGTAAAATTATGTACGATAGATGCACAACTATTAAGATTTATACATTATGTAAAGCTGAGATAAGCACTATCGACAAAATCAGGAAAAAAGCTCTACGGTGGTTTGGACATGTAGAGCGAATGGAGAGCGAAAGAATGGCTAAAAACATTTACAATGCGAATGTCAATGGATTCAGAAATAGAGGAAGACTGAGAAATACATCAAATCCTACTAAATTCAACTAATACTTGAAGATGGACACGTTAAAAATCAGAATAATTGGTGGGCGTGCATGAGAAAATGTATGAATATAGAGGAAGCGAGATCTATGTGCAAAGATAGATCGATGGGGCGTTCTTTCTCTCTGCTTTCTCTTACGGAGAGACGGTGGGATGGTTTGCTGTTGATCTTTTTATATTAAAAAGATTTTTCCTTTTATATGGGTTCTACGCTTAGTTTTTAAAGCATACCTATTGCAAAATACATTTCGATAAAATTATAATTTGTTAAATATTCAAGTTAAATAAATACGTAAAAATTTACATTTCAAAGGTATTTTGTTTTTCCGAATTCTCATATCATATTATAAGTGATATGTTATATGAATTGACAATGTATTCATTGCAAAATGTTTGGCAATTCATCTTGTTAATTTAGAGATAAAATAAATCCTATTAGGTAAAATTTACAATCTTTCCTATTAAAGGGGACTACTGTAAAATAAGATATAAAAGTTTTTTTTGCCCTAATAATTTTTTTATTTAGTTTTCAATAAATTACTGGGTTTTTCCAGCCTATGTACGTTATTTGGATATAATTGATACATTATTGACTAAACAATCTGGTATTAAAACTAAAAAAAATCAATTGAAAATTAAGCGTTACCTAGATAGTGAAACGATTTAACCAGATAAACTTACCTACATGATTAAGGTTTCAGGCTTTTTACTTCACAAAAGTCAACAGATAGAAGAGTTGAGGAAATGTGGATGTTAAAACATAGGCAGAATGGTGAATGTTACACAGTGCGTAAAGTGGCCACTTAAGCCATCCAAAGGCAGGTCATAAGCCCTGTAAATACCTAGAGTTTCATCAGCTCAAAAATGTTTTTCCTCTCTGTTGCAACAAATTAGGACTTTATTTTTATTTGAATATAATATTTACTTAATTATAGTATAATTAACAAATTTTATATCGCAGAAATCAGTCTTTTCAATTTTTTTTATTTAAAAAAAAAAAAATTACAATATTTTAAAGCCTAGTTAGGAATAATATATTAGAAGCAAATGACTGGTCATCTTATTTGGGTGGATATTACAAATAATCGCTGAAATCAAATACGCGACGAACAATTAGGTATGAATATTAAAAAAAACCTTTTTGTCTATTTATTTACTATACTGGTTATGTAAAAAAATCATATTTTATGAAACCGAGACAAACAAGGGCAATAAAATAATGGTTCACAATACATAAAATATTTCGAGCTAAGCCATAAAAATACATCTTTATCTTCCACTGTGTGGTGTGCTGAAGAGATCTGCGAAACGCGTGAGATCTATCCTAAAAAATCCAAAATAATGTGATAATTTACTAATTTATACATTCTGGTCATTGGGGGCATAAAAACAAAAGTTGCCATAGAAGATTTGATAAATAGAAAATTTAGACTTCTCGTGACACGGTTAAGAACATGAAAATAAATTAAATACAACAGAGATGGGACATCAGTTAGAAAATTAAGTATTTTGAAAATGCATATGTAGGATAAGGTTGTTGAAGGTTGGTAAATCTCCTACTCCAGTTAGAGATTGACAGAAGAAACGAGGTTGCTGTTCAATGCGTATTTATTACATGGCAAATAAATAATGAATCGTGTCGCGCGAGTGTTACGGTGATGAGGAATTGAAGTAACTGCAATTGAACTACATACTGAAACTGAGTGACTGATTGACTGAACTTCACTGGACTGGGCGTTGACTGCGCCTCGTGTTTTTTTTATAGGCCACGTTCATTTGTCCTTCATATCTCCACGGTAGGGACGAGGTTAATGCGCTGCATGACGTTGATCTCGTCTTTCGCAGAATTTAATGAATCGAATTTAAAATTGAATAAAATTAAAATAAAATTTTAATTCTGTAATGTCCTGCCGGTAAAACAACTTTCTGAATATAAATTGATTGTTGATCACTTTGTTGATCCCGAATATAAAAAAAGAGTTTCCTACACTCACAACACTAGATTAAAAACTAAAGGCTCCCTGATCGTTTCCTGAATTACAAATTACTTCGGAGAGCGAACAATTAATTGCGTTATTTCAAGGTTGTTCAATGATCTCCCACAAACCATCATTAACATGAAAGATCTTCAAATGAAAAAAAAAGAACCGAAGAAATATCTTCTAAATACTTTATAGTGCCTGTTAATTAATAAATTTAGATAACTTAAATAAAATAATGTAAAATAAACCAGTCATTAAAAAATATAAAAAAATTGTCCCACCGAAAAGTCTTTCGACTTGTGGGTAGCAAATTGTTGTGTATTTTAAATTATCAAATAAACGCTGCTCTGCAGCAGTGAAACTGTAAAAAAAATCACTAGAAATCGCTGATTTGCTTTTTAAAGTCATAAGTCTATGATTCAGGTGAAATTATTTATCGCGTGTGTGTCATAGACCATGGACCATGAACCTCACACATATATAACGTTATGTTAAATTCGTATCAAAATCCACCCGGTTAAAAACAAAAAATTATGCCACTTTTGTAAAGGGGTATTTCGAGTATTATGAAATTAAAATTTATGACCTACTTCCACTGTCCATTTAAACAATTAGTAACGAGAAAATGTTGAAAAGTCTATAAAAAAATGGATAATGGAGCTGGGTTAAGGTGGATTGTCTCAATCGACAGTGCCAATATTGAATCACCTACTCTAGTTAACCTACTGTAATTAATGTTATGTTTTTGTTTTTTATTGTGCGTTTTATAATATTAAAATAGTTATACAGAAATGAATTATAAAAATTAATATACAAAGTTTAATACCAGTATGCAGAGACAAAACTTGAGGTGAGAAAAGTACATTCTATTGCCTTCACCTTCGGGTTATTTTCTGCATATGAGATTAGAATGTACTTTCCTCACCTGAAGTTTACTCTCTGCATACAAGTATAAAACTGTATTAATATTTTATTATTTTTCTCTGTATTTTGAGTGTTCTTTTTTTATTCTCACATGTTGAAAAATAAACAAAATTATATTGTTAAGTGTCTTCGGCACGGGTAACCTCAGTGAAGTAAAAGTATTTTTACTGCAGGCGCCGTGGCGCAGTTGGTGAGACGGTGAAACTGGCGTCGCGGGTTCGATTCCTGCCAGTTCCAAGAAAAATATTTTTCTCAATTGGTCCGGGTGTTATGGTGTATTTTTTATTACCTCCTTCCATATCCCCTCTATCCCACCTGCTGACGAGCCTCAAAATAGAGGCTTAGCGGGTTATTCGTTTTAAAAAAAATAAATTTAATATTGTTTTTATTGTGATAAAAATGAGTGTATAAATAAATAAATAACAGAAAATAAAATAAATATTAAAGCGACATACGAGGTTTTTACATGAAACTGTCAACCTTATAAAAATTCGTTTCTTGTCTTACTTCTTGTAAAAAGTATATTCTACCTATAACGCATGTCACCAATACTTTTCTCATCCCTTTTAGATGATATGTTCCTGAAGGAATGGGCTGAACGGAGCAAATAATGTAAGAGAATGATTCCTTACCCGACTTCGTACACCTTCAATAAAATACTATATCGAATTGCTTACGGAATAATTTTCTACAGAAGTTGTGTGAGCGTGCGTGCTTGTGCTAATATAAGGCTTTGTAAATTATTCAAAATTGATGATATTACCTTTATTCGAACAAACAATAATGGCGAAAAGGACAATAAAAAAATACGATTTAAAGGGTGTTCATGTACATAGGTTCACCTATGCATGTGTTATTATGCTAAAACATGACTTCCAACAGGGAGGAAAAGCATTTTCAAGAAAAGATTAGGAAAGTCTATTAAGAGGCCTTAAGACCTGTTATTGGCTGGTTTAAGTGGCCATTTTTCACAGTATATAACGTTTACCATTCTGCCTATATTAAAATACATTTTCTTTCTCTGTTGTAACAAATTTAAATCTTAACATTTGGATATCAAAAACAATAATTTCTGAGAATGGCTGGATTTCACTAAATTTATTGCAACAGAGAGAGGAATATGGAAGTCTAGGCATTTACAGGGCCTATGAACTTATGTTGCTACTTTACACACTGTGTAACTTTTTCTGATGTTTAATGATTTTTTTTAAAAACTTTTTTATTCGTTGACCTTTGACGATCAGACTTGATTCTTCTAGTCTTTTAACAAGCTAATGAACTAACAAACCCTATCGCGATCAAAATTGGGAAAATTAGAATGATGATGACAGACAAATTTTCTAAATACTAACCAAAAATGAGCGAGCAGAGTGATCAGTCTAAACGCTTTAAATACCAGTTTCGGAACAATGAACTAGTGCCGTATAGAAAAACCTTTAAAATAAATATTTTACTTCTTCCCTGCCGGGAATAGAACCCAGGGGCTGAAGAATGGTAAACGAAAGCATCAACTACTAAACAAGATCACTATACATGTTTTGGCGGATTAATATTACAGTTATGTGTGTGAAATAGGACCAGACCCTGGAAAAGTGTTTTCGACTCTATGGCTGCTCTCAGGTAAAAATGCTGAGTAATGTTTTAATAGCAAACGGTAAAATTATACAGCTCAGATCATTAACTTCTTAAGGATCTATAATAATTATCCTTATCCTTTTCCACCATGTTCCAAATGAAACCTGAGGCCTCTAGCTTGGTAATAAAATGACCCGACTATTAGACCACACGGTAGGAAAAAAAACCTAATAATTTTTCCTATAAAGAACTGGAAAGAACATGTAAAAAGAATCACTTGAATAAAAACACATTCTTGAAAGCAGTTTTAATTGAAACAAAAGTTTCGAAAACCTATTTTCTGTACTAAAATTATCCTAAATATCAAATTAAAACCGATGCCTGCGGAAATACTAGAATTTTTGTAATTGGATAAAAAAATATGGATTGATTTTTTCCTCAACTTTGTTCGATTGGTTTTATAATTGAACTAACTAATTTAGATTCAGAAACATCATTTTCAGTTTTTTTACACTCCATAAAATTTTATGTTCTTAACCTAATTTTCTAATTTAAATATTCCCTTTTAGTCCTTTCATTTCACCGTATTTGAGAAATAATTTAAATCAATATTTGATTCTTTTGGTTAAATTTTTTTTACATTAAGTTTTTTTATTTTAATAAGGTATATTTAATAATGTAAATAAACTTTCAAATAAAGTATTTTAATATACGATCACCGAAACCCTTTTTAATTAAATACAGGCCTAAAAATTTGACCTTAATGTGAAGGTTTTAATCATCTCAATTAAAATATGTTTCTTTATTTTGGATTTTGGACGAGTGATTTCGAAGCAGTGGCTGCTCTCGGGGAAAACTTTTTAATTAAAAAAAATAGTATATTTACGTCCGCCTCATAGTGTCGTGGTTGGCGCGTTCGCCTACCATTTCTAGGGTCCTGGGTTCGATTCCTGGCAGGTTAAATGTGAAATATTGATTTTAGAAGTTGTTTTAACTGCGAAATTTCATTGTTTCTGAGCTGGCGACGATCATCTTTGTGTAGCAGGTGATCGAAATACGCTGTTTTTAGTTTTAAAAGGCAGTTTTCTAAACACCATTAGGTGCAGAAAAGGAAATAATGATAATGATGGTCAATCATTGACTGGTTTAGGTAATCACACTTAATAAGGAAATTCTTTATGGTGTAATTGCTTAGTCGTTTGGCGTAATTAAAGTGGTCCAGGTAAAATTTCCATTGAAATGACTAAAATTAAATGTCATTTTCCTCAAGCCTGAGTGTTTTGTGCTTGTTACTCACGACTGTTATTTAATTTGTCATATTGTGGTGAAAAAAAGTAATTTATTTAAACAAATCGGAATATACCAAGACTGTCAAGTAGGTAAATTATTTATTCCGATGAATTCCAATAATGGTTTCAGCATAATTTCGAATGGAAAAATCAAAAAATATTAATATTCCGACATAATAAATATATAAAACAGAAAACGAACGATCATAGGCCCAATAAATGCCTTAACTATTTTATTTCTTGTTTACAAAAGTTATCTATCTCTGTTTTAATCTTAAGGTAATAATACGCCACTGGCTAATAGAGCCAATTATCAACCATAAAATTCATAATTCCCTTTTCGCACCTAATGGCGCATAGGGCACTGCGTTGGTACACCAATCGAAGCGCATCTTGATATTTATGTTACGTGAAAGTAAGGTGATTAGTCTTTCATTTCAGTTACCAGTCTACGGACGATGAAATATTCTAGTGTAAAAAAACCTTTATAAAAAATATTTCACATCAACAATGTCGGGAATCGTACCTGAGATCTCTTGCATGGTAGGCAAATGCGCTGACCATTACACCACGAGGCCGATAAAACCACAAAATCAGCTATAATTTGAAACAATACAGTGGGCCATAGGTACTCGGGTCAAGAATTGCAAGTGCAAACTGAAACCATTCGTTTCACGTTTGTTGTTCGCCGAACCAAAAACTTCGTTTGGGTTTGTTCCACGCAATAGATCTAAAGATCTTTGCTAGGGGGGTATTATTCTAAGGTTGTAATATAAATCTAAGAAAATTATATATTTTATTTATGAGTTGTCATTTATTTGACACTGAAAAGTTGTTTGTGGCAGAGAATTATTTTGCTTTTAAACACTTCAAATCCTTCTGCTTGAACGTTGGCGTAGGTAGGCGTAAAACATAATTTTATAAGCTAACTTAACTTGTTTATAAAGTATTTTAAAAACATGAGTAGGTGATTAGAATAAGGGGTATTTCATGAAAACAGCGTTTTAATATTTTTAAGGGAAAAAATAAACAAAAAATACTTGCATATTTCATTCTTCATAAGTAAAAAAATATGAACAATAACAAAATATAGAATTAAATTAGCATATATTTGATCACGCTAAAAAATATAAAGTAATAAATTTGAATATTTAAAATACAAGTATGATTATAGCGGAAAGGTTTTTCGAAATAGTAAAATGAAAATATTTTCTTCTTAAAAATCTATTTGTTTTTTTTAAACCTTTATTTAACTTTTAGAATATTTCATAGTCTCTGGACTGGCAACTGAAGCGTAAGACTAATCATCTTATCTTCAAGTAACAAAAATGATCAAATACCCTGCGTTTGGTTTACCAATGCAGAGCACTATGCACTATAAGGTGCGGAAAGGGAAAGATGATGATGATTATTTAACAACAAAATATTCATTAAGTAAAAATAAGAACACTTCAGGTTTAATTTGTTAAAAAAGAGTCTGGTTTTTATGTTTGGCAAGCGTATAAAAAAATTTGAAATTAAAACACAAATTAAAAAGAAAAAAAATACATAGGTGTCATGTGTGGTTAGTACTGTTCTACGGTGTTGAAAAATGTACTGTCAAGGTGAGCTCCATAAAGGGTTTTAAAATGTGGCTTTATGAGAGAATACTCAGAATCTTGAGGATAGATTTTGTGACCAAAGCAAAGTGCTGCAACAAGAAAGTCGGAAGATCCTTAACTCTTGTGTGGCTGTGATGTCCCACTAGTCGACATAGAACACAAGACTTGATATATCTCTCATATTTTTTAAAATTATGAACTCGTTTTTTTTGTAATCTGCAAATGGACATTTTAACACCGGATTTTGAAAGTAAAATTTGTATAACTGCGCTGGATGTTATTCCAAAAAATATTTATTCTTGCTACGCGAAGAATGAATGTCCGCTAATTCAACAACACATCTGTATAAGAGAGAGCACGAAGATAGAACTCGTAAAAAGGAAGACTGAGACAGTGTTCTGTGACGGGTGTTGGGTAAAACAGATTCAGTTTTCAGTCGGTTGATGGCGGTGATGGAGGACGCAGGCGCTTAATATAAGCAACGTATTTATGATTTTTAATTTATTTTTCTACAACAGGGCTTAAATCTTGTGTTTATTTGCGTAAATTATTGAAAAAGAGTTAATAAACAGTATGTCTCCGTGTTATTTTTCTTCTTCAAATGTCTGAACTTTAGAATATTCCATATTTTACTAGTGGTAACACGATGTTACATCACCGCGCGGAAAGGAATTATTTACTACAGTCTTTTAAGAGTTAATCACTGTCAAGAAAATCTTCTACCTTCAGAAAACTACTGCACGTGAGGTGGGCTTGAATCAATGAAGGTAAAACAACGTTCATGACTCAAAGCCAAAACACATCCAACAGAGCAAGTGGTAGATTGCAGTCAACAAATAATTACACTTCTGAGGCAGTCGATAAGTTGACGTACTTAGCCTTTATTCTCACTGAATGTATTGAGGAAACAACTAAAATAATGAAGCAAATATCGGGGGACAACAGAACGTATTTCTCTAAGCGGCCAGTGTTTAAATCCCGAAGCGTTCACAGAAACAAGAAGATTACCCTTTACCTGACCATTATAAGAAATGGGAAATGTGTTAGTGCCTAAGAAAATCGTGAATGGATATCCAGGGGGAAAAGAAGGATTGAAAGACCAAAGTTGGGGTGGAAGGAAAACGTCAAAAAGATACAGTATAGCTTCTACGTGTAGCAAATTTGATAATGGCTGCCGAGGGCAGGCGGAGTTGGAGGTGAAAGTTGAAGGAGGCCAAGGCTCGATTTGGGCTGTAGCGCCATCAAAGAAGAAGAAGAACCAAGAAAATTCCTGAAGAAGAAAAAGACTGTCCTTAATAAATTGAAGAAAAGACGCATATATTGGCCATATGTGCGGATGCAAATATGCCATTTTACAGTAAGTGGGAAGGCGATATATATTATGTCCTAGCTGAGGAACAGCCGAGACTAGACGTGAATGCGCAGGCACGGGGTTGGAAAGTTGTTCCGGTTGGCTCAGAATAGGGGTTTCTAATCCAGAGATATTATCAACATCGGTAGGTCTAATACTTTTTCTTAAAATACTAGCATATTGCTCCATAAAAAATTGAAATAAAAAAAAAATTGGCATTAATCCAATAATCCATTAAAACTCTCTTCTGTTCCCTAGTTCGCCTGCACCTAGAGTATTTCTCTGTTATTTGGTCTCCATATTATGATGTTCACATCAAGAATATTAAATCGATTCAACATCGATTTAAAAAAAAAGATAGGCTGGAGGTTGAGCTTATCCAAAGACCTTTATACGTATAATGAGTTAGAAACTACATTGAAAATATCTTCTTCTTAAGACCGTCGAAATAAATCTGACCTTATAGTTCCATTTAAAATTCTCAACTCACTCTTTGATGTGCCTGAACTATTGAGCTCAACAAAATTAAATATCCCTACTAGAAACCTCAGACAAAACTTACTCTTTCATACCGATAATCATAGAACCCAGCGCGCGACAGCTGCCGAGCCCAACGCGCCACGAGTTGGTTTTCATTCCCCTATGGCCAGAATTCTTAGGTCTGCCAACAGTTGTCTTCTTTCAAACGATCACTGAATCAAATTCAATTATAAACACCTCTATCCCGCTTCAACTCCCACAAAGTCTACTATAAACCATTGAGTCTTTCTAATTTTGTTATAATAATTATCTATGTTTAAATGTGTCCATAAATGTCCATATATATTTATAAATAATGTTTCTGTAGAGCAATATGCTAGTTATTTAAAAAGGTGATGTGTGTTGCAAATAATGTTATTTTGAAAATAAGTACCTATTTTTTCGAGCGCCAACAAAATAAAGACGATTGTTCTAAGAACATTTGCTCGACAGTTCTACTCAGGGATGTACTGACTTCTTAATGAAATCCAATACGTTAGATTTAAGTTCCGTAAATCAATTAAACGTGAAACGAATACTGTACGGCTTGTATAAACAACACGTGTGTGGGCATACAGAATGACATATTTGACTTATTTAATATAAAATAGATTTGATTTCGAAACAGTATAAACCATACATCTACTGAAGAAATATTCCATAAATCACAACTTATGACACCAAAACAATTATACACTAAAAGAATATTCACTTATAGATTCAAAAACTACTCTTACTCAAATAAAAGACACAACCCCCACAATACATCACATACAAATAATATAATCACTAGATCCTCAACACATAGACAACTTAAACAAATACAAACTAATACCACTTTCGGACAAAGGGATTAGAATTGAATTAAAATCTATAATCTACTTCCACTATCTATAAAAACAATTAGTTATAAGAAAATGTTTTAAAAGGCTATAAAAAATGGATAGTGGAGCTAGGTAGAAGTAAAATGGATTGTCTCATTCGCCCATACCAATATTGAATCAACTGCTCCATAAGTGTATAGCTTATGTTAGGTTTTTTTTATTGTCATTGTGTGTTTTAGAATATAAATAATGTAGATGTACATAAATACCTTGTTTTTAAAACTCTTAAAATATTTGTTAATTATCTTTGTTTTTTAAGTTAGTCTTCTTTGTTTATTCTCAAACGTAATTTCAAAAATGTATATTGTTAAGTGTCCTCGGCACGGAAAACCCCAGTGAGGTCACATTATTTTTATTATTAATTATAGTTTGTTAGCGAAAAGTGTGAATAAACAAAAAAATAAATATGTTGGATATTTGTGGAGCTTTGTTTTATTTTAGAGAAATATATCAATAAAATTACTTTGTTTTATGAATACATATGTTTGTTAAGTTATTATATTACCCTGAAGAGGGCAACTTGTAGATGCCGAAAGTAGTGGCTTGTGTCAATAAAAAAGTGGTTAAAAAAACAAGGTATTTTTTAGACTTCTTTTCAATATAAAACAAGTTGAAAAACATTCTAAAATATTAAGAATTATACATCCCACACACAAGCCATGCCTTGGTTGGATTTTTTTTTTGTAAAAATTAAATAGTGTTTTTTTTGTAATTGAAACATGTGTTACCTATTGTTAAGACCGAAAAAAAAATACTACGTAGAATGCATATACAGGCAGTAAATATAAAATGTAAAAACAGAGAAAAATGTAGAAAAATAAATTAGGATTCACTGATTTTTTAATTTTCAAAAGAATATTGATTGAGAAGGTAAAAAAAAGTGTAACGTTTGAAGTGTATTCAGTGAAAACACGAAAAACGACAATTTATTACCAAAAGATTTTGGATAAATAATAATTGAAACCGTAATTAGTTATATAGTGTCGTAAAGCATTAATAATTAATGATACCATTTCATGATAACGAAATCCGTTTAGTACGGATTGGTATTATTTCGAAGCCTTCATAAATAGCGATGGATAAAACACATACATTTCGTCTTATACGAAGGGTTGTTATATTGTCATAACAATATCACGTAAATCCGTGAAGACAAAGGTTCTATAGCGGCCATTGTGGTCAGAAACGATGCTTACGTGACGAAACATCAAGAAAGGACCTAAATATGACAAAGGAAATCCATATCGCGGGTCTAAATCCTTTGTACTGGATCTAGGTCCTTTAATCGATGTCTAAAACGAAACATTGTTTCAAAACGCTCAAGATCTTTATCTCTATGTTTTGTAACACAATAGCTCACGTTGTTCTTAACACATTCATCCATTAATTATTTATTTTAAAAAGAAAAAAACAAAACTACCAGAGTATTTTCGCAAATAAATCTATTATCAAATTTAACAAATATTTGAAGGTGGATATGTCAAAAGTCGAAAAAATCTGCGCACGTGCATGAAAAGGGGTATAAAAGTAAAAGATACAAGGTTCATATGACGTTAATTCCTCTCTGCCTATCCCCACGGGAAAACGACATGATGATTTGTTTGTTTTGCTTGGAAATCACGTAACTTCGACGTCATCTGTCACTCGCTTCTAACAAACATCGCGAACAAGTATGGTGCGGTAACTTAATACTCGAACGTGCCATTTGTCCCAAAGGGAAAGAAACATTCATGAATTTCAAAGTATGCGTATTTGAAACCATTGTAAAAAAATATCCAAAGTCATTCGGAAAAAAAATACCCTTGCCATTTTATATTTTTCTTACTTTAAAATATTTCTTTACTACTTTTCTTCTATACTTCACTCTTTTACTATAAATCTTTTATTCTTTTTTTTACTATACATTACTTTTACCAAGTTTAACCATAATATTATTTAACTTTGATTAAAAATGAAAAAAAAGATTTAAAAAAAATTCCATTGCCATTTTATATTTTTCTAATTTTGAATATTATTTACTACTTTTCTTCTATACTTCACTCATTTACTATAAACCTTTTATTCTGTTTTTTACTTTATATTACTTTTACTGAGTTTTACGATAACAATTAACTATGTTTTCCTTGTATAATTTAACTTTGTATTTGACTTTAATTTTGTAAAAATTGGCTATGGCCGTCACTTGTAATAATAAATAATAAAACATAGTAAAATAGTACTACGAAAAGTTAAACACATTTCAGTGGTAGCGTTGTAAACTAGTTAATAGTAAGAGTCAGATGATAATCTAGTGGCCTCAAAAACATTTAAGGTACGTATAACGAAAGTAGTTTTTAAAAAAATATAAACTAATATGAGTTTTATATAATAATTTAAAGTAAAACGACCAGAGCATCCTTAATTCGTATTTTTTCAGCAAAGATTTAATAAAAAATTATTAAATCATTACATACGAGCAAAAATTACACATGCCACAATGAATCATTATTTTTATGTTCATACCGACTTGATAGATAATTTCACGTAAAATCGGAACTACAAATTGTTCAATATACACAGATACATTTATGTATAATAATAATTTACTGACATTTTCGTATCATCATCATTTCCTTTCCGCACCTAATGGTGCATATGGCGCTGCGTTGGTACACCAATCATAGCACATCTTGATCATTGTAGTTACATGAAGATAAAATTATCAGTCTTACCCTTCAGGTACCAGTCTTGGGACTATGAAATATTCCAGTGTGGAAACACCCTCTTAAATATTTTTTTTTATCAACCATGTCGGGAATCCAACCTGAGACCTCTTGCATGGTAGGCAAATGCTCTGACCATACACCACGAGGCTGACATATCCGTATATACATACATACACAACAAAATAATAATGCAGATGAGCAATACAAGAAAAATGCTGTTAATATATTTTTTTGACAATATATAAGCAATTCCTGGTAATCGGAGTTAAAAAAATGTGTTGATCTTTCAAAAGAAAGTTGTTATTGAACAATTGGCTCATATTTAAGGCTATTTTTTTATAAAAAAATGATGGATAAAAATTCATTTTAAAATCATAACTATTAAAAGTTATTAACTGTACATCATTAAAAAACATTTATGACCCAAATTTCGAAAATACTTTTTTGTACCTGCAAGATGTTAATTTTCAACGTATTTTTGGGTTTTAACACAAACATCAATATATGGAAGAGTCGAAGAAATACAGATTTTAAATGTAGGCAAAAATGATGAAATCGTTGGAGTGTGTAAATCTGAGTCAAGTTTAATTGATAACATTAAGAAAGGGTCGCTGAGATGGTTTGGTCATGTAATACGTATGCACGACAAAGGCATGGTAGAACAAGTAAATATGGCAAAAATGAATAATTATGTGATACGAAGACGACCAAAGAAGACGTGACATGATCAGATAAACCAAAATCTTAAGTCTGGTCATGTCAAAAGCAGACAGAAGTGAAGGGCATGTATGACAAGATGTATGAATGTGGAAGAAGCTAGAAATGTATGCCAAGATAGACATATATGGCGGTTCATTCTCTCTGCCTACCTCTACAGAGTGATTTCGTGATCGTAGTAATATTAGTAGTAGTCAAATAATGGCAGAATGGTGAATATTACAGAGCGTAAAGTGACCACTTACACAGTTAATTACAGGCCAAAACTCCCGTAGATGCCCTTACTTCCATATTCTTTTTTATATATAATGTTATTCACCTCTGATGTAATGTGTTAATATTAACAGCTTTCTAGGGAATTTAATCCAGTTCTCGTTGACAGAAATTCGGAAAAACTCAAAATATTGTCGATAATCTACCTGGTCTAAGAAGTGTGAAAATTTAAAAATATTTTCAGGCATTGCCTAGCATGCAAGTGGAATAATTCTATCAGATGAATCTCTTCCGCATGAATAAAAGTGTCAGCTCATTAACTGCACAAACACCAACAGATAGAAGCATCGATGGAATATAGATGTTCAAATATAGGCAAAATAGTGAATGTAACAGTGCGTAAAGTGGCCACTTAAACCCGCCAATTTAGAAGGTTTGTCGAGTTTTTTTTATTTTCTAGAACTGAATTTATTGCGCAAGGGATTTATTCAAAGCTTTTGAAACAAAATGAAGAATCTATTTAAAAGTAAACACCAAAATGAAATAAAAGGTAACTTTTATTGACCAGATTTGTTTATTTTATTTTCTTTAATTGATCAAATGCTTATTTTCTTCTGCAAAATAAACAGGTATCATTTATTTTTTTCCTATGTTAAGATACTTAAAGTGTCGTATCTGTCATTATCAAAATAAACTAAATTCAAAACATCTACGACAGAAGTAAATTTCACATCAAAGGGAGACGACAGATATAAAATGTTACTCTTCAGTCGTAAACCAAACTGTCTCTATTTCTGTGTTAGTAAGTGATAGCAAAATAAACTTTGAAAGAAAATATTCTTCGGTACAATGAAATTGTTAATATACTACAACAGAGCACATTTTAGAAAATGGAATATAGGAGTCTAGGCATTTAGGGCTTATTACCTGACCTTGGTGTCATGTGGGAACTTTACACGCTGTGTAGCATTCACCATTCTGCATTTATTTTATTTTATTTTATTTGGGAAAACAACATTTCATCATACGTATTTATAGTAAACAAACAGATATAGTGTATAAACTCAGAACTTATAACAGATTTCCACAAAGTATACAAATTGGTAAAGAAAATATATTACATATACGTTTATCCATTTCAAGGTGATGTCCACATGCTCCACTTAGGAGCGGATGTGGAAAAGAGGAGAAGTTTATACATATAAAAATGTTATTTTTATGTACTCGTAAATATTTTTCGATAATCAAAGAATTTATTTTTATTTTTTTAAGAAGAGTAAGTTATTGAAAATTGGGCGGGATAAGACGAAAGGATGCTTGAAAAGAGGATAAGGAGGGGAAGAGAGATGTGCATATTTATTATTAAAATGTCTACCAAGTTACATAATTCATTTTTAGTGTAAATTTTTTTCTGACTGATGTTTGTGTAATCTATGTCTTTAAATTTTGTATTGTACACTGAAAAAGTCTTACGAAAAAATGCATTTTGAAAATATGATGTTTTACTTATTGGTACATGAAACAAGTGGTACCGTCTGCAAATCCTGGCTGGCACATGTATTGTTATTAAACTAAGTAGTTCTGTACAGTGAACTATTCCTGTCATAATTTTGTGAAGCAGTAGTTGGTTCGCACACACTTACTATTCTATTTAAGCAAATTGATTAGTATCTTAATGTTTAAGTTCAGAGAAAATAACATTTCTAACATAAGACTCTCTTTGGCATAAGTGAAGCAGTTTTTGTTATTTTTCTCGAAAACACCAAAACGAAAATTTCCTATCTTTACTTGCAATGCCTTCCACTCATTTCCACATATCATTTTTGTTAAAAATCGTTTTTTTACAACTCTTTGAAATCAATCAACAAAATGTATTACAATGAAAAAAAATTCATCTTCCTTTTTGAAATTATTATTTTTATATTTCAATAATTAGTTAATACGGAATTGCCCCTATCCTGTCATTCAAATGTTATCTTTCATCAAAGCTCGTCACGATTATGTCCAAACCATTTTAAGAGCATTGCCTCCATTTATAGAAAGATATCTGTACAATGATCAAAACATACGGCTTTATCTTTAGAAATAGGGGAAGAAAAAAGACGTCGACGAGATTATGCCAGACATTTCATTTTGAGAATTTAATTAATTTTTTTGGTACCACCCTTTTCCTATTTTAAAAAGATGTAAATATAAAAGATGATTCAAGTTATGAAACGTGCCATAAAGGTAAGAAATATTAAAACGTTTTTATGCTTTGCACATTTATATTAAAATAATACAAAATTTATATGTATTTTTACAGGGTGTTCATTAAACCCCTTCACATCCAAAATCACGATGATCAGTATGAGCAAGAGGATATTTTGGCACATTTTTTTTTTTGGAACGAATAAAATTTTAAAAATAAAATGTCAAAAAAAGCAAATGGTTGCTTACTTCTGCAGGGGATAAACGAGGAGGAGGGAGAGGGAGTTCAATACGCAGACAACCGCGTGGCCGCGCTCCCCTCATTTCTCCCCTGCAGAAGTAAGTAACCATTTGTTTTTTTACAAACTTTTTTTTTTAAATTTCTTTGTTCTAAATATTATTTTAAATATGCTTATATGTCTTCTTGCCCATACTGATCATCTTTATTTCGGATGTGACAGGGCTCAAAGAACACAATGTGTATGTATGTATATGTATGCATACTGTATTTATTTATTTTATTCACAATGTACTTATGTAACTTTAATCGAGACACAAATATCAACTAATCCAAGTAGCGAGAGAGGAGTCGGGTGGAGCATTAATGTTTTTGGTACTGAGGATATTTTATTTATGTTTGATATTGTTCGGAAGAGACGACTGCGTTTACTATCAAGGCTCACAAAACAAACATTTTTTCGCCAACTGCTGCTAGGTTTACGCCTATACTAGAACTTGCGTTCCATAATCATAACAATATTCACCAAATAAGAGAAACACCTTCAATAAAGTTAATTCAAAATTGGGGAACCAGATTTAGAGATTCAGAGACAGCTGTCAACAGAAATCGCCAAGTTTCAGGTCCATTTTTTTTAACCGATGAAAACGTCCAGCTTGTGAGTGATTCAGTGTGCCCAACAGAATGCCCTACGAGGTTTTTGCGAAACCTAAATGACTTAATACCGAGAACACGTACAATATTTTCTATTCGTAGACACTTTTCGTGTACAGCTCCAAGAGTGTTCAACGTTTTGGGTGAACATACTAAGTTCTCCAAAACAATGTTTTAGATGAAGAACAATAACTGGATTTGTCGAGGGGAAGAGACCACTGTATAAGATTGCTCCGAGAATGAATATTTAGTATCGATGCTGTTTTCATTGTAACCCTTAATTATCTTTGAATAAAGTTAATAGTGATGCTTAATAATTTGTAAATGTGTATTTCACTATTGCTAGTCGTAACATAAAATTATTTATTAATCTGCGAATTAAAAAATATATTGTACCATATAAAGAAATAACTATTTAAAAAAAAAAAAAATATTTTTTATTTAATTTTGCAATCAAAATTCATAAGTTAATTAAATTATAAAATTATCGAGGAAATAAATTAAAATTTTAGATACATGATCTTAACTTTGCTACATCTTGATTTATTAAATAACTTATCAGTAATATATTTCTTGACATGAATAATTTTAAATATGTATTTTGAATATTGACGTGTCGTTATATTTATAAATGTTTTGAATTTAGTACAGAAGAGTCACGAATTAACACGGAATCTTATAAGTCTGGAAATAAAAAAGATAATTGTGCTTTAAAAATATTGTGTGAATTAAATAAATAAAAAAACAAAGTGTTGAAAAATCCACAAATTTCACTTAGGTACAAGGCGTTTATCGGTTTTATGAATTGTTTAATCATCATTACATAAAATAATGATAAAACTACTAAAGTTTATTCCATATGAAATCCAGTAGTCAAAAAACGGAACAATAATGATTGATGGACAAAACAAATATTCTATGCATGTTTCTGTGAATTACTAAGCAGAGGGGACTGTAATGGAATTGAATGAAAATAAGTAAGTATCTTCAAAGCGATGCGTTATGCGGTTTCAGTCGTCAATCACAACCTTCAACAAAGAAGACGGACTATTAAGGGAAGCCACTTACCGCGTCCACTCTTTCTCGTTCTCGTAGCTTTCGGCTGTATCCAGACACTTGACACTTCAGATACGGCACCAAATACGCGTTACGCGGAGGGCCTTGTGCGGCGAGCTTCTGACACTACTGGCGCGATTGGATGGAAAATAAATATATGAAAGCGGCGCGGCGATTAACAAAAAATGTTGCGGATAGACAATAGGTCTAGCTGTGGCGGGTGATGAAGGAAGACTGAGGAAGGGTAGGCAAGGCAAGTTGGATGTTGATATTGTGACAATAAACGACACCGCATACCTACATAATGATAACATAACTCACGACGGATGGATGCTTAAGACTTTTTTTACGAAAACACGACTGAGCAATATCTTAACATTGACGTAGGAAATTTCCGTGTTAAACTTTAATCGAACAAGCAAAATTATCATGACTGGAGTTCACACAATCTGAGGAAAATACGTGAACAGTCATTGCATAGCCAGAAGGTAATTGTCTAGTGGGCTATTTCAAGTAGAGGAATCATTCGCCTATATTTTTTAATACTATCGTTGCCAAGCTGTGATGGTTAATTCTGAGAAATATTTTGAACCTCAGTTATTTTTAAGGAGAAATTTGCATTTGCCCTTTTTTCAACAGAAACATTGACTTTAATATTTTACCTCCTTTTTTACAATAGTAGCTGCTCGATTGTGGAATAATCTATAGACTAAAATCAGAGATGACTCTTATTTATTAACATTTAAATCATGTATGAAAAAAAAATTCACCTCCTGAATATTTGAGATTTTTTTTTCTCGTCCCTCTTTCCTTCCATCTTTACTTCTTCTTCTCTTCATAGTATATTGTAAATATTTAGACAATTTTAATCTCTAAAAAAATCGTATTTATTTATTCGACGGCTTACGCCTTTGAATGTTTAATAAAGCATAAAATTATTTTTAAAAACAAGTTTAATGTAACAAAACACCTGTACACAAGTGAAGACAATAAACATACACAAAATCAACAAATAAAAAAGAAATAACAAAAAAAAAATAAACAAGGTATGCAGCAAATTAAAAAATAATTTAAAATTATAAATACAAAAAGGATTGAATTTATTGAAGTAACAGAGGCGATGTATCATAGTATAAACAATTCAACATTAAATTAATTTGTATAAAGATTAATGAAATAAATCTAAATTTCTACGTTTGTTTAGAAACATGTGGAGCAGTGAAATATGTGAGTATCTAGCATAGTTTAAACTATGCGAACCAACAAAAAAAATGAATATTTTGTCTCGTCTCACACTGTCTCACATAAACATTCACAGAATTTAAAAGAGCGGTACTGTCAAGAACATTATTTAATAACTTGAAAAGCAGCACTAAATAAGTCTGTATATACATCGATGTTTTGTTCAATAATAAAAATATTATAATTTATCTACAATGTGTTCATATACCACTGATTTTCTCAAATTGAACGGTTTGGGTAGGTAATACCGAAATTTCCTATATATGCTAGCCCTTATGTAAGCTGGTATTTAAAGCGTTCTGATAAATCAACTGTGAATGCATCTATGAATGCTATAAGGGATTTATTTCGAGGAAAGGTTATCTCTCGGCTAGGTGACAACTCCCGGTCAGCACGATGCCTGATGTTACTTTTTTTGTGAAGTTTCCTCGAGAGCATTTTTTACCCAAATTAATCTACCACCACCACAGAACAGAAATAAATTATACGGGCTGAAGTCGCGAAGATTTAGAAAATATGCGCGAAAGATTAAAGGGGTGCTTACGTATTTAGAAATTAAATCGACATACATGTGCTTAAAATTAAATTGATAGTAATTTGAATAACTTGTAAAATTTTTTTGCTTTCATTTTAAATTTTTTAAATCTGCCACTAACCTGAATGTATTATTTATATTTGAAAAAATGTGTTTATTTATAAAAAAAATTCAATCAAAAAAAAATTCACAGTAAAGCATAGATCTTAACAACAAATTAAAACACGATGTGCAACTCGTGGTACCACAAAAAACTGCATTTTTTCAGAGGCATTACACGCTGCTGGACCCCTAAGTTTAACAGTCCGCCTCGTGGTGTAGTGGTCAGCGCGTTTGCCTATTATGCAAGAGGTCTCTGGTTTGATTCCTGACATGGTTGACATAAAATATTCATAATATTTTGAGTTTGTCCAAATGTTTGTAGAAAAGACTGGATTTCACAAGGGAGTCATTAGGTTAATTAAATTGAGTCATGAATATTGTAATAAAACAAATTGGTCTACGAAGAAGTAAAAAATTTAGTGAATTTCATGCTGTGTATTGAATGGTCAACCATTGGAGAAAAACGTGTATTTTTTCTAGAAAGATTTGAACATAACCAAATAAAAAAAAAACAAAAAAACGTTTGCAGTGAAGAAGCTAAGTTTTTTTTTTCATTTGCCAATACTATCAAACTAAGTCGAAAAAAAAATTTTTTTTCATTCATTTTAAAGTTTTTTAATTTTGAAAATACTCCGCCTGTGACGTCAAAAATAACAATCAAAAAAGTTCTCCTGAATGGTTAGTTGGCTTCCTGGAAACCTAATCATTGGTTGATTTTTAAGAACTTGTCACGTTGTTTAAATGGGTCCATTTAATAACATCATTTTTGTTATTTTTTCCCCGTGTTTTCGTGAAACTGCGACGTAAAATTAACTGCTCTTATTTTTACGACGTGTAAAAAAAACATTTTTACATCCAATTTCCCGTAGCACTGAACTTCTTTTTACAAGCACTTACCTGCAGGGATATCTCTCTTCAAACCTTTGGCAACGAAATATTAACAAAAATTTTAAAAAAGTAAACTTAAAATTAAATGTATTCCTTTTTATAATTTAAAAAAAAAATCTATGTTTTTACCTACAAAAATTGTGTATATTTTTTCACATACTTTGTGAAAATTTTATTTTTTAACTATTTTCAAATCAACTTTTGGTTTATTTTTATTCATTGCTGGATAGAAACTATCATGATGCCATAGATTTGTGTAAAAGCTTCACCCTTTTCTAATCCCACGTTATATATTTACAAATGAGGACCGAAAATTCCCGGCGGATGAAAGCACGATACCTTTTTAAATAAATGATATACCGTTCGTAATCGTAATTCATGAAAACCAGAATGGTATTTTCGGACTTTGATTCCGGACACTTTTCTGTTCTTTGTTTGCTGAGAAATAATTTATACTCCCATTTTATTTATTTTATTTTTTATTTTTATTTTATTTATATAATCCAATATAAAATACAAATACATAGATACCAAAAATGTTTATACAATACGATACATTCAATATATTTATTTATTTATGGAAGTAGCCACTCCACTGGCCCACAGGCACGTTCCGGAGTCAGTGTATTATTTATTTTGTACGTAATTGTACATAATTTCACATCAATTTTGTAAAAGTTCAAAATAAATAATTTAAAAAAAATTAAATAAACATACCTACAACCTACTATATCAATAAAACGAAGAAGCTATAGTATAAGTAAGTATAGCTTATATCGGATTATCGATGAGGTATTGCTGCGAATTCCTCATAGTTCTATATTTACAGTTTGCATTACCTGACTACATTGCACGTAGCATGGTCATGCACGCCTCCAAATGCACATGATTGTGTTGAAAGTTTAGGCATACCATAGTTTCCATCGCTGTAGATGGAAAAGTTCCAGTGGCAATGCTATATCTACTTTCTGTAGGCTGGATAATGCACTACTGTATACCTTTTGTTGGGCTTTTTTATGTCAAGCTAAACATCCATAGATTAACACAGGTCTAATTATGGCTGTATATATCCAAAGTGCAGCGTTTGGTTTAAGGACCCTTTTTTTACCAACATACGGCAGCCAGTGCCCAGTACAATTTTGGCTTTTCTGATCACATGTTGTATGTGTAAATTCCAAATTAGTAATTGATCCGAGATTATTCCCAGGTATTTGACATCCTTAGAAAAGTTTATAGTTTTATCAAAGAGAGTAGCAGTATGTTGTTCTTTAGAAAACATGCTGTTATTAATAACTTATTATAATTACAAGTGCTGATTGGTTTCAAAGCTACACAAGTTTTCTTATAAATTTATAATTTAGCTTTAAAAATATACAAAGATTAATTATTCAATTCATTTAAAAAAACCCTCAACATTCAATACGGAAATTCTATAGAAATTATTTAAAATTCATACAGATGATACTATTTATAAAATAAATTCCATTATTCAAATTTATAAAAAAGAAAAAAAAAGAATTTGAGGTAAATAAGTCACTCAGATACTTTAGAAGAGTTATTGTTATAACATTTACTAGATGTATAAAAATAGAATTATTATTATTTATTATTATTATAAAAAAAACATGTACCATTTATGAAATAAATTAATAAAATACAATAATAAATTAACAATGAATGTTATCCTATTTCATAATTTTAACAGTATGTTCTGAATACTAAATCTAATACATATTATGGAGGTAATATTTTAAGTCATTTATCAACTAGTACAAGTTTTTTTACTTTAATTATTTTACAAAAACTATCTACAAATTATATATGCAATCAATGTTTTAACACTATTTTTGGAAAATGAATATTATGTATTTAATATGTTTCATCACCATTTTGGATTTAGAGCATGTCACTCCACCATCGAGCAAATGCACAAAGTATCTTATAGATCGGATTGTGGTCCTGTGGCTAGTGTCTCGGACTCACGGACCAAAGGTCTGTGGTTTGAATCCCACTCTACCCCAACTCGATTCCCATTTTCTAATAGTGAGTTATTTACAACTCGTTAAAAATGGCAATCAAAATTAAATATTTGGGTAAATCATAAGAACGCAAATATTTCATTTAAATAAAAAAAATGTTTCAAAACTATTTTTGAAATAAAAATATTATGTATTCAATATGTTTCATCACTATTTTGGATTTAGAGCATGCCACTCCACCATCGAGCAAATGCACAAAGTATATAACAAAATAACGCAGAGCCGTGAAAAAAAAAATGGTCTACGGCTTTTTGTAATTTACAGTTGACCTTTTTATTAAGAATTTTTAATTGTATTTTCACAAGTTAGTATTACATTCCAATCCAGGGACCATTACCCTCTCGGACTCCCCAAGTTACAATACTAATATAGACCTACATAACACGATTTTTCAGGAATAGGAGTATCTGACTTTATCGAAGTGAAGAATGTCTTTACCAGTTTACATTGATAAAGTTAATATTGGCTGAATGTTTCTTCAGATTTCCAAATCTTTAGGAGACGTCAAACGTTTCAATGTCCAAGAATGTATTTCTTTCCATTACAATATTAAAAATTTGAAAGCCCTATTTACAAGTCGCATTCTGTCAAAAGTTTTATCTTAATTTAGAATTCGTTTCTAAATCGGCCACCCATCCTGCTTTTCAGCGTAATTGCATTCACGTAATCTCAGCTCCAAACTTTATGACTGTCGTTTGCTTCAGATTAAGAGACATGGCGCACTCAATGTTTTTTTATCCGACAAAAAAATATTGCTGTCGCATTTTTGTTTATACGAGTAGTTTGTATTTTGTTTTGTTTATTTATTGAGGACATGATTTTATTTACAACTATTGAGACTGAAGTCCCGCCTCCATAAAATTAACCTGTGTTGAGTTAGACGAGAAATATGCCTATTTATTTTATTTATATATACGCCCAATGGGCATTTTTAAGGACATATGTATGCACAGAAAATTGTTACAAAGAAAAGTAGACAGACACAATAGTATACACTAAAATAATTTAACAGAAAAATAATATTATTTATATGCAAAACAAGAATATCGGAATAAAAATAACACAGCACATCAATAAAAAAAAAATCATGAAACAACCAAGTCAAATAATTGAAAAATTATGAAATTTCCAACAAAAATAAATTGTCAGCATAAGTTTTTTATTTGTACTTAGTGGTGTAAAAAGCACTACATTAGTCCACTAACTGCAATATATCTTGATAATGTGGTACATTAAGGTAAGGTAATCAGTCTTACGCTTCATGTTTTAGCCCAGGGACAATAAAATATTTAAGTGTAAAATAAACCTTACCAGGAATCGAGACCGGAATCTTAAAAATGATAGGTGAACACGTTAACTACTTAAATTAATTTTATAAGAGTAGGTACATTGTCATAAGGTTATTTTTTCCTTTTTACCCAAACAATGAAGTATATGGAGATAAATTAAAAATGCATTAATTAAGATTCTTATATTTATTATATAATTTTATTAGAAAAGAGAACATAATGTACAAACACACATTTTTTATTTTTCTAGAAACAAACACAAACTAAAAATCTACACTTTATTTAAGAAAAAAGGAAGGAAGATGAGAAAGAAAGAAGGAAGAGAAAGAAAAATCTCAAATATTCAGATAGTGATATTTTGATCTTCATTGAAACGTTAAAAAAGAAGCGGCATCTAGATTTTTTTTAGACTACTAGGTGATCTACTCTTCGGTGAACTGGCACCCGAAACGAAAAACTGATCGCCTTACCCTCTATGTATGTGGCAAAAATATTAAGATACACTCAATTAGAGCACAAACGCAGGCCCTATTCACATTTAGTGCGGATAGGAAATAATGATGAAAATACATATTTTTGTACCAATCAACTCATAAAACAATGACTTTTTTATTCATATCAATTCATCGCCAAAAATATAGGAGGCAATAGAAGACAACACAAAAAAGTATGTTTTGGCCCGCAGTAGTATATTTTAAATCAGAATTCTAAGGTGCCTTCCCACTACCTTTGAAGGGTCATGTTAAGAACGGGTTCAATAACAAATAACGAAAAGCAGAATAAAAACAAAAAAAATAATATTTTTTATTCATTGTAATCTACAATCAAAAATACAGTTACACACTCACATAATAATATAGTTGGAGTTAAATAGATACTTAATACTAGAATAAAAATGGTCACCTAGACATCCTCAGGGCTGTAGGCTGTTGGAAGACAGCGACGTGGGGTAAGAACGTTGCATATATTTATTTCTGTTTCGTGGTATAACAAGTCAATATGTAGGTTAAATAAATATGTATCTAAATACTAAGAATTATATTATTCAACTCATTCAGCGAAATAATTAGCAATTAAAAATTGGAAGAATGCAATGAGCTCGTTTTTAATGTGTTCACTAACTACTGTACACTTCATTTATGAACACAGTTTTGACTAGTGAAAGTCTAAAAATTTTATAAGAACAAAAATGTTTTTAAAAATAGAAATGAGGGATGGTTCTAAAGTCAAACATGATTTTTGTCGTGAATCCACGACTTGGTGAATTTGAAATATGAAAATATAAAATGCAATAGACTTATGGACGTCATGCAAAGTCGCTTCGAGATATGGATTTGATGCAGCTAAGTAGGTACTTTAATATAAAATGGTACACATTTTTGGTTGAATGCGAAAACTTTAAAGATATTTTCTCTATTGCAGTTCTTATTTTATTTTCCATCAAAATCATTATGGAAAATTTTCAGCAAGATTTTAAAGTCAAGAAGTGCAGAAATATTTTATTTTCCCGTTAATCAAATATTTAATTACATATTCATTGAAAAGTTAACATACAAATACAAAATATATACATACATTTAAGGACGGGCATATTTTTTTACGGCAATTTCTTACTGCTAACCCAAATCATTCATTTTGAGAAAATCACAGACATGTTCAGAATTTTATAATTTCATAAAAAATAAACTAAACATTTACATTATACTATATAAAAAAAGAAGAGGGGATGGAAAGAAAGAGAAAGGAACAATTCAAACATTTGAATAATGACATTTCAATCTTGATTTAAATGTAAATTAAGATGGGAAAAATTGGATTTATTGCAAAAAAACTATGTTTAAACATTTCATAAATAAACAAAAATATTATATTTATGCAAGATATGTTTTATACTGAAACACGAATAATCAAGACCATTTTTAATAATTCTGTAGTAAGATGGTAGAAGGGATCATTAAATTTGTAGGTTTTTCGGTTGTTTAGTTTTCAATAGTTTTTGTAAATATTTCAGTAAATACACGTAGAAAAAAATAAAAATAGTTTCCTTTAAAATGGTAATTAATTGTTAAAAATTAACGCTTAAATATTTTACTTTGTAGATAAAAAGGATTTTACTTTGTGGAGTCTTATTCTAGCTATCCTGAACATTAAAAATAAATACAGATGACCCCTTTTGCCATCTGACTACCAATTTAAACAGGCACTTTTATTTTTTTTAGCAAACGCGGTCGATTGTAAATAAATAAATTAGGCCTTACTTATAAACCTGGTATCAAGTTACGCCTAGGCATAATGATAAAATAAGGATAGGAATACTATTTTTATTCTACCACTATAATAAGGATGGTTTTCCATACATATTATATCACTCGGACTAACCGTAACTTTATACCAGGTATATGAGTCTACGTAATCTCAGGCGGAGTTTATTCACCATTACTTTTTTCCCTTTTTATCAATCCGATAGCAGAATATGTCAATTTTTCATATCATGTTTATGTATATGATTTACAATTATATCTGCATTGCAGACCTGAAGGCACCAGTGAAGCAATATAATCGATGTCTAATAGACTTAATATCGTGTAAAAATGGACAAAAGAGTATGGTTTACTTATAAACCCATCTAAAACACACATTATGTTTGCGGGTAGTTAAAGATTGCTAAGTAAGTTACTCGTATCCTTTCTTAATTCCATATCCAATACAGGAAATCTATAAAAAATCTATGAGTACTAATGGATGAACATCTATGCTAGCAAACTCATTCAAATGAATTAAGCCGCAAAATATTTTTCAGTCTACACTCACAAAAGGTTGCAAAAATTATTACCCAAATACTAAATGCTCACTTGTACAAGCATTACTACTACCCATTCTTGATAACGCTGATGTTTCCATGTCTGATTTAAACTGTGAAAGATTTTAGAATACATGCATAATGCATGTTTTTGGTCTTAAAAAATATGACCACATTTCTGATTATCGTAGGCAACTAAAATGGCTCATAATTAGACAGTGAAAAGACTATCACTCTCTCTCACTTCTGTTTACTGTACTTCCTTGTCCTAACGCTCCTATATACCTCTGTGGAAAATTCCCCTTACCCATCCACAATTGAACGTAGTTATACAGAAAGCAGCCAGCCATAGAAAAGTGAAACTGAGATAATAGCCATTTTGTGAAAAGAGTGAATTATAAAATCTACACAATAGTTGGAATGTTTTTGAATTTAACAAACGATAAACAATGAATACATAAGTTTTTTATATATAAAAAACAAGAATCTTATTGTGTATTTGACCAGTTTAAAAGACTTTTAAAGGACTATAAGATTTTTCTAGTTTTGTGGGTGTTTTCTGCAAATTGAGAAATGCCGTTTTTGTGATCGACACCTTTTTCAGGAGGTGATTAATACAGTTTTTTATACAAAAGCGGTCTGGTTGTTTTTAGCAAAACATAGAATCGACCTTACTGCACCCGATAACATCAATATTTCATTTTTCCGAAATTGTGGACTAGCTGCTTTCTGCATAACTACGTTCAATTCCTCTTTCTTCTCTTACTCATATACTCGTAGTGTCCATGCGGTTTGACTGTGGAATCGTCTCCCATCCACTATCAAAGATGTTACTACAGAATCTCTTAAATCACGTCTGAAGAAACATTTCCTTTCTCTTCTTTAATCTTTCCTCCTGTCCACATTCCTCTTAATTTCTTTTTCCCATTCAGTAGTAATATTAATTAATGGTTATTCATATACAAATACAATAACATCTAATTTTATATATCTTTAGCTTTTTGATTTTTCTTTTCTATTGAATGTGTTTTGCGACTTAAATTTCAATAATGAAATTTTTATTTTATTTGTTGGTTGGAAGAAAATTCCGTTTGGCAATAAGCCTGCCAATGAACAATTTACATTATGTACAAAAAGTCAAATAAAATGAAACAAGTAAGGCCAAGTAAATATTAAAATTAAAGTTAAATACCATATTTTTTGCAACCTGTTGAGCATTTTTTATATCCGATTTCCTCATTGTTAAAGTTAAAATAAGAAATTGAAATAATATTTTTTATCATTAGAAATATTCATTTCATCACTTACCATGAACGTGTTGTGTTTTTGACTTTATATTATTTGTGAATAAGTGACTTTCCGTTAAAATATATGTGTAGATTTCATGTAAATACTGATTATATTTCTAAAAATCGTACAAATTTATTTGAACGTATTCTGAATTTTCGTAAAAGAAGTTAAATTGTCTTTTCAAGCGTCATTGATCAAACAAAATAAATATTATATTCTTTACAGAAGTCTCTACCTTAAACACAAAGAAGTCATATCTTTAAAAGTATTTTTTTCATGATATATCTAAAAACATAAATTTTTGGCAATCTTTGTCATTATTATGGAGTGCAACAATATTTTGAGATGTTCCAAATTTTTGTAGACAAGGGCTGGATTTAACTCCCTGGGGAGCTGTAAATATAAACATAATACAACAGAGATTAAGAACATTTTTGAGAAGGTAATATAGAAGCCTAGGGATCTACAGGGCTTATGACCTGTCATTGGCTGGTTTAAGTGGCCACTTTACAAGTGTAATATTCACCATTCCGCCCATATTTGAACATCTGTATTCCATAAATTCTTCTTTTTGTATCAATAAAACAGCAATCACCAGTTTGTGAAGTTAAAGAGCTGAAACTTTTATTTATGCGGGTAAGATTCATCAAATTAAATAATTCCAACGAGAAACATTTATTTCATCCGATTTCCCGTAGAGCTGAAGTTCAACATTCTGACAGTGAAAGGGTGCATTAGTTTATAAGCTTATTAGTAAACTAGAAGAAACAAGTCTGATCAGGAGAACCAGAACCATTACCACCCCTCCACCGGCCAAATAGTTAAAACCTATTAAGCCCAAAATAAAATCAATGTCCTATCCAATACAGGCTGAAGACAGCAGATAAAACTGAGTAAAAAAAACAATGCTGATACGCCAATGATAAAAATCTAGTATGTGAAAAAATGTCTGCTCTAGTTCTTTAATCCTGGGAAAAAATACCAGAATACGTTTATATTAAGAAAAGTCAAACAATGTTTTCTCTTAAGTCATCAGAAGAAAATTACAGACCTGTAGCTGTTTTTTCTGCACCAGCAAAGGTGTTTAAAACTATCATATGTAGAATCGTCACTTCCCGAGTAAGCCATTTATTATTGATGAACAACATGGGTTCAGGAAAAGCCGCTCGGTTGAGACCAATCTAATGCTTTTCACAAACTATTTCACGGAAGTTCTGGCTGCACGACATCAGTCAGACTGTTCATATAATGACTTCGCCAAGGCTTTTGATACTGTCGACCATGATGTCTTATTAAATAAGCTGTATGAGGCGATAATAATGGCGAGCTATTTCTAAAAGACAAACCAATACGTCTCCTACGGTCTTTTCACATCAGAGTGTTTCTACACTTTCTTGGGTGTCTGGCAAGGCTCTAACCTGGGTCCGTTGTTGTTCTCAATTTTCATTAATAATATTAAAAATGTAATTTTGAACTCACGTTTTCTGTTATTTGCGGATGATTTAAAACTGTTTTTAGGGGTAAAAACTTCAAACGATTTTTGATTTTCCAAGCAGATATATTTAATACATCTGAACGGGGAAGGCAAAACAAACTTAGGATGAATGTTTCCAAGTGTTCGGTCACTATTTTTTCACTACAAAATGAATGACCAGAATCTTATACGAACATCAAATGTTGAGGATTTGGGCGTTAGATTTGTGAGCACCCTGACATTTCATGAACACAAAAAGACAATCAGTGGTAATGCATTAAAAATGTAAGGGTTTGTTCTGCGTACTGCCAGGGTTTTTGAAAATACCCGTGTACTGAGAACTCTTGGCAACTCCTTGGTGCGAAGTAGACTCGAGAGTGGCTCGATGATTTGGGGGCCACATGAACTGAAGTACTCTCTTATAATAGAGAAAACCAACAAAAACATTCTTAGATATCTCTTCATGAGAGAGGGCGGGTATTATTCTTGGCTCTACCCAACCGAGTTTCTCCAGGGTATGCTTGGCTACAACAGTTTAAAGACTAGAAAAAATGTGTATTTTAGTACACATTTTTATCGATTGTTGCGCACGATCGATAATTTTGAGATTATGATGAGCATTGGTTTGTATGTTCCTGATAATTACCTAAGACAGCGTCAGCATATATTGTTTCATATTCCGATAAACTGAACCAACCTGCCGATTGTTATGCCCGTTAGAAGGGCTACTGCTTTGCTGAAAAACATCGCTCTGGATGTTGATCTGTTCTATGTATCCGAAAGGGTTTTCGGAGCAGGATTCTTCTAATATTTTGACAAAAGTCTCGTAATGTATTTTTTGTATTTTTATAATATGTACGTATTAAATTTAAGTTTGTTATCTATATAATATTTAAAATTAATGAATTGAATTGAATTGAAACTCTATGCTGATTTAATAAAGTTTGTTAGGACTACAAACCAAACAACTGCGGTTGGATAGCGGTATATAATATAGTATAATAATATCTTCCCCTTCGCAATCTTAATCCTGGGGATTGGTTTGCAGCAAAGTCCTGCATCTCGTCCTCCATTAGTCTATATTTTCTATTTTCTGCAGTCCTCTTCAGCTCGACATATGAGGCGCAGTTTAAATCTTCGTACACTTGCTCCAAATATTCCCGTCGGGGGCGCCCTCTATAATTTGTCTCCTCAGCCATTTCCTCTATGATGTCGTGCAGGAGACCTTTTTGGCGCATAATGTGACCGATCCATCGGGCTCGCTTCTCTGAGATAGTTTTGATTAGGTGCCTACCTTCTTCGATTCTGTTGAGAACCTCATCATTCGTGATGTGGTCTCTCCAGCAAATTCCTAATATTTTTCTGTAGTACCGCATCTCAAAGACCTCTATTCTTTTTTTATCTTTTTCGGTAAAGCACCATGTCTCACAACCGTATATCAATATGCTCCATACATATGTCTTGTCAAGTTGCTTGCGGAGTTTAAGGATGATATTATTTGAATCAAAAATATTTGATTTTTGTTAAACGCAAGCCTTGCTCTGTGTATGCGGCAGTCGACTTCTCTTTTTGTTCTTCCATCCCAGGTGATCTTGCTTCGAAGGTACACAAACTCTTTCGCGTTTTTCAGAGTTGCTCCTGCCATTACTATATTCATTTGTTGCTCATTACGGGCCACAGTCAATACTTTGGTTTTGCTTCTGTTTATTTTCATATTATATTTGTTATTTAATACATTTTCCGTGGATGTCAGAGCCTCAGTGAGTTATTTTTCACATTTAAAAATCAGGGCGATGTTATATAATATAATATAATATAATATCTCGATATAAGCTTGTCTTAAGGACCGTTAATAATAATACCCAATATCCAAATAGAAATAGGCGAATTCCATTGATTTACGTTTTCAAATGTTTAGGTATATTTGTCTAAATAATAATAGTAAGTTTAATATGATTTTTCGTTTCACAGATTGTGAGTCAATGCACAGGGCCGGAGCAAACCCATCACAACAGGCACTGATTGCCTTAGAACCAAACGTGACAAGAATCAGATTCTTTGTTAGGGCTGAACTGGTATTTTCTCAGAGATTTGTGACAAGACACGTCTGTTTGAAAATTCATTAAAAATGTGACACAAGGTGAAGGAATAAGAAATTGACTTTCAAAAAATGTGTATTTATTTTAGATAGTTGTACAAATAAAATTTGAACACCTAGTGATACTTTAACTAATAAACAATACAATTCAACATAAAGAAATAATATCACTAAATTCTCAACACAAAGTCAACTCAAACAAATGCAAATTAATACCGCTTTCGACCAAAGCTGACAACGCTTTCGCAATTAAAATCTATAACCTACTTCAACTGTCAATGTTCAAAAAGGATTTAAAAAAATGGATAGTCAAGCGGTGTAGAAGTAAAATTGATGTTTTTTTTAATTTAAATTCCTTTATCAAAGCTTACATTTACGGGATCTCAGATTAAATTTATAGAAAACAAGCTTGATTTTACAGAATCTTAAATTGTTTATTTATAAATACCAGTTTGATTTTACAGTCAGTCTTCTTTTGGAAGCATTGGAACCTGAGACTTTCCAATATCTCAGCTTTTTGTTAAAAAATCTCTATTAGTGGCCTCCGTGGTGCAGTTGTTAAGACGCTTGACATACACGCGGAAAGTTCTGGATTCGATTTCTCATAAACAATTTAAAAAAATATCTTGTTTTTTTAGACAGAATGCTCTGTGCTGTACTTCACCGTTGTATTTGGGCCTCCATGCTGTTGTGGTGCAAAAATATTTTTTTGCATGACGACATTTTCGGTTACTGTTACGCCATAGTCTTGTTCGTGTCTTTTTACAATTTTTATGGTCTCAATTTTCATTCTGAGAAGTTCAACAAACGGCGTGTTTTTTGTACAGTTCAGTGTAAGCGGTCAAGAAAGGAAAATTTTGATAGATATCTCAACCGAGACGAAGAATACAGCTATCGCCAACGAGGAAACCTCAAATAATATAAACAGTAGACGTGAAAATCATTAACAATAAGCAGAATTGTGAACATTACACAGTGTGTAAAGTGATCACTTTGAACAGAAATTCCCAAAACGCTTAGGTTACCGCATCCTAAATAATGCTTTCATTCCATCGTCTATTACTTCGTGTCTGTTGAGATTAAGGTATATTTAAATATTCAAAAAACTAATGTTGTGATTATCTATTTTATAAATTTATTATCAAAGTTAGTTTTTAAACTTCGACAATGAAGAGGTCGTGTTTTCAAATTCATAGAGGTAAATAATTTGTTTAAACGATGTTTTATAAAATGACAGATTAAAATAAATACCCGAGTCCGGACAGGTGAAAAATACAGTCCGTGGGTAAAAATAAACCAAATTTCTGGACAAGTGCTTTCGACTCGATGGCTTCTCTTAGGTAAAAATCCAGAAGAAGGAAATTACGTGGAGATAAATTCACCTCGTAGTGTAGTGGTTGGCGCAATTGTTTATTATGTTTAAGGTCCCAGGTCTAATGCCAGAGTAGGTCGACATGGAAATATTGATTAGAAAGGTGAATTTTACACCACAATATTTCGTGTAGCTGGACAGGCGCACTAAGCCTATGGCGGATCACCTTACCTTCATGAATCAGATGCTCTATATACGAAACAAACTCAAAATCAGGGACGTAAAAGCGTTAATGTAGCCACAGCCCCAACAAGATTCTCACACAATAGTTAGAGTAGCTGGAAGGAACATAACTAACTATTACATTAAATGTAAGCCTTGAAATTCATTATTAATCTCTTAATAATTTCGCATCCGAGCGATAATAATAGCACAAGTCTGCAATTAAAGTTTTTGAGTTAAGTATGCAGAGGTGTTTTACATTAAATTCATGTATAACTCTTGTATAATGCCAGTACTCCCATAAGGGTGCGAATCTTAGAACCTCAACTCAAAAGACTTGACTTCTGATTTTTTTAGTAAATGCTGTAGGAGAATATTAGGAATAAGGTGGTTTGATTTCATGACTAATATTGAAGACTGATAACAGGCGCAACAGCCTGCAGGATGAGTGTTTTGATGCAGCGGTGGACCTGACTTGGACTCGTGCTGCGCATGCCTCAGAGAACCTAAACCCAAGTTGCTTTTTCTTTACACCTACGGGTTCCCGCCGTCCTGAAAGGCCTTCAATGACAATCATTCGGCTTTATTCGGAAGAACAAAAGGACGCAAAACTGATGTGAAAGAAGACAAAAGTGCTGGCTGGCATAGGGTCTCCTGGAGGCATGTAGTGATGTCCACATACTCCACCTAGGAGCGGATATGGAAAAAGAAGATAATGCAGAAATGTTCCTGGGCCGTGTTTACAGTAGGAAGTTAAGGAAGCCATATCATCACCATGACTGTATAGTTAAAGATAAATTCTTCCGAGTGATTACGAAGATACACTGATGATTCTACACCTTTATGTTTTTGGTAGGTACATCGATATGTACCAAGGGGACGCGTACGCCACGGTACACATATCTACGAACTAAAGTGATAACCCTTCATGATTACGTCAAAGTTGAAGATAAATTCTCTCGAACGATAGAAGATACTCTACCGACCCTCCTTCTCCTCCCTTTAAGTTTTGTGGTAGGTACATCGGTATGTACGGACGGATTTTGTACCGCACGAAACATATATCTTATCAATAAAAGTGACAAATACTTTTTTTGCATCAAGAAATTTTTACTTAAATATTTTTTCAATAATTTATTTTATTTTTCAATCGTTCTGAGGTAGCCAGTTTTTTTTAAAGTCTGTTTGAAATACGAGCTAAGAATTAGTTAATTTTAAAGTTGAATTAAATTCTGACAAAACTGTCAGTTTTAAATTCGAACGACTAGATGCAATAGCTAAATGATACCTTAAAGAACATCTAGCCGTAAAAACAATGCTTCCATTTAATGTATTTAATTCATTTTTTTATAATTGTTCTATCTGTTTTACTTTTTTCCTAAGTGTATTATTGAGATATCAAAAAAACTGGCTTTGTAATACCTCAGTAGATAAATATAGACGAAAGATAAGCATACCGTCTTGGCAATTAATTCTCAAAAGTTGCATAAAAATCACGTTCAAGCCAGCAGTTTTTGCTTTCATTGGGATTAATAATTGCTTTGAAGTGGCCACTTTTTCTCACAAAACCTATTTAAAATATGAATGAGAACTAGTTTAAATTTTAATAAATAAGAAACGCGGAGTAAATTTTCAGCGCCTTTTATTGATGAGATTTAATCATATGACGTCGAGATGACAAGTCGTAGAACATACCGAGGTAGATAGAAATATAGGCGGCCTTCGTGGTGTAGTGGTCAAGACGCTTGACTCGCGCACGGAAGGTTCTGGGTTCGATTCCCGGTGAGAACACAAAAAATAAAATGTGATTTTTCTCAAGCCTGGTTATTCTGTAATGTAATTCACCACTGTAATTGGGCCTCCTGGCCTGTTGTAGGGCAAAAAAAAAAAAAAAAATGAAATGAAAAAAAAAAAAAATATCTCAGAAGTTAATTTTACCATTTTAAAATGTACTGATGAGGGTAGCTTTTGTAATTGCCCCCTGGATATATTTTAATCCGCGGAGTTAATGGCATAATTCGTTAAAATACTTTTGTTTCCTTAAAATTAATAATGTAATTGGTATTTCGTCTTCTAATACAGTGCCCTTTGCATCATTTTATGCGGACAGAGAGTATGATGCAATATTCTCTGTCCAACAGCAAAAGAAATAGTATTTATATTTTATTTATGTTTTTTTCAATTCTTACTCCGGAACTGGCACGCGAAAGAACGATCCTTCTGAAATCTGGTTGGGTTCCGTTTGCGGATTTGTTCAGAATTTTCTCAGCAGTGACGTCAAGTAAACCACTGAAGACATACCCGGGAAGTTCAAGTTTTATACAAGAGAATCTTCCATTTTATTGGAAATATGATTTATATGATGCTTTAAACTACATTATATCTGTTCATTGTTGCAGTAGGTTATTTCTACTTGGAAATTTATTTTTCTGGATGTTTTAATATCTTATTTCTTTAATGGGCAGACATAAAAGTATACCTGCAAAAATGCAACTTTTCTGGAGAGCAAAAAAATAATAATATTATCCCAATTATTTGGCAACAGAACTCATATTTAGCGAAAAGGGTTATTATTTACACATTATTCTAGTCTATTTCCAAATGAAACTGTTACCAATAATATCGTGTTTTTCTACTGACATTTCTTGATGGAACTCCATTTTAATTATAATAATAAAACTAAATACGTATTTTATTATATTCAATAATACTGTGTTTGTATTTTCAGAGCAGCTCTTACCTCGTCTACTCCTCTACCACCCCCGCTAGGACCACTACTACTACTGGGAATACCACCAAATAGACTACCACCACATAGACTACCACCTCCACCACAGCGAAATCGCCGCTCCCCTCCACTACCGAGAGTAAGTGACCATTATCCATCAATCGCTGGGTTTATAGTGTGATATTCATTTTCCTTTCGTTTCAATTCGTCAGCGCTGAAATTTTTCTTGGGATATCCCTGATCACTAAACTACCTAGTTTTTTTACGGTCATGGCAAATTAAATGAAAAACTATTTGTTTTTGATATTCTTAATTTATTTCATGCTGTTGCGGATGTCCTAATGAATTTTCTGAAAACATCTTGTGATCTTGTCCCTTTCCCCCTGTCATGGTCCTGTCGGATATAAAAATATTGTGGCTTCCAAAAATAATGTAAAAGCTTTTAAAAATTTTTGTTATTATTTAAGCAGTTACATAGACCAATATACGTATAGTGAGATAGAAAATATCTTAAATATATCTTCACTTTAAGACCGTTGAAATAAATCCGACCTTTTAGTCCTATTTAAAATTGTCAACTTACTCTTTGATGCGCCTGAACTACTGAGCTCAGTAAAATTAAATATCCCAACTAGAAACCTCAGACAAAACGAACTCTTTCATACTAATAACCATATAAATAACTATGGTTTTCATTCCCCTATGCCCAGAGTTCTTAGGTCCGCCAACAAACATACCAGTCTTGATTTCTTTGATACCAGGTTGTCTTCTTTTAAACTATCACTGAATCAAATTCAATTATAAATTCCTCTCTCCTGCTTCCTCTCTCACCAAGTTTACTATATACCATTGTGTCTTTCTACTTTTTTTTGTAATAATTTTCTATGTACAAATATGTCCTTGAAAATTCCCATTGGGCGTTTATATAAATAAATAAATAAATTATATCATTATATAACATTACATATGTGTAAATATATTCGAGTTATTTGTACAAATAACAGAAGCACTCAACAGATACTACTTGAACCATTAAATATTGGTCAAAAATGAGTACTTGTACTACTAGAACTAAGCTATTCTATTTGTATCACAAAGTAAATGGTAAAAGTCAGTCTTTTTATATTACTGAGACCATCTTGTACTATTTGTGCCACTGAAAATGACACAAATACACTTATTTGATTTTTAAAAAAGGTTAATAGGCATTAACTGGTTTATTTATGTTTTAAAAAGTTGTATAAAATTATTGTTAATACCATTTATGCAGGCATACAAATGGCATTTTCTCATAAAAATCGTTAAATGAACAAAAATTCATCTCCCATTAAAGATTTATTTTGGACCAATCAGTAGTTAAAATACCATTTTACGTTTTGATAAGGTGTCCAATGTGAAATTTCACTTGATAAAACTCTACAATGCAGAGTCTCCTTAAATTAATTGAATAAAAGAGTGTATAATTTGACGCGTTTCCTCTAATAAGGACATTATCAAGCTTTTCATGTTCATCCTCTGAACCACCACCATTAACTATTATAACTCAAATAGTCCCTTAATAATAAGGGTTAATCGTTTGTAATAACCTGTAAGTATAATTTATTGTTATAACTATCATAATATTATTAGAAATAAATAAATATAGTCAATTAAAAAAAATCTAAAATATCTTTTTTTTAAACTTATTTGTGCATGCTGTGTTCACATGTAATCTAAGAACACTATCTAAAAATAACCATTATGTACATTTTTAGACGGCAATTATTGTCGTTTATCTGTAAGGATGACTTTTTAAATAATTACATTAGTTTCTTAATATCCTCATAAGATAAAAAGTTTTATATTATATAATTATACTCTTGCATATTAATAAATAAAAGTGTAATTCAATGCGGCGAAATTCTATACTGGATACCTTATCTTTACCCAACAAATTCTAATATACTTATATTTCTAACGTAGTGGATATTGGTGTACCTTTGGATATTTTTTTACTTTTTCGTTATTATTCATCACTTATTTGTTTACAGAGATAGTCATATTTTTGTTCCTGTTTCAGATTTATGATTTTATTGCCTTTGGATCATAAAATTTTGAAAAGCTTGAAAAAGCACCCATTTCAGTTTGTAGCGATTTTCAATCAATATACGCTTTTAAGAAAATTACCATCATTGTTGATCTGAACGAGAATTTAATGTTTACCTTGCCGAAAATTGAACTCCGGGATCATGGGCATGGCAGACAAACGTGCTAACCATTGCACAGCGAAGAGAAATGATCTTGATTCGACCTGAGAGAAAGTACCCTTTGAGTTGAAAAATTCCAGTTATTGGAATTTTACTCACAGAAATGTATTATTCATTCAAAATAAACATTTCCAGAGTTGAAATTCAACATATTTAATGTGTATTTTTAAACTATCGCCATACTTCTATGAATGTAGATCTATCTTTTTACTTTTTAATGCTAATAAAGAAGTTTTAATTTTTTTCCTTGAAACCGAGAAAAGTTTTACGTAGATTATTCATTTTAAAAGTTTTACGAATTGAAATGACGTCGACTGATGCTAGATATCATTTCTTAAATTTTATTCAGAAGAAAAATCCATTCTTCATTAATCTTAAAAAGATCTTTCATATATACAACTTTTATAAAAACGTATTATTTTTCTGTATGTGAATTGAAAGAAATTTGAGTTTTATAGTGGCTATTAGTTTTTATTTTATTCAAACAAACGGCACTTAGTATTGAAAAATACATTTTTTTAAATACACTCAGGTAAGTAAAGTTAAGTTATAACGTTGTTAGTAAAATACATAATTTAAAAAATTGACCGTTATAAACAGTTCCTTATTTATTTCATCCAAATACTTGTAGACTAAATACGGGACTTCACCTCCTCAAAAGCTGTTTTCAGGCGGAGCCTTGTATGCAAAATATCAGATGAATCTCTTCACAACAATAAAAGTTTCAGCCCTTTAACTTCAATGAAATCAACAAATGGAAAAATTGAAGAGATATTGTAACGAATCTTATTAATTTAGAGAAAGATGTTCAACTCGAGTATAACTCAGTTATATGGTCACCGCATTACAGGGTGCATGTTAAGGACATCGAAAGAGTTCAGCATAAATTTTTGCGTTTTATCAATTTTAAATTAAGTATACCGATTGAATACATAAATTACTCATACTTAAATGATTATTTAAACATCCAAACATTAGAAAACAGACGAAAATTAAATGACTTGCTTTTTTTGTTTAAAATAATAATGTCGATGTTCGATTGTTGTGAACTTATCAATTTGATTAATGTGCGAGTGCCTGGTCGAGTTACCCGATGTAATACTTTGTTCTACTGCGGTCCATCATCGACCAATTACAGCGCGAATTCACCAGTAATGCGGATGCATGTACTCGCGAACCAATATGCTAACAACATCGATGTCTTTAGCGTGAGTCTTGTAAATTTTAAATATCAATGTACATGTTCCTTATCAAATAGAACTTAATATTCTGTTCATATTGTATTTTATAACATTATGTACCTAGCTGCTTTAAACCTTTAATTGTATTTCTTTAGCTTATTTAAAAAATAGAAAGATATATATATTGCTTTAATTTTTTTAAAACCAACTTAACTTTAAAACACAGTTCTATATTTTATTACAGTATATTGTATTTTTTTTTTTTTAATTTATGTTGTTAATACACTCATCTTTTTATTTTTATACCAACTATACTTCTTAACACTGTTCCTTTATTTTGTTCCTTTATTTTATTTCTTTATATTGTGTTTTTTTTTAATCTATGCTGTTTATTTACTCATCTTCTTTTTTTATACCAACTTTACTTCTTAACACCGTTCTATCTTTTGTTGCTTTATATTGTATTTTTTAAATTTAATGTTGTTTATATACTTATATTTTGTAAAATTTTCATGTATGTAAAAGCCTTATGGGCGTGAAAAAATAATAAAAAAAAAAAAATAAAAAATATAGACAGAAAAATAAATGTCACACAGTATGTAAAGTTTCCTTCCCTGAAATTTTATCCATGTCTGTCGTAATCTAATTCTTATTTTATTAAAAATAAAATGTACTTGAATTCCTAACCGGTAAATTGCGAGCCGAGAAATAAATCTTAAAAGTTTTTTTTTACTAAGAAAAGTTTCTTTTAGTTGATCGTACTAAATTCAGTAAATAAACTATATTACTATATATTTATATGTACAGATTGATTGTGATACTTACAGGATGATTGATAGGCGCATAATTCACAAGTCTAGTCCGCGGATTTAGAATGGTTTGCAAATTGCGGTATTAACAAACCTCTACAGCTCAATCACAATGGCCGCACTTGTCGGTAATTCCCTAGGCGATAGAAATTTCTCATGAATTAATTGTTGGTTAAGGACTTTTAATGACAAAACCTCACCTTATACTGGGGCACAACTCCTCATTATTTCATTCTTCTCGCGGTCAGGCTATATGGGATGCTGGTTTGAACAATTTACTTGAAATTGAATAGTTGCGCTTGACGACACGAAAATTGTGTATGTATACGTTGAACGGATAAACAATGCGGGGTGCAAAGAATCTAAAATTGACATATATTGACGATTACTCAAAGAACTTATCAGCAATCAAACAATAATACATGATTACATGCGCGGATATGGTTAGTACCTCATTGCCGTAGAAAAAAGGTATTATCACCCACGGTGAAGTGTCTACATTTATTTTTCCAATTATTTGTACCTTGCTTTTGTTATATGCAAGGTTTTATCGTATAAATTTATCTTTAGGTTATATTCAGTTGATTTAACATTTTTCATCGTACATAACAATAATAAAAATAAAATTAGAATCAGAGTTAACGAAATAACTCTAGAAATATTACATTAACAAATAATTATTTTTTTAAAACTGTCGTAAAAGTTGGATACAAAAAAAACATAAGGAGCTAAATACCACCTTTAAATAACTTAGCCTGCTTGATTGTCCCTGTAATGAATCGAACAGTCTCTTTTCGTGCATCATTACAGTTCAAGAGCTCAGCTAGGTTATTAGTCGCAGCAATCCGAGTGTTTAGTTTGCATTCAAGCTCCCATCTCGGCCTATCTAACATTGGACAGTATATGAAAAAATGTTTTACAGTCTGCTCAGTGTCTACATTCCGTTCAGAGTTCAGTAGGTAATTTGTAATTAATTATTCATTCAAAAATGTTTTGTGTATATCCAAATGTTTTGAGACAGGCTAGATTTTCAATGACAGGTTATAAGCCCTGTAAATGCCCAGACTTCCATATATCCTTCTCAAAATGTTTTTCTCTCTTTTAAAACCTCTTTCTGTTCCTCTTTACCCCCTTGTTTCTTAATAGTAATGTGTAGATATTAAGTCGACTTCTATTTTTCTTCTAAATATATATATTCATAGGGTCTGCTACAAACTCTGAACTTAGGCAAAGAAATTTCAGGTTTCTTGGCCCCAAAATATTCAATATGTTACCCGGACATTGCAAAACAATGACCGGGATTCAACTAAATAAATTTGTAAAAAAGTATTTACTGGGTTTAGCTAGAGAAATAAAATAAAATTTACTCCAAAACATTCTAAAATAATAAATTATAAAATGAAATATTGTATAACTCTATAATAAATTAATTAGTAGGTAGTCATGTACTTTATTTTGCATGAAAATGTCTTAAATGCTTTAAAACAGTTTGTGCCTAGTTACGCAGACTATACATAATCCACAGAAATCTATTACCTAAGTATGAACGAGTATGTAGTAGATATAGAAATTGTATTTTTTTGTTAATAAACCATGATTCTTATCATTATTATTACAAATGTCAATATTTTGTTATATAATGAAAATATTATTTTAACAAATTAAAACAGGGAAAAAGAACACCTTAGAACAAGGAATATGGAAGTCTAGGCATCTACAGGGCTTATGCCCTGTCATTGGCTGGTTTAAATGGCTGCTTTACACACTTAAATGTTCAAACGTGGGCAAAATGGTGAATGTTACACAGTGTGTAAAGTGGCCACTTAAACCAGCCAACGATAGGTCATAAGCCCTGTAGATGCTTTCACTTCCATATTCCCTTTTCTAACGAGTTCTGCATCCCTGTTGTAATTTGTTAATCTTAATGACTCCCGAGGGGGTGAACTCCAGTCTTTTGTCTACAAACATTTGGACAAACCCAAATATTCCAATAGAAATATTTTAATTTACCGACAATTTGTTAATATACCACTAATTTTCTTAAATTCAACGGGTTAGGTAGGCAGAAAAAATTGCCTTAAGGAAATATGCCCGCTCTTATACATTCGTAAAACTATATATGTATATTAAATAAATAAATAATATGTGTACATATTTGTATATTTTTTGTAGAAAACGTTCTCCAATTTGATTTTACCCTCTCCTTCTTTTCTACATTCGCTCCTAAGTGGAGCATGTGGACATCACCAGTTGCCTCCAGGAGACACTATCCGGCACTCTCAACTCCTCCCACATCAATCCAGCCTCTTAGTTCCGCCAATTAAAGTCGAAAGATTGTCATCGACGGCTTTCTAGGACGGCGTGAGTTCTGGTGAACTCGGGTTTAGGTTCTCCTGAGGGATGCGCAATACGTGTCCATGCCAGGTCTCTGCCGCATCCTCAGGACGCTCGTTATAGGAGGCTGCTGCGTCTGTTCTCGGACTTCAATGATATTCATAAAACTGAGACACCTAACGAGGAAATTCTCCTCAAGCACTTAATCTCAAAACTCAGAAGTTTGAGGTTCTGAGACTTTGGTAACAGATTCTAAGATTCGCACCCATACAGAAGTACTGGTAGTATACAAGAGTTGAATAATGTATAATGTAACTTAGTCTTGTATGTTTTAGTTCAATTTATTACATTTTAATTAATTATTATAATTACGTAAACAAGTGCAGCATGAATGCTTGCTTACATAAAACGAAGTCTTGCGAACGTTCCCGGAGTTGTTTTGAATCGAATTTCCAAAGGAACATGTAGCGTTTCAACCCAAATCTAATTTGAATATAAATTTCGGACCAACGGTTGGCGACCCGAGTAACAGAAATGCCGAATCGGGGACAACGGTTGGCCCTCGGACACATCTTAATGTGAATTAGTAATGAGCGTAAATAATCTAATATAAATATAATCGAATAATTTATAACCGATCACGAGAATATTCCATCAATCTAACAATAAAAGATTTTAACTTGAATCATATTTTTTTTATCAATCTTAATATTTTTAGTTTGTCCAAATGTTCATTGACAAAAGACTGGATTTAACCCCTTAGGGAATCATTAGGATTAACAAACTACAACAGGGATGGAAAACATTTTAAAGAAGAGATAATATAGATATACGTTAATAAAAAAATAGGGTTTATGATCTATCATTGGCAGTAAATAAAACCAAATGGTCCAAGAAGATGTTTTAAAATTGAAAATATTTTCAGGCGTTGCCTTAAATAATAATTCGATAGGGTGAATTTCTTCATAATATTAAGGGATTAAGTTTTCTTAATCAACGAGTTTGATTCCCGGCATGGTTGATATGAAATATTTATTTAAAAGGATGTTTTCACGCTCGAATACTTCATAGTCCTTGGACGGGTACCTAAAACGGAAGACTGATCATCTTACCTGTATCTAACATAAATGATCAAGATACGCTGCGATTGGCGTACCAATACAGTTTCCTATGCACCATTATAGATGGGGAAAAGAAATAATGATGATGATGCTATATTATATTTCAGTTAATCAAACGTAGAGGTATTAACGATTTTTATTATTTTAAAAAGTGTCGTTTTTGTAATAAATCTCCTTAAGGGCGCTTTACATGAATTATTTTTATTCTTATCCTTCAGTATTAAATAAGCTTCTGACGTCTCCCCAACCCTTGTGGTGATTGATCCTGAATACGCAAAACCGACAAACAGAGGGCGCGGTCAAAACGTTATAAAAGAAGAACACAAAAGAGATCCTACTCTTTTCCATGCCAACAGCCGCCGAACATGACGTTTAATCTCCAAATCTTTTGATTATAAATTATTCTTACCATTCTGCTTACTCAGTAAAAAATAAATCTTTGGTGAATAATATTTTTCGCGTATCATTTATTTACCACGACCTGCATAATTCTAAATAACTTTAACTAAATAATATTAAACTGGGATAATCTAACAACCCCATATCTAAACTTATCCCAACAAATCGAATTCGACATGTTTAATATATATATTTTTTTATTATTTATTTACAATTTTAATAAACCCGTTAGGGTAACATTAGAAATTTAATATTGTCTAGTCATTTTATGTCTCGTCTAGTCTAGTTAGTTCAGTCATCATGTGCTTTTTCAGATTGATTTTAAATTTGTCTCCATTAAAAGTTTTCAAGTAGTAAGGTAGGTCGTTGTAGTGTTTAAGTCCACTATGTAGTATTTTTTACTGTCCTGTGTTTGTCTTTGCTTTTTCAATATGATAGTGTTTTTGTTGTCTGGTGTTATATTTATGTATGTCAGCATTTTTGACTAATATTATGTCGTCGTCTTGTATGTTTCCCAGTGTTATTTTGTGCACAATTTTTAAGGTCTCAATTTTAGTCAAGTAGTTTATGTCAAACTGGTGTGTTTTTTTTTTCAGTTCAGTCGTAGAGGTCAGGTAGGGTAGGTTGTATGTTAGTTTAAGAATTTTATTTTGTTGTCTTTGTATTCTTGTTATGTCTGTCTTGTTACCAGTTCCCCAGAAGGCGATCATGTAACTCAATTTACTTTTGACATAGGCTTCGTACATCATAATTTTTTCCTTTCTTGATATAAAATCTTTAATTTTGTAGAAGAGGCTATGTAGTGATGCCATTACTTTAGTGAGTCCGTCTATGTGTTTTGTCCATTATAATTGTCTGTCCATTGTGAGTCCTAGGTAAGGCACATGTTCTTATATAATACACATTATAATTCGACTGTTAAAATTCGAGATTTGTATTAAAATATTTACCTTAAACGGTGCAAGAATACTGAAATCCTTATCAGAACTGATCATTTTAGTAAGAAAAACACCTTGACCAAATAAATTCATGTTTTAAAAAAGAAAAATAATGTTTTTAAAATTTATGCAAATATTGAGATAAATTTAATCAATTTATACTATTTACATAAACACGTTTATTTTTGGGCGGTTTAAAAAAATGTCATATACTTTTAAAAAGTACGATTGTTTGAAAGTTGGGATTGCGAGTGTCTATGTCCAAATCAAGACAAGTTTGCATCAGTCGTTCTAGAGTACAGGATTCGTAATCGAATGGAATGGCAACAGATTCATCTTGTGTGTACAAAATAAAATCGAATATACTGTATAGAAAATAAATATTTGAATAATATTTTATAACAATCATAGGTCCGACAAAGATACTTCAAATTTTCACACGAATACAAATATTTTCAACAATGTTTGATTATGTACAAATTCTTGCAGACTGGCTGGATTTCCTCCCTAGGGAGTTGTTCATTTTTAAATTTATTTCAACAGAGAGGGAAAACATTTTTGAGAAGGGAATATGGAAGTCTAAGCATTTACAGGGCTATAACCTGTCATTGGCTGGTTTATCACAAAAGTCAACAGACGGAAGAGTTGAGGAAATGTGGATGTTCAAACATGGGCAGAATGGTGAATGTTACACAGTGTGTAAAGTGGCCACTTAAACCAGCCAATGACAGGTCTTAAGCCCTGTAAATTCCTAGACTTCCATATTCTTTTCTCAAAAATATTTTCCCTCTCTGTTGAAATAAATTTAAAAATGAACAAATAATTTCATTTGGAAATTTTGATTTTACTTAATAAAGAATTAAAAATAACTCATTTTATTCGCCATTGTAATTAAGGCTCCATTGGAAATAATGATCCTTCCACTATACTTTTTTTTCAGTTTCCTGCGTTTTTTTATCATTGACTCTAACGGATATTTAAAACCTAATTATAAAATAATATTATTTTAGTAATTTTATAATCTCGGCAGATTTTCACATCACTAATATGAATTAAACTTTAAAGTAACCGTGTTACTTGAACATTTCTATGACTGTTTAGGGACTGTGTTCCCAAACATCCCGTAACTAGTTTCGGCCGCTTGTAATGACATATTTGTAGAACTTTAACATTAAGTTATTCCTAATGTGTTTATTGACAATTTGGAATTCTTAATGTTTAATACCCGTATGCAAAGACAAACCTTAAGGTGAGGAAAGTACATTATATTGTCTTCACCTTCGGATTATTCTTTGCATTTGAAATTAGAACGTACTTTCCACACCTTAAGTTTTGTCTCTGCATACGGGTATAAGTCTCATTAATATTCATGATTCCTTTGTAAAATGAAAATCAATGTAGGATTTCATTTCTCACGTGTGTTGTGTCAAACCGCCTAGACGTATTTTTATCTCGAATTTTAAAACGTAAAAAGCCCTATGAGCGTTTAAATAAATTAATAAAAAATATCAAAAGTGATGCTACGCAGAAATATTTCTTCTTATGCGATGAAAAAATGCTTCAATTGCATTTCAACTGTGATGAAAAATATATTGTTTCATTCGTAAATACGAGTACAATCCGATTTGTGATAAATGCAGATAATTACTTGTATGTTTATGAGTGTTTTTCAAAATTTTATCGGCTGCCAGCTAGTATTGTTTGTACGTAACGAGTTAAACAAAAACAGTATGCATAAAATAAATATCTTTTTTTTTATATTTGAAGCACTAACTTTGTGGTTATTCATTGTAATAAAATAAACACAACAACTTTATTTTTATCCACTAATTTTTACGTAAAAAAAAAAACGTAAAAAATACGTTTTTTACGTATTTTTTTTTTAAACCACGTAACTAAGTTACGTTAACCTTGACAAATAAGTTTGTTTGCTTTGAAACCGGTCGATGAAAAATAAGAATTAGTGGTTAAAAACAAAGTTGTTCTATTTATTTTATTAAAATAAATATCTAATATAAATGAATTATCTTGGTATCTAGATTAAGAAACCTGTATCATGTCTTTAGCTTACTCAGAAACATCTTGGACGTTAACACTCTTAAAAATGTCTACTCTGCGTTTTTCCAATCGGTGGCTGCTTATGGCATAATTGGCTGGGGAGGTTGCTCGACAATTGTCATGAACGTAAATCAAGACGCAAAAACGTATTCTTAGAGTTATGCTTCGGTGCCCTCCGACCTACCCATCTGAACAATTATTTCAACTGTTAAAAGTTTTTGATATTCGTCAAATCTTTATAAGGAATGTATTGACAATTTTCTGGTCAGGCGACTACGGAAGGAGGTCCCAACAGAATGCCCGTACGAGGTTTTCGGGAAACCTAAACTTTTAAATACCGAGAACACGTACGTTGTTTTTTTAATACGCTTTTCATATATAGCTCCAAGAGTGTTCAACGTCTTGGATGAACATATTAAGTTCTCCAAAACAACGTCTATATTTAAGATGAAGATCCATAATTGGATTGTATCGAGGGGTAGAGACCACTGTATGAGATTGCTTCGGGAATAAATATATAACATCGCTGCTGACTTCATTATTATCCATATACGTATATGTCTATATCATCACTGTCATACGTATTTTTACATAACTTTTCTATATTCCATTTTTCGATATGTATAAATTTTTATTATTTATATTTAGTTAGTATTTTGTACATTGTTTTGATTATTTTGCATATTGTTTTGATTATTTGTAAATTGTTTTAATACGTAAATAAATATTTTTGATTTATCTATCGAAGAAGAGTCTCGACTTAACATGGAATTTTCTAACAAGTCGAGACATGAAAAAACATATTATTGTGTCTATGTAAAATTGTGTATTTTGTGCATTAAATAGAATTAAAAAAATAAGGGTTGCGTAACATAATTTAGAGACATAAACTAAGGATATTTGTTGTTAAAATAGGCACTCGAAAAACTTATCTTAGGCGTACATTTTAACGAAATTCATAAAAGTGCCAATATTTGGAAAACTAGCGATTTTTTAGTGAGATCATAAAGACGTTTTTTTGTGGGTCTTGAACATGCATGTCAACCCTTAAAGGCAATACGTTGAGTTTTAGGACGAGTGTATAAAGAGTGTATAAAAAATGTAAAAGACAATAGCATCACATTAAGAATGCATCTTTTAATAAACAAATACAATAATCATAAAATATTCTTTAATATAACAAAGCAAAATTTTTTATTGAGATGAAACTGAAAACAAAAATAAATAAAATGCAAGATGCTCGCGTAATACAACACGTACAATATAGTTGTACATATTTTCTATAGTCTTTGAGTGAAAACAGGATGCATTTTTCACAATAATAACATTATTCGTTATGTCTTACAATGGTCCAGTGAATTTATATTACGTACCCAGAGTAATTTTCTTTCTTGGAAGAAAATCATGTTGCAGGTAATACGAGTAGTAACATAAAGAAATGAGACATAGTTAAAATTTAATATATAAAGCATTCCTTTTGGGTTCATATTATGTCTAAATCACTTCAGAAGTTTATTAATATTTATGAGTATATTTAAATAAATGTGAAAAAGATTTTTAGAGGAAAAATGGAAGCCTTGACACATTACTAAGCTTTTGATTATTATAAACGAATTTATTGAGGACATTAATTTTCTGTTAAATCCGTACATTATATAAGGCTGAGATAAGCAACATCGACATGCGTTGGTTTGGACATGTAGAGCAAATGAACAGCGCATAGAATTAAGAATAGTTCAGAAACCAAATATGAGCATCAAACAGAAGGCAACTAAACTACTCTTAAAAGAGTAGTTTAAAATTTATTTTATGTTTATATTTATGTTTATTGTAATATTCATGTTTATTGATATATTTATGTTTATGGTTAAGTTTATAATTATGTTCATGTTTATATGGTAGAATTGGCTCTGCACTATATAGCTATTTTACTGGAATAAAAAAATTAAAAAAAATGAGATCGATAATATTTCTTTAAAAAAAAATAAAGGTTCTTTTATTGTCTGAAAGAATTTACAAAAAAAAAAACACTTAGTCTAAGCACGGGGTTCTGACAAACTGAAAACAATACTATACTTAAACAAAGTTATGCAGAAAGCATAGAAAAGTGAAACTGAGATAATGGCACTTTTGTGAAAAAAGTGAATAATGAAATGTGCGCAACAAATGGAATGTTTTTTACTTTGACTAATTATAAATAATAAATACATTTTTTTAAAGATTAAAATAATTGTGGTGTGTTTGACTAGTTTTAATGATTTTTAAAGTATGGCTGACCACACAACCTAAGTTGTGCATTTTGCAGAAAACAGTCAGCCCTAGTAAAACTCTAATGTACGTTGTGTCGTCGTGTATTGAACATGTTACTTTATATTTGTATCAGGGTATTTTATTGTAAAGAATTCCTAAATTCATTTGTTAAAGAATGTTGGTTTATGTTTTAAGTCTGGCTCACCAACCACAAAGCCTAAAATATGCATTTTGCATACAACAGCCAGACCAGAGTTTACTAGCTGCTTTCTGCTTAACTGCGTTCAATTAAAAATAATGAATATAAAATATGCGTACGTAATTATTATTATTATTATTATATATAACTTATATAGCGCCATTTTCGTAACAAAATACCTCAAGGGCGCTTTACATAGTGATTCTTTTAAATTTGTTATTTAATTAAAATAATTTATTTTGTTGTCACGTGCTACGGATTTATTCAAATGATTTAGAGAACAAGTGGGTTTTAAGTTTTTTTCCGAAACATCACTTCACTTTCACAGCCTCGCACCTCTGCTGGGAGAGCATTCCATTCCATAGGGCCTGCGACCGCAAATACGCGTTCACTAAATTTAGTGCGCTGTTTGCGTAGAGGTATAATAACTTTTCCTCTCGCCGTAGACGTAGCTGATCTAAGCGTTAGACGCCTGTCAGCCAGTTCATCTGGAATTCATAGTTTTCTTAGATATTCCGGAGCAGAGTTGTGCAGTGACTTATACATAAGCCAACAGAGTTCGTATTCGACCCTCTGTGGAAAACGTAGCCAGTGTAGTTCCCGAAGTAGTGGAGTGATATGACTGAACTTAGAGATTCCGAAAATAAGTCTCGCTGCGGCATTCAATACAGATTGTGGCGGGTTATTTTGTTTATTGGTAGACCTGCATAGATACCATTACAATAATCGACTCTAGACACTACAAACGCATTTATTAATTGACGGGCGGCATCAACCGGCAATTTTTTGCGTATGCATTTAATTTGTCTCAGCTGGTAGAAGCATGAACTTATCGTTCTACTAATTTGAGCGTCAAGAGAAAGGTCAAAATTGAGTAAAACTCCCACTAGTTTAACGGTGGGTAAAGCGGTACTCCCTACATTGGGTAGGGCCGTATCCTGGATCAAATTCGGTCGTCTGGCTGAAGCGACCCATAGTTGCTCAGTTTTTAATGGGCTTAATGTTAGTCTGTTTTCAGCCATCCAGTTTCCTATTTTCTCGATGCATCCATCAATTAAATCGACAAGCACACTTCTCTCGCCTGGTTTGCAATGAAAATAAATCTAAGTATCATCTGTGTATCAGTGAGATCACAATCCACATTCTTTGATAATGTTCTCTTTATCTTTAGTGTAAAGGAGATAGAGGAGTGGTCCGAGTACTGACCCTTGAGGCACTCCTGTAGAGACCCGAAAGTTGGTTTAGCTTTAAATATTGGGTTTGAAATTTTTTTAATAGAGTAAAATTTAAAATCATCCAACTTCTTTCACAACACGGACTATCTCATCGTTCTAGTAACGAGAGAACCCTTATAATACCCTGTCATCGCTCTAATTTTGTTTCCTCCTCTTTCACAGTAGTAGCCACTTGATTGTGGAATTATCTACCTACTAATGTAAGAGACGCTCCTTCTTCATTTACATTTAAGTCAAGATTGAAATGTCACTATCTAAATATTTAAATTGTTCCTTTATCCTTCTTCTTTCCTTCCCATTCCCTCTCCTCTCTTCATAGTATAGTGTTAATTTCATATATATATTTTTTTAATCTTTGTCTTTAATTTTTGTATAAAATTGTAAGATTCTATATGTCCATGTATTTATAATTTTCTCAAACTGAACGGTTTGGGTAGGTAGGAAGAAATTGCCTTAAGGCAATATGCCCGCCCTTATATGTATATATATTGTATATGTATATAAAGTGTCAAATAAATAAATAAAATTATAAACATTTTGAGTTACTTTTAATGTCTTAAGAATGAGAAAAAAAGATTTTTGTGCGCCTGTGGTAAGTAAAATAAATTTTCCGCTCTAAAATTATGATTATTGAAATAAAGAATTAAGAAATAAATACGTTTATACGGAAATGCAAGTTCTTGTATAGACCGAAGGGTTTCGCAGTAAATTGAGTCGTGTACTGGACCACAAGACAACTTTAGTACAATAACTGACTACGGCTTGGGACGATATTCACCGTAGGCGGACTGTTCTATGTAACGGTACGTCGCGCGTCGGCTCTCCCCTAGTCGACATTGCTAAGGGCTGGAAGGGGCGAAAGGGTAGTTGAAATTCACGGCAACACAGGGATAACCATGTGATTAGAGAAAACGAGACATAAAAAGCGTTTGAAAGTAATTTTATATAAATTAATTTCAAATTATTTTTTACAAATGCTTTGTCAAAGATAATTGTTTTTATTTCTTTTCAAATACTTCTCGCGGCCGGAAAGCGAAAGTGTTCTTTCAAAACAATGCTGTTTGTGTTCTTTATATAAGATGCTTGCTTATTTTTTAATAAAACATAACCTCCACAATACAGCACATACAAATAATATTATCACTAGATCCTCAACACATAGACAACTTAAACAAATACAAACTAAAACCACTTTCGGATAAAGGGATTTTTAGTTTTTTTTTTTTTTTTTTTTTCTTTATATGCCTCCACTCGTTTGCGAGTGGAGGCATATTTATTATTAATTATAGTTTGTAAGAAAAAAATATGAATAAATAAAATAAAGTAAATAAATACGAGTTCCGTTGCGAAACTAACGGCCGCAGTTGGCAGGCGACATTATTATTCTTCTTCTTCTTATCAGCCCGTTTCTCTTCACTGCAAGATATAGGCCTCTCTAAAATATTTCCATGTTTTTTTCTGTCCTGGGCACTGTAAATTATTCTAATGTTTTCTATATGTATTTGGGTTTTGTGTCGTTGTTTCATTTGTTTGTATTACTACGTTCTTCTTTTTTTCCGAGGCGGGATCTGAAGCGTGCGGCCGCGGTCTCAATTTGGAACTAACACTGTATTCCTTCACTGTCATACTGGGAAATCAGAAAAAGGTGATTGTGCTGACCATGTGTATTTGATTGATTACAAATTGGCAATACTGCACATTGCAGTGAGGGGTACAATGAAAGCTTTTAAAGTTTCTTTGTGTTGTTATTTCCGCAGTTTGATTGTAAAAAAATATTCAATTTTCGCTTAATTAGTTTTTAAAAAATGATATTGATATGCGAAACTGAATAAAGACTTAAGTCTTTATAAACAGTTTCGGCAAAGGGGTGGATGCTTTCATTGTCCTGGGCATGGGCACTCTGTTTCCATACATGGCCCATGACAACGTCGTCAGTCTATCTCCTCTGTGGTCTCCCTACTTTCATTTTACTTTCGCAGGGTTTCCCGTTTAGTATTCTGGGGGTCTACTTATTGACTTTTTGTCTCGCCACATGACCCGCCCACTAACCATTTTGGTTTTTTCACTCTTTCTGCGATATCAGTCACCTATGTACGGCCTCTTATCTCCTCATTCCTTATTCGGCCTCTCAATGAGACACCCAACATTTGTCTTTCTATAGACAGCTGAGTGCACATAGTTTTGTGAATACTTCTAGCAGTGAGTGATACTGTTTTATGACCGTATGTTGCCACCGGCAGAAAATAAGAGTTGTAGGCTTTGGTCATCAGATTATTTCTGAAAACGTGTTTCAGCTATCCAAACGCAGCCCAACTTAACCCAATTCGTCAAGTCAGTTCCGCAGTTTGATTTAATTTTCCTTACTTGGTTCTGTGCCAAAGGTGAATATGCTTGTCAAAGCTCCAAAAATTTTACTTCTAGTTCATATGTTGCTAGATATTGGACTCAAAACCCTGGTTTTGTCTATATTCATTTCTAGACCGATCTTTCTAGAGGTTTCGTATAATTCTTTTACTATATATTCCAATTCATTTACATTTTCACTTATCTTTACTACGTCGTCTGCAAAACGAAGGTAATTTAGATACTTACCATCTATTTTTATGCCTTTGTTACTCTAATTAAGCATCTTGAAAACGTCTTCTAAGGCTTAAGTAAAAAAATTTGGAGATATCGTGTCACCCTGTCTTACATCCTTTCTGATCATGATTTTCTACGTCTTAAGATTGTCGTTCATTTTTACATCCATGGTAACACTTTCATCTACATGTTGAATCAACCTCGTGTATCGATAATCAATCCTGGCATTGTCAAGTGCATTTATGATGCTACGCAACATCAATTATGTGTTATTATTATATTATTTCAATTTATTGATCTATATTTAATTATTATTGTTCACAAACAATTCATACGATATTCGTAAAAAAATCATAATTTGTTTTGTTTGGATAATGTTCATCAGTTATACGTGAACACAAAATGCACTAATGATTTTTTTTTAAATTTACTAGTTTTATTAAATTCCATTAAAATTTTGAAAATTAAAACCATAAATTATACTTACAGGTTATAACAATTTATTGTACCTAACTAACAAAGAAAACTATTTGATTTTATAAAATGCGTTACAGTTATTCTATAATTATTTAATGTATCGTTAAAGATATCAATCAGCATTAATTTCTACAAATTTGGATAGCTTTTATAACGCAATTTTCGTGAAAATCACCTCAAAGGCGCTGTACAATAAATACATATCCCAGCACGTCTTGCAGCTACAGAGCGCATGGACGAATAGGATTCTTGTTCCTTATTTCCAATTATGATATTTATCAAATATAACAAATAGGAGCAAGATTTCAGCACGTACCGCAGTTACAAATCGCATGGACGGTAATTAATCTAGCCCATATTTACATTTTATTTTAATTTAACAAAGAAGCTAAGTCTTTAAATGATGTTTTAAAAAAACTCATTTTTAAAAATAAAAGTTAGTCTTGCAGATACTGAGCGCCTGGACTGTTGAAATTCTAGACCCCATTTACGAAATGTCAGTGTTTTATGGTTGATAACATTAACATATTGAAGCCAACCAATCGTCTTGCAGCTGTATGACGCTATTGACGATTGGAATTCTAGCAACATAAAATTATATTGATAATTTTACAGGAAATAAACGTTGCGCGAGGCAAGTAAATTGTCAAGCGTTCATACTAAAAAGTTAACTTTTTTTTTTTTAACACAATAGTGGAAGCGAACCTATCTTGAACTACGACAGGGCTAGCAACAGCTTTTAACGTAAGAGGTTAAGAAATAATAAGTCACCATGAATATTTAAAGCATTAACTTTGTGGTCAAACCTTTGGTGAATGTTACACAGTGTGTAAAGTGGCCACTTAAACCAGCCATTGACAGGTCATAAGCCCTGTAGATGCCTAGACTTCTAAATTACCTTCTCTTAAATGTTGTTCGCCTCTGTTGTAATATGTTAATTTAACTAAATGTTATTTAATATTTGTATATAACCACTTATCGACTTTTCTATGTCGACCGGTTTTGTGAAGTCTAATTAGCTGTCTAATTAGCTGCAGATATATCTTTTAAATAACATTGAGCGTAAAAATGTCGCCTTATGGAAACGGTTCGTAGATGATATTTTTTGTATTTAGACTGAAACAAAACGACAATCAACTCCATTTCTTAATTTAAGAATGCTTTTGATCACAAAATTTAATTCACATTAGAAATCCAAAAGAAGAGTAAATATATTTTTTTAATTTGATATTAACGAGTATTTATAATCAAACATAATTAAACATTTTCCGAAACTGACTTACGTGGATATCGTCATTGATAACTCATTTAAATACCCTGCTTCCCAAAAACATTCCGCGGTTGCATCGTTTAAAAAATGAATAAATGTTCCTCTTTCTAAACATAACTTCGAAAATGATTTTTTATTGCTTTTAAAAATGTATATATAATTAACATATTACAACTAGTATGTAGGTGAAATAGTTCAATTAGATGAATCTCACCCGCATAAATAAAGGTTTCAGCTCTTTAACTTCACAAACATCAACAGATGAAAGAATTGAAGGAATATAGATGTTCCAATATGGGCAGAATGGTGAATGTTACACAGTGTGTAAAGTGGCCACTTAAACCAGCCATTAACAGGTCATAAGCCCTGTAGATGCCTAGACTTCTATATTACCTTCTCTTAAATGTTCTTCATCTCTGTTGTAATATGTTAATATAAACAGCTCCCCAGGGAGTTGAATCCAGTCCTTGTCTACAAAAATTTGGACAAACTCAAAATATTGTTGATAAATTACCTGGTCCAAGAAGAAGTATAGAAATTGAAAAAATAACATATTCAAGCGTTGCCTAGTATGTAAGTGAAATAATTCAATTAAATGAATCTTACCCGCATAAACAAAGGTTTCAGCTCTTTAACTTCACAAACATCAACAGATGAAAGAATACAAGGAATATAGATGTTCCAATATGGGCAGAATGGTGAATGTTTTACAGTGCGTAAAGTGGCCACTTAAGCCAGCCATTGACAGGTCATAAGCCCTGTAGATGCCTAGACTTCTATATTACCTTCTCTTAAATGTTCTTCATCTCTGTTGTAATATGTTAATATAAACAGCTCCCCAGGGAGTTGAATCCAGTCCTTGTCTACAAAAATTTGGACAAACTCAAAATATTGTGGATATATAATTGATTTAGAAAATAACATGTTTAATAGAAAACTAAAGAAAAAAATAATTTTCATTTATTCATCAATTTTCATCATCAATAACATTCAATTTTCATATCCTGTCAAGAGTATTTATAATTATACTTGTAGTGATACTAGGTGGAGAAAAACTCTTCACTTAAAAACTGTATCCACAAATGTTTTCAATTTTTTTACTAATTAATATCACACCTGCTTTTTATACGAATAAAATTGTGGTAAATAAATGCTTGCTTATAAAAATGACAAAAGTGTATATCAGGTGTTCACCAATTAAAATGAAATTTGTGTCCTTCAGTTTACGCTAGAAGAACATCAAGATTTTTTTTATGTTCGTGTTAAAGAACATATTTATTTATTTATTTATTTATATACGGCATTTCTGCCATTTACATATATGTGGTTCAAAGAGTGCTTAAAAATATAATTTAAAAAAAAAAAATCGAGTATGAAATATTAATATACTCGTACTGTACACATTATTAATCACTTGAAATACATATATATATTTTAAAGAAATTATACAATAACAAAATACATCAATCAATCAAATTATAACTATTCCAACCCAATCTTCTGAAGATGATTTGATTTGCTCTTTTTGATAAAAATATGTTGGTCACTTTATAAATATAAACTAGATATATCAAAATGTGATGCATATTCATTCCCGGTATTCTGTAATCTAACAATAGGTAAGTTATATTGAGCTACCGTTCGAGAATTTTGACAATAAAATATTGTAGACGTTCTGCTCAATCTAGGTGGTACATAGAATGAAATTAATTTCAGTAGATCAGGAGTATCAAACATTGGTTTTATTATTTTATATAAAGTCGTAAGATCGGTCGATGTTCATATGAAGTGTCTTCACAATAACAATTTCTCTGAATTCTAAAATCACCTAATCAATTTTAATTATGACTTTAATTTAGAAAAGTTTAAATCTTACATACATATAACAAAGGCTACAAAGTAAATACGAGTAACATGGAAATGTTTCATTTTAGGAAAACTTTAAAAAATCATGTTCCTTTCATCAATAAGCAAACAACTTTTCAATTTGCATGCCACGGATTGGAGATTCTTACTGGACGTCGAAAATAAAATATGAAAATAGAGAATAATTTTTAAAAATATATACACAGATGGTAACCATGAAGTTTCGCTTTATATATAAATCGTATATGTTCTATGAATGTGTATGCGTATGTGTATGCGCATGAGTGTATGTACGTGTGTGTATGTACATGTGTATATATGTGTGTATATAAATGTGTATGTGTGTATGTATATGTATCAAAATGTGTATACGAGTAAGTTTATATTTTATTAGTCTGTGCTCTCAATTAATTTGTTAACTATAATTATATATAAGAATGTAATTGCCTAGCTTAGAACGGGATATGTACCCTTGTTAGCTGGGCTAAGTGAACGTAAAATTGTATTTTTGATAAAAGGTGTAAATAAAAAAATTAAATTTAAAAATTTCTACAAACAAAAATTAAACCTGCTTTACGACCGACGTTCTATTGTAATAGTTACCCTATACCTATTAAACTTACGCCCCTTCTTTCATCTAGTCCCTTTTTTTCAAATTATTTCTCCCACAACATAAAATATTTTCATAACTTAATCAGTGTATGTAACGATTGCTTATCAAAGGGCGTGTCGTGTTGGTTTAATAGTCTTGTGCAACAATTATGGTGAAGGTGTATAGTGGGTTTTGCATTTTGGTTTAATTGGTATCCTGACGGAGAGAAGGGTACGTCTTGAAACCGGTAGACAAATAAAATTCTGTAAGTGCTTATATACAAATATTTAATAACATTTAGTTAAATGTTTGACCACAAAGGTAATGCTTTCAATATGTATAACATCAATGTTATTGTCTAAATTGCCACAAATCGAACATGGAATATCAAGGATGACCCAGAATTATTTTTCTTATTTGGTAATACATATACATCTATACATCCTAATGTTCAGTATATTTTTGCGTCCTACTAAAATCAGTTTTTCTGGCAAAATAATTCATTGTACAAGAGTGAAAAGTGCACATCAAGATAATATTTAACATCGGTTTCTAAAGTATCGTTAAACTTTTTGAGATCAGTTGTTTTCTGACACCGAAATAGTAATTATAAATTTCATTACTCGTGTTTAATTGATTTGACAGCTGCTTTGTTCGCCTTCCTTTAATAGTTTGTTTCAATCGTATTGGCTGTCTGTAACGCGTCGTAGTGAAGCGAGGTGCAGTGCAATTGGCTTATTGTGAATTATTGATATTGGGTGCAGGCAGTGTTTCACATTGGCGGCGATTAAAAACATAGAGGTTCCGGCTATCTTGGGTGCAGTCAGTTATCATATTTCCTAATTATTTAAATATTTGCATATTGCAGTTTGCAAATAAGTTGGCGTTGCGCTCATATTATTATAATACCTTCCATACAAGATAAACACATTTTTTACAATATGAGCAGCATGAATTGCAAAATTTGTCTGAAAAATTTGACCCTTTCAAATTCTCTAAAATGTTCGACATGTTATGATAGTGTGCACCACTCCTGTATTGGGACCTCCTCGACCAACTTCAAGAAAATGTCACAACTTGCGCGTGCAAATTGGAAATGCGATACGTGTAAATCTCAGGATCCTAGATCCAGATCCTCTAGCCCTCTTGCGATTCCCAGCTTCTCAGTCGATCAATCATCTGGTTCACCTTCTCTTCACTCTTCCAGTATTAACATTCAGACGATATCATCAGATCTGGAGAAAAGACTCGGTCAGATGATGAAGACAATGCTTAAGGACTCCATTGAATCGTTGATGACCGAAATGAAGAAAATTATTAATACTGAAATTACGGCGGCATTGAAATCAATTACTCTCGAAACGGAGAAAAAAAATTACCGACTTAGAATGTAAATTAAATACTTCCAACGACCGAATTGTGGAACTCGAAAATCAATTTAGCGATCACCAACAATGGCTAAGAATAAATAACCTGGAGATTTCTGGAGTTCCGGAGCGGAACAAGGATCTTCCTTCTAACATCCTCGTCGACATCGCCAAGCTATCCGGAGTATCTTTGAAGCCCGAGGACATCGAGTTTGTGCATCGTGTGCAAGCATTCAAACCCGAAGCTGGACGGCCAAAAAATATTGTTGCAAAGCTTAAAAGCCGTCAGATTAAGGATAATATTTTATCTGGTTTTCGGAAGCTTAATTGTTCTTCTTTGGATTTAGGTTATACCGGTGAACCTAAAAAGATTTTTGTACATGATCACTTGACTCCACTAAATAAAAAACTGCTTAATGATTGCAAACAGTTATGTAAATCGTTGAATTTTGAGTATGTTTGGGTGAGAAATTGCAATGTATATGTGCGAAAGTCTATGGGTTCCCCGAGAATTCAAATAAGAAATAGTTCGGATTTCTTAAAGCTTCGAACAACAAAACCATTATCGTAATTTTTCAGTACTTTGAGTTTAACAGTATTTCGATGCAGTTTTTTGGACACTTCACTACTTCACATATACTCAACCAACACTTTACACATATCCTAACCCTTTCACACCAAATAAATTTTACAAAACGTTTGTTACTTTTGAAGCATAATAATTTTACCATTATAATATATATGTATTTTAAATTACTCTCATATATTTATTACTTTAGTAAATATGTCAAATTGTGTTATATTCTCAGGTCATTTATTTTCAAAGGGCGATAAATTAACACTTTTTTATCAAAATTCTCGCGGTCTCCGCTCAAAATTGCCAATTTTCTATCAAAACATAATTTCTAATAACTATGACGTAATAATAATAACTGAGAGTTGGCTTTGCGAGGGTGTTCTCAACTCAGAAATCTGTGACAGTAGATATGACGTATTTCGTCTCGACCGTGATCGTATTGTGAGCGGTAAAACGAATGGTGGTGGAGTTATGATTTTGGTACTTAGAAGCCTCGGCGCTCGCGAGCGTTCGGAATGGAGACAAGTCGGCTCCGAGTGTTTATGGGTTACTATTCCAGCTTCATCGCTTCGCTCGCGCAACAGTAATCGCTCTTTCGCAAACCGTGACCTGCATATTTGTTCTGCATATGCTCCCCCCGATGGTGTCAATAATAAACTAAAGAATAAAAATGAAAACCACGTACCTCTGTCTCAACATATTCAACGTCTAATTTCATTATTTGAAAATATTCTAGAATCGAGTGAAGACTATTATATAGTCGCGGGAGATTTTAACTTGTACAATATTGGATGGAACTCTTTCGATTTACCAATTTACAGTCATAAGGGTCCCGTTGAATTTCAGAAGGCAGGAAGAAGATTGATCGAGTTATTCACAAAACATAATTTCTATCAATATAATCTAACTAAAAACTCGAAAAACAATGTACTTGATCTTATTTTTAGTAATTTCACTACCGAAGTCATTCACTCTAGCTTTCCTTTAGTAAAGGAGGATGTTTTTCACCCATCATTGGAGTTGTCGATCACAGATATTTTTGCTGCTCATTTTACTAATAACACTGAACCGAGAAGAAGATTTCGTAAAGCCAACTATGATGTAATCAATGAGCAATTAACAAATATAAACTGGGCTCAACTTTTTGCTGGTTTAACTGCAGAGGATACCGTTACTAGTTTTTATGATTTGCTTAGGAATGTAATAAATACGCATATTCCTCTTGATACAAGAATCCAAAAGCAATTCTATCCCATTTGGTTCAGTGATGTTCTTTTGAAATTAATCAAGGAAAAGAATAAGGCTCACTCGAAATAGAAAAAATATGCTAATCCGCTTGATTATGACGAATTTGCATTGTTGCGTAAACGACAAAAGTTATTACAAGAAGATTGCTTCCAAAAGTACATTGGATCGGTGCAAGACAACGTAAAAAAGAATCCAAAACAGCTATGGTCCTATATAAAAGCTCGTCGTGGTATTTCTACTTACCCCAAATATTTTGAATATAAAGATACAAAATGTGAGGAAAGTCAGTCAATTTGTCTTGGATTTAATGACTTTTTCAGTTCTGTTTTTAGCAAACCCGCTGACATATATCCCGTAACCAATCTCGACCCACCATACTGCAATGATAATGGAGTAATTAACAATATCCAAACTACGGAAAATGAGGTCTGTAAACTGTTGTCCATGTTAGATGCTAACGGGGGTGCTGGTAGTGATGGAGTGCCTCCATATTTTATTGTAAAATGCGCGAAATCACTATGTTCCCCTTTAAATATAATATTTAATATTTCTCTCAAGCAGGGATATTTCCCTCTCAAATGGAAAGAGGCTCATATTTTACCTATTCATAAAAAAGGTTCTAAAATTAAAATTATCAACTACAGGGGTATTTCCATTCTTAATACGTTTAGTAAGGTATTCGAAAAAATTGTTTATAAAAGCATTTATCCCATTATTGTTAAAGGAATTCCTCCACATCAGCACGGTTTTCTCAAAGGCAAATCAACCGCGTCTAACTTAATTGAGTTTACGAACTTTGTACTTCGTTGTATGGATAAATGTGAACAGGTGGATGTGGTCTACACTGATTTTGAAAAGGCATTCGATCGTGTGGATCATATCGTCCTTCTGAGAAAAATTCTTAACCTTGGAATACGAGGTGACGTATATAGATGGATATCATCCTACGTAAGCAACAGGAGCCAAGCTGTCGTACTCGGAGGTTTTCGATCCAATTTTATAGATATTACATCGGGAGTTCCTCAGGGTTCACACTTGGGTCCTTTGCTCTATAATGCTTACCTTTATGATATATATGCAGTCATCCATAATTCAAATTTCTTGATGTATGCTGACGATAAAAAAATATATTTGAATATTAAAGATACCAGTGACTGCCATAATCTCCAAGACGATCTTCACCGATTAACAGATTACTATGAAAAAAATTTCATAAATGTAAATGTCTCAAAATGTTTACTCATTTCTTTTTCACGTAGCTCCAAACCTATTTCACATCAATATTTTTTAAGTAATCAAGCTATACAACGAGTTGAAAGTGTTCGTGATCTTGGTGTGATTCTAGATAAAAAACTTACGTATGAAAACCACATCGAAAATATAGTAAACCGGTCACACAGAAACTTAGGTTTTGTTATCCGCACTTGCCAAGTTTTTAATGATATTGGTAGTATCAAATTAATTTATTTCGCTTACGTTCGTAGTCTCCTTGAATATGCCTCCTCTGTGTGGTCTCCCCAGTATTCCATACACAAGATAAGGCTTGAAAATATTCAGAAAACATTTTTGAGACATCTCAATTGGAGATCCAGATTTACGGACCTTAACTATAAAACTTCTTGTCATAAACATAATATACTTAGTCTTGAGGATCGTCGTTTGTTATTAGATATGGGTATTTTACATGACATTCTTTATGGACGTCTTGATAGTCCTGTTCTGGTTTCTGAGTTGGCCCTTAACGTACCTGGCTACCGCACCCGTCACACGAATCTATCTCTTTTCCATGTACCCACAGTTCGCACCAACTATGCTCAGAACTCTCCTCTGATTTGCTTGACGCGTAATTATAATTTATTTTTCAATAACATAGACATATTTAATTACAGTAAACTCACTTTTAAAACCAAAATTAAAAAACTATTATTTGAAAAAAATTATGTTTCGTTATAAAAAAAAAATATTTATATTTTTACATTATAATTTTAAATTGTTTCTATTCACTCATATCAAATACACACTTACCCTGTCCTTAAACCTACCCTCACACCCATATACAATCACACACATATTCACATACCTACCAAAACCACACTCCACTTTTTTACACACGCATCCTCACACACAAAAAAAAACTCGCACACATGCACTTCTATAAATTATATTTAACTGAACTGGATTTTTATAATTGTATTTATGTGAAAAACTGATTTGGCTTTATTTTCTGTTTTTTTTATTATGTTGTGTATATTTCTTTGTATTGCTGTTGTTTTTCTTAATAAACAAAATAAAATAAATAAAAAATACAATCACATACTGAGTTCATTAATACTTTATCACACCTCTTATAAAATGCGTATTATTTAAAATAAGCTCTAAAAAAGTACAAGAAAATATTTCAGGTATTTATCTGACAACGACATTGAAATATTAACATAAAAATGTGCTTTGTTTAATGTATTTTTATATATAACTCTAGCGTCTTGATTATATTTCACTTGCAGGACAGTATTCTTAATTCGTCTGGACTCGAACAAATTTTAATATTCTCGATTGAGAAATTTCCACCTTAAATTCAGGTTTGTGTATTACTTGTAAGTTTTCAGCAGTGCGATGCTTCGTTTGCACATCACTCGACACGAGTTCTCGGTAATTGATGGTAGCCTCTTAGCGCCGGCGTTGGTACGCGGCAGTGGCTGTGCGAAGGCGTCGCGGCGCTACATTGAAAGGAGAACCAATATTTGCTCGTCGTCTTTCAATAGATTTCAGGCCGCGACTGTAATCATAATACTAAACGGAAAGGTCTGAAGAATTTTCAGTTTGAAATCGTACACCTTTAAAAGTTTTCTTGGTCGGAAAATTTTTAAAACGTCATTTTATTTTTCCGGTTTGAGTCGTAAGCTTTTTCATTTGTATTTTATTTTATTTTCTTAGAAAACTAACGGATTTTTATAAAACTACAAGATATTTATTGTAAACACATTTTGTCAGTTAATTAAATCGGCATTTACTTCGAAACACTTCATTATAAATTATTATGAAAATAATACTTTGTCATTACTGTTACACAATTTTAAATATTTTACGAGAACACTACTACAGTTTCGGGAGAGCACTCCTCCCATCGACGGGTGATATAAAACCAATATAAATATAAAAATATTGTTCTCGATGTTATAGAATTTGAATTTAAAAAAACAAATCAACTCCTACACCAAGTAAATAACAAAGGCAGTAATATGGATAATCTAGAAATAGTAAAAATTCACAAAAAATTTAATTCTGAGAACAATTTAATTAATAACCACACATTTTATTACAAGTGCTGTCATCCCACATCTTAAATCTTAGGATTAATTATTGTAATTTCCACTTATTTGCCAAATTTTTTACGAAATAAATTAAACTTATCGTTTTTTCCCTCATTGATCGTGTTTTCATATCTGGTTTTAAGATAACTATCTTTATATAATATATGCTCTCACCTTAGATTAGTGGAATAAACCCCCCTGTTTTAAGTTTCACTGATTGTTATTTATTATTTTTTTTAATTCTATGACATCGTGAACAATATTCTGTGTTTATTATATTGATTTTATTTCACCCATCGATAGGAGTGCTTTACCGAAACGATAGCAGTGTTCCTGTAAAATATTAAAAATTGTGTAATATTAATGACAAAGTTTTATTTTCATAATAATTTACATTTTGTCAGGTCCAATTTGAGTCATCTTCGTAATTGGTAAAATATATTTTTTTACATTAATATAATACATAATGTAAAGCAACGCTGTCAAAAATATCTATCACAAGGGGGATAAATTACAATTATTTTTTATTACAAAATTTATTTGCATTCAGTCACAATTTCGTTTATTAATTGAAAATAGGAACCGTTGATAGAAGAAAAACAGTTTTTCAGTTATTTATTAATATTTTGCCAAACAGTGCTTAATAAAAAACGATATTTGATAAGCGTAACAAATTACAATAAGTTTATCAATTATTCGAAGTTATAATTTTGATAATCATAGACAACATTTCAGGTTTAATATTTAGTTGTTTTACACAAATTTCAAATTAGAAAATCTCTTCATTAATAAATATGGTTAAATGTTCGTCTTTCCTACCTAAATCTCATGATACTTAAAACTTACTAATTATCCCTTATTTCAGTATTAGTAATGAGAAGGTTTTAAGAATACTTCTCTGGATTCGTACATGGAAATATTTGTTAATTAATATTGTATCTTAAATAATTAATTAAGTACGTTAGAATAACCCAAGAATGTTATACTAAAGTGATTTTGTTTGTGAATATATTTCATCCGAGAATTACAAATTAGCACGAGTATGCATATAACAATCAATTAAAAGTCAATTGTAATTAGTAGTAAATAAATAAAAATAATAATTCATCATTAAATAATTGTAAGCATCGTTATTAATTAAATAAATAATAGTATTTTCCCCTTTATTTCACTATTGTAAATATCGGTTTAATTATTAATGGTAAATTATTGATTATTCATTATAAAAAAATAAATTATAATTAAATATTTTTTTTTTACAAAATACATTTTTGAAATACAAAATAGGTAAATATACAGAACATCTTATATATAACGTTTATACCTCTCTAATTAAGTAGATACTTGTGTTTAGAGAGGGAGTTCGTTTCACATTTTTTTATAAACAAAGTAAATTAAAACAAAGTAAATTAAAATTGAAATTAAAAATAAGCAAGGTAATTAAAAAATAAACATTCTTTGGTATGGAGTCTAGGAAGGGGTGAGTCTTAAATGTTTTTTAATTTTAGTTTTAAAAGTTTGATAATTTTTTATAGATTTTAAGTTTTCCGGAAGTTTATTAAAGTTTTTTTTACCTTTGTACGTATAATGGTTCAACGCTGCTGTTGTTTTACATCTGTGCAAAATTAAATTATTAGAAAATCTAGAGTTATTTGAATTTTGCACTTCAATTGTTTTTTCTTTAAAAGTTTGTAAGATAGAGGCTTTATTAAAAATTTCTTCAATTGTTGGTATATTAAGTTCTTCGAATACTAGTTTTGATGGGTAAGTTCTGGGCTTTTTAAGAATTCTTTTTGCAATCTTTTTTTGAATAATAGAGAGTGATTTTAAGTTTGTCCTATAAGCTCCTCCCCAGTCTATAATTCCATACTGCAGAATTGACTGTATTAAAGCATAATAGACTGTATTAAAGCATAATATACTGTTTTTATAAGTTTTAGAGATAAAATATTTCTTAGTCTAATGAATACATATATAAGTTTCCTAATTCTTTTGACCATAGTGGCTATTTGTACTTTCCACTTCAAATTACTATCAATTATAATGCCTAGGTACTTAATATTATCCGCTTTTTTAATTGTCGAGCATGAATGAATTAATGAATGAATGTAATTAAAAATAATGAACGAGTAATTTATCGAAAATTATTATTTATACTATGAATTTAGTAGTTCAATAAGGAAATCATTCGTAATATATAATAAAAAAGAAAAAAAAAAAAATGAATTTTGAATAATAAATATTTAATAATAAATAATTAATCATAAATATTTTTTTGTAATTAATACTCATAAATTGTAACATAATTAATAATGATAAGTTGTCAAAAGTAGTTAACAAATAATAAATAATAAGTAATGAATATTGAACAATGAATAGTGAGTAATCAACAATAAATCATGAATAATGTTTAATATATAATGAAAAATAAATATAAATATTTTTTTTAAAGAAATAGAAATATTTGCATTCTTATAATTTACGCAAACATTTAATTTTGGGGGCCATTTTCAACGAGTTTATATGTATAAATGTATGTATGTATACATTATATATATTTATATATATATATATATATATATATATATATATATATATATGTATATATATATTTGTGTATGGATATGTATATATATATGTGTGTATGTATCAATATGAGTACACTAATAAGTTTATAATTTATTTGTCTGTTCTTTCTTTTAACTTTTTAATAACTATTATGAATTAAAATGAAATTGTCTAGCTTGGAACGGGGTATGTTCCCTTGTTAGCTGGGTAAAGTGTACAAAAAATGCATGTTAAATAATAATAAGTATAAATGAATCAATTGAAAAATACAATTCAGTTTTCATTATATTACAATTACAGTACCTCAATTGCGTTTATTGAGTTAAAAAATACTTTCAGTTACTTGCCATAGTGTAATCAGCCATGTTAAATTATTTAGTCATAATATAATCCTATTGTACTTATGTATATAATAAAAACTTGGCGTATTTACAAAGTTTTGGAGTAAGGACTCAAACTTTTGAATCATAATTAATCTGTCATACGTAATTCTTCAAAACATTGCATGGAATTCTAAGCTATTTTGAGTAAAGTAAAGGATTATGTGTTTCTTGATGTGTTTATCGTGTTAGAGTTAAAGAACCCGAGTAATTTGGAATAATGGTAGCATTTTAATACTAAGTACTCTGTTTAGGTTTACGCCCTTCGTATGACCTATTAAAACATTTTGAGCTGAAAATATGATTTTAGGGTTCTTGAAATTTACGAGCTTTCTAACGTGCTCTAATGGATTTCTTTAAGGTCCGTGAGGCCTTTCGATATTCTGTGTATTTAATGGCTATTTTATCATTTTTCCAAGTCAACATCATTTCACAGTCATTTTTTGAAATATTTGAGAAAATTATTTAATACATTAAAGACTTTAATTTGCAATGAAAAATATTTTTTTTTTTTTTACAAGACTCGAATTGATTACAAAATAATCATAGCTTTAGATAAAAAAAAAAAGTAAATTCACTCTCTGGAATTCTCGTAATTATATATTTTTTTAAATTATCTATCATTCTACAAGGTAATCGGTCAAACAAAATATACATAATATATTGTTTATATTAAACGAATTAATTTTGTGGTCAAACATCTTAACAAATTTTAGCAAATATTTGTATTGAACCACTTACCATCGTTTACAAACGTCTTAAGTATTTTAACAATGCTCTGAGTATGTCTGAATGCTTGCAGACAGGCTGAATAGAATGATACAATGAGTAAAGTGGCTACAAAAACCAGTCAATGGGGGGTCCATGAGCCCTGTAAATGCCTAGACTTCCATATTCCCTTCTGATTTGTTCCCCTTTCTTTTGTAACAAATTTGGATCTTAAATATATGTTTTCAATTTTTATTGATATTTTTTATGAATCTTCTCTTTTATCTTTATAATATATTTGTATTGTTAACATTAATTAAAGCTTTTTGGATAAATTTTAACCGATTCTGTAATGATTTATATTGATTTTTTTTCTGCCGCCTTTAAAATGCTCGTAGAATTATTTTCAAAAAATCTTACAGTTATTTTACTTTGTGCCTAAAGCAATTTTCGCTTGTGTGATATTTCAGATTTGATTGCAACATTTATCATTTGGGCTAAAATTGAATAATGCGTTAATTTTTAAAAATTGTTTACAGTACTGATATTTTTTGTTAATATTACTGGTTTCATTAGTACCATACCACAGTAAATAATTGGACTGTTCTTTAAACATTAAGAAGGCCATAACGAATATTCTCCCTGTGAATTTTTTGGTCTCTTTCCACCATTTTTCCCCTTTTTCTATTTCCCTTATTTTTTCGTACATTTCACGCTCAATTCATTTAAACTGTTTGTGTCACACGACTCACGAAAATGAGTACTTACAATACCTCTATTTAAAAAGATGAAGCCCTTATCAAATTATTTCGCTTTCAAATTTATTTATGCAGATTAAAATAATTGTTGAATTTCTCGCCTTTAATAATTTTCAGGGAAATCATCGCAGATTTTTTGCGGGCAATATTCATAATACTCCTTTCGAGCAAAAAGCTCTTTCCGAAGGTAGCTGATTCTCTTAAGATATTTGCAGAGAGCCGGCCGAGCTTGGGGAGAACTAATTGGAAATTTGATTAATGATCTGGCCTTCTTCTCTGATTGATTACCCACTGCCACTGCCCGTCAGCAGTAAACAGAGAGACTAGTGACATCTATGAACCGTCAAACGTGGCGTGAATCTTAAATTTATTTCTCCCTCGCTCCGTACCTCGCGCCTTTTGTTTCTGACGAAATCCACCGAGGTTTGGGAGATTGATAAATTACTTAGTGACCTTGTTTTAATTGTACTTGTAAAACATTGACACCTTTAATCATTGCGGTTTTAAAATTGCCTGTCAGCGGATTTTTGGGCACTCCTTTTAGGGACTAATCCTTTTTCGAAAAACGATGGATCTTCATCGTTTAACGCGGGTACCTATAAACAAATTTACATTTTGTATATAATATCAAAATACTGGTAATATGTTTTTTTTTTATTAATCAATATTTTGACATGAACGATACATGTTTTTTTTAAAAATTCTAATAAAAATCTACTTTTAAACATCTGGTAAATGTTATAGCTGTAACTCTCTAAATAAAGAGACTATCTTTTGTGCTTAGGCAGTGACTTACACTGTTAGAGTTGTTTTTTTATTAGAATTTATATAATTTCGAATATACGAGTGCATGAGAAAACAAAAATTTTACCATATAAATAGAAAAACTAAAAATAATTATAGAGTAATACTTATTAAAATAGAATGCTGTTTCTGTCACCTTTGAAAATAAAACTATTTTTACCATGATTTGGGTGGAATTTAGGAATTTTTGTATTATTTTAGTATCTGAGTGACTTTTTCATCTCAAATTCCTTTACGTTTTCTTTTTTTGTAAATTTATTGAAATTAATTTTTTAAATAGTGTTTACTGTATGAACTTTAAATAATTTATGTAGACTTCCGTATTGAGTGTTCAGGGTATTTTTTAAATTTCTTTTATAATTCATCTTTGTACTGTTTAAAGAGGGTTTAATATATCGGCAAATGCACCACTCCATCCTACAATACCATGTTGTGTTAATGATTGTATAATTGAGTTATGAGCAATTTAAATTTTTTTGATTTTTTTAATATTCCTCAATCTAATAAATATGTTTACACATTTTCTTATGCGTTTACTGAATAGGTAGTAAATTAATTAAATATTTTTTGTCGGAAAATCACTAAATGTAGAAATTTATATTCAATTAATACATATACATATCTCAATTATCATTTCAATTATGCTTTTATATACATATTCTTTTTCTGTTGATTTAAATGATACTCTTATTTTGTTTTTTTTTAATACTACTATATTTTACTATTATTTTGTTGATTTTAATGATACCACTATTTTGTAAATTTGATTATGTGTGATTCTTAATTTTGTATAGTTTATATTTTAAAAATTATTTCTGATTATCTTTTTTTGCATTGTATTCTTTGGAATTTCATTATTTATTACATTTACCTTTTTTATCAAGATTGTTATTCTATGTCATAATAATTTGATCTACATAATTTTACAATGTATTTTTACTGTGGCTTGACACGGGCATAGCCTAAAAAGTCTTAATAAGTTCATAAATATTTAATGTTGTAATTTTGAATGAATAAATAAATAAATTAAAAAATAAATTAAAGCCAATAAACTCACCAAATTATCGTCGTTTAGTAATTTAGTGAACTTCAAAAGATGACCCGTGCTCTCTGTTTCATTGGGTACTGATTAAATTCAAAACATATTATATAAAATACATAATTTTGCCAGAAATCACTCATTTCAGTCGAGCAATTTAAGCCTAGATGAATGAAAAGTTCTTTGCCTACGCAAAAAAATAAATTTAATTAAATATTTAATATCTTACCCGAGCTTTACGTCGAATTACAAATGCTAAAATAAAATATGTACTAACATAATAATAAATATATTTTTAAAATTAAATGTTCAAAATCTTACCCAAGCTTAACGTAGAATTACAAATTCTAAATAAAATATGTCTACTAACAGAAGGAATAAAATAGTTTCTGGGATATCGTCCGTGAAACTGCAATACTGCGTAACAATCAATTGAATTTTTGGCAGGATATCCTAAAAAGCGTTCTGTTAATATATTACTTATGATTTTCATCAGCCAAAAATACAACTGTTGTATCAGAAAAATCATTATTTAGATTTAAAATAACAATCATCAATAATTAACTGCTCTTAGACTCTATAACGAATTGATTTCAGTAAAACATTTTCGTAAAAGAAAAAAACAGGTTATGCGGTATGAAAGTATCACCAACGATATGGTAGTTTGATTTTGTAACCAACATTGAAGTCCAAGAACAGACGCACCAGTCTTCTTCTATGTATATCGAATGTCTTACAGATGGCCTGGCGTAGACACGTGCTGTAAATGCCTCGAAATTGTATCTTCTTTGCACCTGCGGGCTCCGATTCAAAAGGCATGACCATTTTTGTGATATACTCGGCTAAGCTTAGGAACGCAGGATTGACGTGGAAGGAAACTGATGTCTGGCAAAAAAGGTATCTTAGAGACGTCTGAAGATGTCCATATACTTCACATAGGATGTTAGTGGTTGTTAAAAATAGAATGGTATAGGATTAAAGAATATTCGCTTCAAATTTAGTGGTTCTGATATTTATTTGAAACTTTTACATATTATTTTGGATGGAACGGTAGAGGGTTTAAGGTACGCTGATTTTAAGTTTAGTTACCTCCTAAGAGGCGGTGCTAAAACAATCCTCTGCAAACGGCACTGTAACGTCGCGTTACATTAAAAGGCCGTTTACACGTGGACAATACACAATTATTTTGTCCTTTAACCACTGTTTACCTGTAAACAGCAACTTGTACATCGTCACCGAGATAAACTAGCAGGCCATCTCCGCGGAACAATAATTACCCCTAACACTGCCACACGTACGGAAAGGACCTTGTAACAGTAGCAATTTACTTGACGTGAACGTGTCGCTCCCAAAAACGAAATTCTGCCGAAAATGGCTTCGTTCTTTAACAATCTCAATTTATCTTGGTAGAATATTAACAATATTTTTTGTGTATTCGCTCTTAACAAACACCGTCGTGTATTAATTTTTGCAGCGCTCACGTGCAAACTGCGGACAAATGTTCGTATTGTCCCAGCATTCTGTCATGCGTGGTTAAGGCTGTTTACGGAGCTAAGACAACACTATATAGTCATATATTATATTTTGTATTGTCCACACGTAAAAAGCCCGCAAAAGACAAAATATTTTGACGCCCAAGTATTTAAAAACCAAAAAACAACACAAATATATCATTATCATTTCCTTATTGCACCCAGTGGTGCATAAGACACTGTTTTGTTAAACCCAATTAAAACATATAAAATTATCAGTCCTACGCTTCAGGGGCTAGTTAAAAAAAACCATTACCGCTTACGCAACTTTTAAAATCAACATTTCACGTCCATCTAGCGAGGAATCAAACCCAGGACCTTAATAATCGTAGAGATTACGCTAACCACCGTACAACGAGGTGGACTTATCTCAATTCATTTTTTTAATCTAAAATTTTTACCTGAGAGCTGGTATCGATGTTTTATCCATTTGGACGAAGAGTGTACTGTTTAACAGTATATTTTCCATCATTTACATAAATAAAATACTTGTCATTGAACCGATCCAAAAGGTAGAGGAAACGATGACTTCTGAGCTCAAATTTATTTATATAATATTTATATGGACATTAAGGTGGTTCGATTTTGTTTTTGAAATGGGAAAAAGATGTTCTCCGGCTAGAATTAAAGGAAAAATAAACAAAAAATATATGTTTACCAAAATGTTTGCCGCGAGACGGTTAAAGTTTAGGTATTTCAGCATTTTCATGGTAGTATTGAAAAAAATTCGTTTGGGTAAGCAAATATATTGTTATTTTATTGTAGTATTTATAACCTGTTTCCTAATTGGTTTCTGCAGACAAAAACTGAAGCTTTCTCAACTATTTTCACAATGCGTGTGGCTTGACTGTGACAGAAAAACCCTTGATGGAAGGTAGTATGGCCTCTTGAATAATTTATGTGAGTTTTATTGCTTCTGAAATCACCGTATGTGTAAATTGTTTAGCCGTTCAAGGCTCTGTCAGATTGTCTCACTTTATAAAATCCACATATTCTGTTCCCCAAATATTGCATCCTGGTAATTAGAATATTCGGGCACTTGTTGCAACTATAGTCGTTTTATTTGCAGGTTCTTGGAATTCTCCTAAAAAGCCTAACGTATCTTCAGTGCCTTCTCTCGTTAGCTAGCACTGATAAAAGAACATTCTCAAGATATGTAACTCTTTTTTTTAATAACTGGGTGATGAAAATTCCTGATTTATTTTCACTGGACTAGTACCGAAATAAAGCAATTGTCCTTTACAAATACCGTGCACCATAAACGTTTAATGGTTTTGTTTTTATATTAAGCCACATAGGTGTATGAACTTTAAAAATGAATTTCGTTAGTGTCACTTGAGTCCCGGATGAATTATTGTGAGATATGTTAACCAAAAGGCGGACTGTAAATGAAAAACGAATTTCATTCAGTTTTGTGATAGGGAAGTATTTGAGAAAGGATAGGAACATTGAATGGATGCCTACCTTTAATATGATCCAAATGTTCTTCAATTTACGGCACTGGGTGACAAAATGAACTCTAAAATGTAAAAATGTTTTCTACGACGCGCGACGATTTTATCCAATTTTATGTGAAGTCAAAAATGTTGTTCGGTTTTTTTTTCTCAATCCGAATCTTCTAATTTTGAATATCTTCTATCTTGATGTAAGGTAGGTACCATTAGGATGGGTCAAAGGAAGGATGGCAACAAAAAGTAATCGGCCAGGAATAGTATCGATAAATGCTGTTATTTACATAACAACGTACTAGCCCAGACGTCAGGTCAGTAAATTACACTCTGGCTGGAAATAATTCAATGAGTTGTAATAACAAGTGCTTTACATAGAGCTGTTAGTTGCTAATAAAATATTCTAATTGCGACCTTGAATTCTTACTGAAAGTAAAAAAACAAATGCTTTGTATATTAGTTTCCGTCTTCCTTTTACAAAAATCTTTCCGTTTATATAATAATGATGATCAAGTTCTTTAATTTAATAAGCTTCGCATTAAGGTTAGGTTTACGCTTGGTTTTTTGTGGAAAGGAAACGGAGATGAGAAGCGAGCGAGAAAGCGAGGTCCGCGTGCATGGCCTGGCGCGAATTTGTTGATCAATATTATAAATTATATGTTTTAGCAAAAAGGTGTTAAAAATTTTAACTGTAGTTTGAACGGTGTTCTTTATTTTTGTAGTAACCAATATGGTGGGAAACGAATTCCCTCACGGATGCGGGGCGAGAAACAGCGGGAACAAAGTTTTTGGGCTTCTACGATATTATTTAGTGGAGTGGACTGTATTTTAACTTTAATGAAATAAGTTAATATTCTCGATATGCGATATGCAGTGTCAATTGGTCACAAGCCCAACGAATGAGAAGGATTAAGAATGAATGCCACCACCTTGGTTCGTTCTTGATAGAATTGCGGTGGCCCGACTGGTCAATTGCAAGCGGCACTAACATTAAGATAAGCCCCCGATCTGGAGCTGAACACTGGTGGGTGGTGGAAACAAAGTCTATGATGCGGCACACGCTTAACGAAATAAACGCGCGATCCACTACCCAAGGTGTCTTAATGTGGTGGATGATCAAAGGATACTGGCGGTGGGAAGTGAACAGATGTTGTGGGTAAAAAGGATGTTGAGTTGTGCCAATATTTAAATGCATACCCACATAATTCGCTTCCACAATATTTGTCTGAGATCAACACAAGTTGAGATATGCTCAAAAAACCAACATTTTTAGCATATTTTGAATTGTTTTAAAAACTTCCACAAATAATTCAAAATCAAAAAAAGGATAAGTAATTAACAACTCCCAGTCCTATCCAACATAATAGTATTAAAGCTCCTTGAAGTATTTCAAGACATAACTACCTGACGGTGACGTCTGGATTATACAACTAATGAATTCTGTTTGCGGTTGATAGCTACCTCAAGCATCAAATTTTCTAGAGGTCCTCTTCGACAGACTTTAATTGCAATGACCAAAATTGATAATTTTACAATATTCATTAAGTATAGCTGATGAGTGTTGTGACAAGTATTTCTTATTAGTGACTTCAGGTGGCTTACATTTTATTGAAGTGAATAAAACCATAGAAAGCTTCTCGCCCTCTAAAAGTTTTCTTATTTGTCTCATGAAGCTTCTGAGTACAATTGTAGTTCCATCTAAATTTGCAAAAACATGCCAATGTGAGAGCTTATTAGTATGTGACTCAAACACTAACCACTGTTTCATCGAATCCAACCAGCTTTGTATGCAAGATCAATTTCAAACCATATTATGTGTTTTCCAATTTTTCAAACTCTTCTGACATTTAGATACGTGACCAATATACTCTGACTCGAGTTGTTTTACCAAACTTATTGATTTTTTGTTTGAATTTTTCTTTCATTTTTAAAAAATGTTGTAGTCTTGTCCTTACTTTTATCAAAATAAAAACTAATCTCATTAGAATTTGTTACGACTAACTGAAATAACAATAAATAAAGTGATTCTCGTTTTTGTTTTCTCACGCCGAATTAAAAATTAAATCAATAGCGTTCGATGTGTTGCTTCGTAATATAAGGCCAACATCTTGAAGAGCAACTTACACGACAGCTGGTCCTGCTGGATCGTCACATCAATTGTGAGGTTTTTGAGATTTGGGATGCGCTTTCAACAATATCCGACTCTATTGGAAAGTTAGAACTCTCACTTTTTCGCAAAATATTGTATGCTTAATTGTTGGGATTGATGCTTATTTTAACATTATTTAAAACTTATTAACAATTTTGTTACACGGCGTAGAAATGTCTTTCTCATATAGCATGTCAGTTTTAATGCCAAAATACGTACCAGATTACGTTTTCATAGGAAGAAAGCAAATTTTGTGGCATATCACAACCAGACCCGAAAACCAGGCAAATCATGTATTTGCTAAATATCGCTATAGTGCAAAACTAGTTTAAGTACTCACACAATTTACATAATGCAACAGTAATTTATTTAGCCCAAACATTGGTCTATTATGCTATTCTGACGGCCGCTCGCTCATTTTGATGAAATTTTTCGAAATGATTTGAGAGGATGCGAGGAAAGAGTTATTTATATAAATCATCGTCACATACTTTATAATTTATGATAATAATGTGTGCATAAAAACATTCATTTCGCATCCAAAATCATCTAACCAAAACAAAGCTTTTTAAAAAAAATCTAAAATTTAACCTCCTCGCGACAAATCTTACCCTTAAATAAGATTGTTTATTTTATTTTTCCCTTATTCTACTTATTATGGAACATTTTTTCTGCTAAGGGCCATTTCGATAAAAGTTATTATTTCTAGAGGTATATTTATTTATTTATTTGACACTTCATATGCATATACAATATATATAAATATAAGGGCGGGCATATTGCCTTAAGGCAATTTCTTCCTACCTACCCAAACCGTTCAGTATGAGAAAATTATAATATTACACAGTGTGTAAAGTGGCCACTTAAACCAGCCATTGACAGGTCATAAGCCCTGTAGATGCCTAGACTTCTATATTACCTTCTCTTAAATGTTCTTCATCTCTGTTGTAATATGTTGATATAAACAGCTTCCCAGGGAGTCGAATCCAGTCCATGCATACAAAAATTTGGGCAAACTCAAAATATTCTTGACTAAAATGTAAATAAAGAAGGGGCGTCTCTAACATTAGTGGGTAGATTATTCCACAATCGAGCGGCTACTACTGTGAAAGAGGAGGCAAGAAAATTGGAGCGATGACAGGGTATTAAAAGGGTTCTCTCGTTACTAGAACGAAGAGATAGTCCGCGTTGTGAAAGAGGTTCAATGAGCTCTCTCAGATAAACAGGCGAAGTTGGATTATTTAAAATATTGTGAAGAAGTGATAGAATGTGAATGTTTCTTCTATGCCTGATACTGAGCCAGTGTAGTTGCGTGCGTTACTCGGTTACGTGGTCAAATTTGCGAAGATTAAATATATAACGAATGTATACACAATTGATCCACCCTAATAAACATATGCCATGAATTACAATAATATAATGTTTTCCAGCATGTTTACAGGACGACATTGGGACGCGTTTAGAGTTTATTACCACAGTTGTCGCAATATCCGTATTTCATTTTACTATATCATGGTCGTAACCTAACATATTACCATTTTAACAGGGGGGTTTAAAAGGCTTTAAATCACATGACACACCTTGTGTAACAAGGTTTATTGGAGAAACATGTTATGTATTATCGTCATTATAGGATCTCGGAATACATCTCTCAAAGGAAGTGTTATTTTTCGCCCCATCTTTCGCAAAATCCTTGAATTCTGTCAAATGTGGGGTTTTAATATTCAATTCCGTTGTATAACGTCTCTAGAAGGAAATTATATGCACTTGGTGTGATAAAAAGGTGGCCTTGTCACGGCAGAAAAAATATCTAAAAATTCCAGATTAATGTCTCAAACGAAATGAAGGAAAAAAACTATTTGGTAAATATCTTTTGTCAGCCTGTGGTGTAGTGGTCAACGCATTAACTTACCATGCACGAGTTCTCGGGTTTGATTCCCGACATGGTTGACATGAATTATTTATTAAAAAGGGCGTTTTCAACGTGAATATTACATAGTCCCTGGACTGACACGTAACACAAAATCGAGATACGCTACGATTGTTGTACCAATGCAGTGTCCTATGCACAATTAGGTGTGGAAAAGGAATGATAATGATGATGGTTTATCTTATCTAAAATAAAGAAATGTGCTAGGCATTTGCAGTGCTTATGACCTGTCAATTGCTCGTCATTGTGATCACCCTTACACAATGTTTAACATTCACTGTTCTACCTAATTTTTGTAATTTTTTTAAATTAATATATTTATTTATATATTATCTACGGTTCAAAGAACCTTTTACAATAAAAAGTTTTGCAGAAATAATCACAGCAGTGGACAATTCATTATGTAATATATAATATGAAATAAAGTAGAATAATTAAAACTTAACCGCTTAGTTAAAGTAAAATATTTATTTAAAAAATCAGCAAAAAAAAAAGGAACATAACATATCTAAGGTGACAAATAAAAAATAGCAAGAAACGTGAGAAAATCTTTTTTTCTAAATCTTATGGAACAAAGTAAAGTTGAGAATAATTTAACATTAACTGAATGAGGCTAGTATTTGGATAGGTAATAATGAAAAAGAAAAATGATGCTACAATAATACTTTATACGTAATTGGTTTTTTGGAGCAATATGAAAACTTAACTCATCTTAATAACACCTTTATTTTATCAGAATTGGCAATTAATCCACAAATGTATAATTTAAATTTAGATGAGCAAACAAACAAAAATACGTATCCAAGGAAACAAAGTTAATTTAATAATATATTTAAAAATAAATGTATTCCTTTTCTAAAAAATTACGAGTTAGATTACATTTTAATGAATTAACAGAGTTTGTATTAAGAATATCAAATATTTGGTCGAACTTATGTCCTGTATCCTGGATATAGGTGAACGCATTTCAAAGTTGGTACGGGAATTGTTACAAAAAAGAATTCCTTACTTCTAGTGCGCCTACCAGGTATTCCAATTTTTATAGGTTCGAGTAAAGCAGGGCTGTCAATTATTGATTTCATTATTTTAAATAAGAATAACGAATCAGCTATAACTCTTTGGTCTGACAATTCAAGTAATCTCATTTCACTTCTAAGAAAACCATAATTTAAGGTTTCTACAGGTATGTTTTGTGAAACTTATTAAATGTAACTAATGAATTTCAAGCTATCTAGAATTAGTCGAATCTTTTTTTTTTAATCATTATCATAATCTTAACATTCAAAGGTCAAGAATTTCTGTTACAATATGCAAATATTAACAGCTCCCTGGGGAGTTATATCCAGTCCTTATCTACAAATGTAAAGACAAACTCAAAACATTGTTTACAGTTTTTCAAGTTAAAAATCAACTCTGTCGACATGATATTTATATATTTTAACGATTTAGAATGAATCAAAACGATGCAGTAAAATAATGTTACTTAGGCCTTATAAATGCCAGTTTTTTCTCAGATTCTACTATTTGGTTAAAATACCTATAAATTCTTTATCACATTGTAATTAAAAGGCAAATAAACTTTTATGGTAATCCGGTACCTTGTATTGTTATCAATATTTATCGAGTTGACATAATAGCAAAGATCTGTTTAACATTAAGTCAATAATGGACATAAATGTCGTCTTGTCTACATGATGACAGACGTTGTAGAGATTAATGGGTCTATCATAACGATATGCAGATGATAATTATACCGTGTTATTTTTATTTATTTATTTAATTTTATTAACGTAAACGGCAAATCTGCCTTTTACAAACATTATAATACTAACATATTTGGCTTAATATTTTTTTCCTTTTTTTCAAAAACATGAATTTTAAAAACAAGATTTATAAAAATAAAAAAAATCAAACTAAAAATTATACAAGATTGATATTTTAAAAAATAACCTAAAAATTATACAGCATATTCAGTAGAAAGTTTAAATAATAAAACATTATATATTAAAACAACAAGAATAGCATGAGTACTGTTTCACACAGCTAGGCAAAGTGAACAAAAAACTGTATATGAAATGCATGAATAAATAAATATAATTACCATTCACCATCTTTGAAAAAGTTCAAAAGGTTTGTTCTATAGGAACAATACCCTACCCTAAATATATCAGATACGTGGGAATAACTATTGCCGAGTTCATGAAGTCTATTTAATACTGCATTACAAGTATACACTGTCCGTGAATTGTTGCTACAAAACGGTGGCACTTGTCTAGTCATTCTTCCAGGCACCCTGAAGTTAATGAGAGATAACCGTTCAGGGCAATCCCATATTGAATTTACAATTTTGAATAAATTTAAAAGGTCTATAATTCTCCTTCTATCGTTAAGTTTTAACAATTTTATGTTTTTTAGTAAAAAATCGTAATTTAAAAATTCATGACTGATTCTAAGTTTAAAATTTACATACCGTAAGATTTTTTTTTGGACTCTTTCAAGAGAACTTTGGTGACAGTTGTAGTAAGGAGTCCATATTGTAGAGTTATACTCTAACTGGCATCTCATTAATGAAGTATACATCAACTTCAAAGTGCCTATGTTTTTGAATTCCTTAGTCACACGTAACATGAAGCCTAACATTTTTAGAGATTTACTAGTAATATTATTTATGTGCTTAGTAAAGAATATTTTTTGATCAAAAACGATACCCAGGTTGCGCACCTCAGAAGTTCAGGTTGTTATGCAGAAACAATCCAATCAATAATTACCAAGAAAAATTAGCATTCTTATAATTTACCTAAATATTTCAATGTTGATGTTTACTTTCAACGAGTTGTAAATAACTCACTATTAGAAAATGAAAACCAAGTTGAGGTAGAGTAGGGTTTGAACGTCAGATCCCTGATCAGTGGGTCTGCAACACTTACCACGGTACCACAACTCGATTCAAATTTGACTTTTAAAATAAATACTACTTTATCAATAGTGAATTTTTATTTAAGACATCCAACCCAAACAATCAACACAGTATATTTTCGAGAATCTTTTTTTCAACATTATTTTGGTACGTGTATTTGTACATACACAAATCTGGATTTCCTCCCAAGGGGGATTAACATATATACAAAAATCAAAAATGTTACCTATGTGGATATTCGCTAATAAGCGGAATGGGGAATGTTGTAGTACCTACTTAAAGTGGCCACTTAACCCAGCCAATGACAGGTCATAAGCCCTGTAAACGCTCGAATATCCATTATCCTGAATTTGAAAAAAATCTACCTCATCTCTGTAGGGATATAAATAAAAAATCTTTTTCTCACCCACGACTATTAAATATTTGAAAAAATTGCTTACATTTAAAGCATTAACTTTGTGGTCAAACATTTAATTAAATATTTGTACATTACTTATTTGTACCTAACTGTTGCTTTTACGAAACCGGTAGACATAAAAAACTCGGTAAATGGTTACAATATACAAATATTTAATAATTTTGACAGCTTTTAGAATTTTTTACTTTAAAACGTTTTTTGTACATAAAAATACTGCAAAAATAATCTAACCCCAATGTTTTTTTTTACTAATATTAATAATAAAACTCTGTGGTGTTTTCATATTTCCTACTTATTTTAAAAATGAAAAAAAATACAAAAATTATACGAAATCACTTAAATATCATGATTTTTAATGTGTCTTATAATTGTCTCCTTTAAATCAGTGTTTCTTTAATAGTTACTTATTATACATATTTGTTTTAATGAAAGCAGTTAAACAACAGGGTTTTGAGTTTGTTCAAATTTTTGTAGACAACAACTAAAAGAACAAATACTAGATATAATAAAGTTGAAAAAAACCGTCCAACCAAGGAAATCCTAAAACTATGACCTTATTTACAAAATAATCAAAATGTCGAACACGAATCTTATTTTGAATTTCACAAATATTCTAATGCAATCAACAATTTGTGTCTGCCTCGTGGTAGTGTCAGTGCATTTGCCTGCCATGCAAAAGGTCTCGGGTTCGATTTTCGACATAGTTGAAAGGAAATACTTCAATATTTTTCAATTGTGTTTTTACAATAGAATAAAATAGTGTAAAATTGATCACCTTACCTTCATGTTACAAAAAAATCATCAAAATGCGCTGCGATTTGTATTTTAATGCAATGCACTATGCACCATTAGGTGTGAAAAGAGAATTGTGATGTTACAAATTTGTTGCTTTGATCGTTTGCGCAAAACTTGGTTCAATAGAAATATGAAAATATGGATCTAACTGTTTTAAGTTACTACATTGCACACTGATTAACATTCACCATTCTGCCTATGTATTTTTTAATCCATTTGTTGTAAGCTTTTCCGTTTGTTGATTTTTATGAAGTTAAAGAGCTGAAAAATTTAAATGTGCGAGTAAGATCTATTCCATTACTTCACCTACTAGGCTCGCCTGAAAATACCGAAGCGAAATATCTGCAAAAAACCAAAATGTGTTTTTTGAAGGAAATTGATTTTTCTTTATAAGATCTATCGATTGGTGAATCGAATAGGATCGAGTCGAATTGAATTGTAATATCATTTAATAGAGTAATAATATGAAAATACTTTAGGAATAACATACCTATCTCAGTTAAATATGTATTTAGTTATGCAGAAAGCAGCCAGCCATAGAAAAGTGAAACCGAGATAATAGCAGCTTTGTGAAAAGAGTGGACGATCAAATCTACACAACAATTGGAATGTTTTTGACTTTGACAAATGATAAATACTGAATACGTTTGTTTTTTTTATACAACAAACAAACATAAAATTATGTATTTAAAAAGTTTCAATAATATTTTGAATTTATCCAAATTTTTGTACACAAGGACTGAACTCAACTCCTTGGGGAGCTGTCAATATAAACATATAACAACAGAGATGAAGAACATTTTAAAGTAGGTAATACTGAAGTCTAGGCATGGACAGGGCTTATGACCTGCCAATGGCTGGTTAAAGTAGCCACTTTACACACTGTGTAACATTCACCATTCTGCCTATATTTGAACGTCTATATTCCTTCGATTCTTTCACCTGTTGATGTTTGTGAAGTTATAGAGCTGAAACCTTTATTTATGCGGGTGAGATTCATTTAATTGAATTATTTCACCTACATACTAGGCAACGCCGATTTTTAAATTTCTTTACTCCTTCATAGACCAGGTGAATTTATCAACAATATTTTGAGTTTGTCCAAACTATTGTAGACAAGGACTGGATTCGACTTCCTGGGGAGCTGTTTATATTAACATATTACAACAGAGATGGAAAACATTTAAGAAAAGGTAATATAGAAGTCTAGGCATCTACAGGGCCTATGACCTGTCAATGGCTGGTTTAAGTGGCCACTTTACACACTGTGTAACATTCACCACTCTGCCTATATTTGAACATTTATATTCCTTTAATTCTTTCATCTGTTGAGTTTGTGAAGTTAAAGAGCTGAACAAATTAAAGGAATATAGACAACATACGGTTTTACAATCACTTTTTTAAAAATTTACTTTTTTGGGTGGTCCCGTGTAAGTTGGATTAGTTTCAACGTCTCGGCTACCATTGCAGGAGCTATTTTTTGCTAGTATTTTGTACCTTTGTGGTTGTTGTTATAACTACACTTTGAACTACGCTTATCGCCATTTCCACAGCTCCAGATTGTATTATCTTTGTTTAAAATAAAATCAATCCTTTTCTTTTAGAAAGTGTGATTTTTCACTTCGTATAGAACTAACTGTATCTGGCTCTGATTACCTTAATATAAAAGAATACACTATGATAAATTGCCTCTGTCACTTCAAGACTTTTTATTTTCATCCTCTTTTATTTTGGTATTTATGATAAATTTATGAATTAGAAATATATAGGGTCACCACGGCTCCAAATGGCCGTGGTTCGAATCCCACTCTACCCCAACTTGATTCCTATTTTCTAATATTGAGTTATTTACAAATCGGATTTTTTTCTTAAGTTCTACACATTTATTTATTTTTACTAGATTTTTGGTTAAGCTAAAATAATATTAACTGACAGTTGCAAAAGAAATTCGATATTATTTTTAATTGAATCATAAACAACTACCTTGGTACCTACTTACATCATCTCTTTTACGGTTATCATTTCGGTGTTTATATGCTTTTATGACACAATCAGGCATTTCGGTTTCAAATTAAATGTCACGCTAGTGTCAAAACCCGGCTGGCGAATAAAGAATCCGCCTTGGGCATGACTGGCCGTTTTGGCATGAGTAGAGTGTCATTATTTTAGAGGACTCAAGGTGCATCTATGTATCAATGGTTTTAGTTAAGAAAACCGAACCTGTTTCTTTTATTACGTAAAGCATAATTAAATAATGTTTTTTTAGTACACATAATCGTGTTATATTTAAGGAAAATGAAACGTGGATATAAATTTTTAAACTTTTATATCTACGGATTTAATATATATGTACGAGTATTATAGACGGAATATTAAAGTTTTTTCTTTTTCCACTCTTCATAGTATAGTGTTGATATTTAGTTAATTATTACTTCTTAAAAACTACATGTTTTCTATTGACATTGCGTTCCACGGTGAAATTAATAATAAACCAACAAAATATTAATATACCACTGATTTTCTCAAATTTAATTGTTTGGGTTGTTAGGAAGATTTTGCTATAAGGGAATTTGCCCAGCCTTATGCATATGTTTGTAAACTGTTTGTGTTTATAATTTGTTTAAATAAATAAACAAATAATAAGAAACCTCAAATAAATTCTCACGTCAATATGTATCCTAACTTAAGAGGTTTTTTAATAGTTGAAATTACCAGCAATATCAAACTCAAATAATCCATGCCGGGCGATACTGTCCCAACATTAAATATGAGTTATTTAGTTTATGTCCAAATAATTAATATACAGCGCCTGTTTGTGCCATTAGTTGCTCTGAGATAGTCCTAACTACACTACAATAACATAATCTGTCTTAACGATAATTGATCTAATGGCCATAATAACCATAGACATCTTTAGCAAGTATCTTTACAAGAATATACATGTATTGCAGTAGTGAGAAAATGATTTGTTTTTTGAGTCCCGATTACAATGAAAGGTTTGCAAGGTTATCTTCGATTGTCCATTTTTTTTATTTTATTTATATTTTATTTTATTAGGAAAAACAACAGAAATATTTTTAACAAAGAACTATAACAAATAGTACAAATAATGTAAATATAACTTTTTTACATATTATTATAGTAGAACATGTTCACACTAAGTAAAAAATGTAAAACATTATACAAGAAAAGAAATGAATAGCATTGCAAAAAGTAAGATAACACTTTTTTATAAGATACGAGTGCACGAGCCATCCGGAACTTAATTATCAATAACATTAACATATTTAAAAAAAATAAAAAATATTTTTTAAAAATACAAATATTTTATTTTAAAGTATTCCACAAGTTTATTATTTGTATGCAAGAAAAGCGATTTGCTAATGAATGTTGATACATCTAAAGTAATGTTTTTGAAAGGGATGAAAGTATGACTGAATGTGAGATCAGTGTGAAAAGAAATATTCAGGTAGAATGATTTGTGTATCTTGGGAGTATGTTTACTAGGTACGGAAGGACTGAGAAAGGTATTGAAAGTAGGGTGAGTGCTGGGAACAGGGTGAATTGTTCACTGAAATCTACCTTGGCAAAAACAAATGTTGGTCGCAGAAGGCAAAACTAGCAATTCACAAAGCAGTTCTAGTGCCAACCATAATGTATGCGAGCAAAGTATGGAATTGAAAAATAATAATGAAAGTAGGTGGAATGCTGTCAAAGTTCAATATCTCAGGTGAATGTATTGTAAAACAATGTATGATCGGTGCACAAATGTCGAGATCCGTGAAATATATAAGGCTGAGGCATGCATCATCGACAGAATCAAGAAGGGGCGCTGCGTTGATTTGGACATGAATATCGAATGGACAGCGAAAGAACGGCTTAGATCTACAATGAGAATATTGATGGATGCAGAAAACAAGGAAGACCAAGAAAGACATGGTTTGATCAAGTCCATCAAATACTTTAAGATGAACATGTCAAGAGTAGGAATAATCGACGTACGTGCATGAGAAGATGTAGGAATGTAGAACAATCGACGTCTGTATGCAAAGACATAGTGATGTGGCGTTTTATCCTCTCTGCCTAAATTTACGGGAAAACAGAATGATAGTTTGTTTGTTTGTTTTTCATTTAATAATGATTTTTTTTATTGAAAATATCTAAATGAGACCAGAGTAAGTTTAATTTAGATCAGCTACGATGGGTCAATGAGTTTTAAACATAATTTGAAAAATCGTTAAGTATAATTTTATAATCGTATAATTCAAATAATGTTTCAATAGATAATGTAAAATCAAATTTTAACCACGAAAATGTCTATATTTGTATAAAAATTTAAAGTATTTTTATCGGTACCCTGTAAATGAACATGTTCCGAAAATTTCACAGATAATATGCATTATCCAACAAAATATTACATTTTACCTAAAATACTATTTTTTATTGAAGATAACTCTGTTTACTTCCTATTGTAAAACCTGGTCAAATAAATAGAAATATTTAGAAAAAATATCAATCGAACTGATAGAAAAAGGTAAGGTTTACAAATTTAAGTCATAAAAGAGCGTTTTAAGCTATCAACAAGGACAAAAACTATTTTCAAGAGAGGAGTTAAGGATTGAATTTTCCTTAGTGGGAGGGATTTGAGTAAGAAATACCTTGTTGATTTTCCAAATGTTTGAGTTTACTGTTTACCATATTGATGTGCCATATATATGTTTTTAAGAATTATTTTTTGTATTTCTGATCCTATATTTGTGGTGATATACTAGTGTGTCTGTGTCAACTAATTGCTCGTCCCATCTCAACACAAGACTAAGTCCCATAGAGTTGGAACTTAGGTCTCAAATAATGTGTAATAAACAACATGTTTGTAAATAAATAAATCAATAAACTATATAAATACACAGACTACCACATAACCTTCCATAAAATATTTTCGACCTCTGTTCTAATATGTAAGTCTTGGTAAACTCTATTGCGGTTGAAATCCAGTTTTTGTCTACGAATATTTGGACAAACTCAAAATATTGTTGATAAAACTAACTGGGCGGAAAAAATATAAACATTTTCAATAAAGTTCTATAACTTCGCAACTGTCTACAAACATTTTGACATTATCGAAAGATCGTTAGGTAGTATCAAATTATTTATTTTTTTTACATGGAAAGCCACTTTAGAAATAATTTTAACATTCTTTTTTTAACTCACCCCAATTTCCTATTATATGGTTATTGTTGATGATACATAAATTTGGCGATAACGATTAACGGGTTAAGTCATAAAAATCTTGCATTAACTTATTTTCAATAATGAACATAATTACTGTATTTCCCTAAGTGCGTACTCAGTTTCGACGTTAAATTTGAAAGTTAGTTAAGTTTATGTAAGGGTAAATATTTCATGCTGAATATTAAAAGAGACGTTAAATATTTATCACTTAGCTTAAAATGTGCTCTTAGCTTTTCATTATGTTTTATAAACAGTAATATACTCTTAATGCATTCAAATAATTATTTTTCCGTCATAAAAATGTTTTAAAGTTTTTTTCGTTTTAAATAATCATATTGAAGGTTCTGGTTTCGACTGGTGGGAACACAAAAAAAAATATGTGTGTTTTCTTAAGCCAGAGTGTTATGTGTCGCCACTGTAATTAGGTATTCTGGCCTGTTATGAAGAAAAAAAAAAAAAAAAAAAGTTTACCGGAAAAATGCACAAAATTCCTTGAATGGGAATATTCCTTGCAAGTGTTACAAAAATATTTTTTACGCAATGCACTTGAGATGATTTACACAAAATTGACTCTATATAAATTGTCAAAAATCGATTCCCATAAGTAGGTTTTCGCTCTTTTACTTTACAAAAATCAAGGAATAGAAAACCTGAAGAAAAAAATTTGAATTAAAAATTTAGGCAGAAAGGTGAATGTCGAATGATACAACTTCCTTCCCTCTTTCCTGTCCTTTTTACCCCCTCTTCTCTCTATAGTAAAGTGCAGATAATTAGTTCATTTTTATTAAAAAATATACAAATATTTTTAATATTTTCTGCAATAACTTTGTGTATCATTTTAAATTAAATTTGGAGAAATAAAACTTATACTTTGTTTTTTGATACACTCACTTTATTTTCACCTAAAACACAATTACCCCCACCCTCATACTTATCGACACCCACTAATTTGTTCACTGTTTCTTTTATGTATGTTTAGTTATAAAAATACCCTGAAGAAGGTAACAGTTGGTTACCGAAACTAGTTGGTAGAAATAAAGTGAGTGTATCAAAAAACAAAGTAGAAGTTTTATTTCTCCAAATTTAATATACATATATGCTTCAATGTTTTGTTTTATAATTAGGTATTACAATATACCTACAATATCTTCACATACCTCTGATTTTCTTAAATTAAACGTTTTAGGTAGGTAGAAAGAAATTGTCTGAAGGCAATATATCTGCCCTTATGCATGTAGGGTGGATAATCTTTTAGTCGATGACACATAGTGTAACGACTCCAAGAAGAAACTCAGCGTTTTCTATTGAATTAAATACATTATATTCTGCAGAACACAAAAGCAACGTCCTGCAGTACATTAACATAGTTCCTACCAGGGAGACACGAAGAACAAAGGTACGTGGTCTATAAAGAGACCCCAGAGCGCGTATGTAAATTGCATGTGTTTATAGAGTGTTAAAATAAATAAATAAAATATTACATAGACAAAGTGGTCTCTTATACCAGCCAATGACAGGTCAAAAGCCTGGTTTATCCCTTTACTTCCATATTCTTTTGTATAATGTTCTACATCTCTGATGTTATGCATTAAAATAATGATTCTAAACTAACCAAATCACAAAATGTAGATTTGGAAAACACATACGTACAATTTATTAGCTGTAGCGCAAAGAAAACGCCTTTTTTAGTTCTGAATTACGTATTAAAATAATATCACAGAGAAATATTTCAATGATAAAAAATAATAAATAAGATTGTGACGCTTTTGATGTTCAATTCCGTCCAAAATGTGGAACACAGGCAACGATAACACCGTTTTATTAAGAACATTCGGGCCATTTGGCAACGATATTATTTACCAAAAGGAATATTCTGTGTTTATTTTACATTGGCTTCAAGCAATTGATACCAAATTTAATAACGTTCGTTCTCTAAATATTAGTTTTCAAAACAAAGAAACGCTTTGAGTAGCGGTTTTGGTGACACAAATTATATTCTAGAAAAATTATATTTAATTTCGTTTGTAAAGATGGCGGGAGAGATAAACGCGAAGTTCGACAAATTGAAAGCCTTTTTAGAGATTTTTCAATCATTGAAACTGCCAAGTTTTCACTGCGGTTTCAAATTTATATTCGACGTGATTTATCGTCCTCTTTGTAATTTTCATTTCAATATAATTTTGAATCTTCAATAAGCGTTGGTGAAATAATACCGTTCACGGCGCGGTGGTCGATTCAATGAAATATTTTCTAACGCTTTTATAAAAAATAAATGAGCATGCTTTAATTTTTTGATCCTTTTTGAATCTCAACAATAGAATTCGTTTAGTCAAGACATCTTGGGATCAGTTTTTATAAAAAAAGATTACATACAACCTAAATGTAAATAAGAAAATCGAGGGGGTATTTGTCTGCTTCATACCTTATAAAATTAATTTCAATGTCCCCTTTTGAGTGACAAGAAATAAATATTTATTTCATCTGCCAGTCTTACTCTATCTGACTGCAATACTCTCCTATTTGCTTTTTAATGATGCACACGCTTACACACACTTGAACACGAACTCTCGTACTAATAAGCACCCTCTTCCCTTTTACATTATTACCTCTTACCATAATTTAATATGTATTTTTACTATTTAGAAACTTTGCTGGTCTGTCAATCACTCATCTTTATTACGTTATTTAAGAATGTTTTATCTGTTTGTTTCTTTGAAATGAATAAATAAAATACCCCAGTGGTCAGTTAGGTTACCTAAAAGGCCTGAGAACTCATGTTCAATCATTCCTGGGAATCTGAGTTATATGGAAGGTGAGGTAATAAGTCTCATGCTTATGATCCCATTCCAGGATAAATGAAGTAGTGCAGTATAGAATCATCACCGAAACCAATATTTACGTCCACCGTGCCAGGAATTAAACTCAGGACCTCAATCACTACTCTACAAATCGCACTTTTTCCCACACGATTTTTTTTTCAGAATGTTTACGTGCGCGTAGCCATTGATTCGAACTCTGGTTTTATTTGACCCACTGAAATGTATTTTTTATCCGCCTAGATACCGATAAAAACAAATAAAATAATCTGTTTTTTTATTTATTGTAACAAGGATTACAACGTTTGAATAATACACATAATTTTCCTTAATTATCAAGGGAAATAATATTGTCCCTTTCGTGTTTGGGATCTAAAGCACGTATTTGAGATTTATCTCCATCCTAGGTCAATGGACCTACGACCTTATTACCAATAAAGTCGAACTTCCACGTCACGTTGCATGTCTTTTTACAGACGCGGACTTGTATAATAATATCTCCAACTTCGCTTTGTTCTGCTTTATGGATTCCCGATCACTCGAGATATTTACCCTTTTGAATATTACACAAGACTCATTTTATCAACCAACTTATGAAAATTTTGTCACTTGAATATGTTGTACCTATTACGTAGAAATTTATCGTAAAGTAAAGTTATTATATTTAAAAGATATAGATGTACTCGTTTATTTATTGAATTTAACTTTTCATCTTTTTTCGGTACCTTGTCGGGTCCTCCTAACGTTGTCAACCACTGCAGTGAAAACATTTTTGTCCTGGCTACTTGTATATTCCATAGCCAGGGACTACTGTATATGGATGAAAAATATGTACAGAGTGATTTGCCGTTGCCTATTCTGATATTTTTTTCTGTCCTTCCCTAAGATCGTTGGTTCTGGTTTGAAGGCGTCAGAAACTTCTATTTTATCCTGTCGTTATCTGCTGTGATCACACCGTGTGGTTCCATTGCCCAGGGTTCGCGACGTAAACGCGAAAGAGTTTGTTGCCAGTGGAATGCAACTGAGCGTTCGCAGCATTTTATAGCATCACGTCCTTCAGCAAGATGTGACTACTGACAGTTCAAACTCCAAAACTTAAAAAATGTGTCTTAACTGAGATGATCCATACCAAGGACATTTGAACGTAGTAATGCAGAAAGCAGCCAGTCCACAACATAATTGAGATATTGGTGTTATCGGATGCAGTAAGGTCAATTTTATGTTCAACTAAAAACAGCCAGACCGCTATCATACAAAAAACTGTAATAATCACCTTCTGAAAATAAGTCGATCACAAAAATGTTTTTTCTCAATTTGCAGGAAACACTCATAGTACTAGAAAAATTGTACGGAACCTTAAAAATCGCTAAAACTAGTTAAATACAAATAATTATTCATTGTAAAAAAAAAATTGATTCATTGTTTCTCATTTGTCGAAGTCAAAAACTTCCAGCTGATGTGTAGATTTAATTATGAACTCTTTTCTTAAGTTTTATTATCTTAATTTCACTTTTCTTTGACCTGCTTTCTGCTTAACTACTTTCACGATTAAATATTTTTTATTTTTACATAAAAACAGAAAATTAACATAATATCAAAATACTTTTCTATAGCTCTGTATGCAACTTGAAATACATAAAAATAATACACCTGCACTCGTTTTGCAGTATTTATCTTAAGAAACCCAAAAACGTTTTAAATAGATTATTTCAATAATAATGTATCATTTTTCAATCTTATATCAAGAATGTGCAGATTTAATTATGTAATATTATTGAAAGCACGGAAATTGACATTTATAAAAGCAGATTGTGTATGTTTAAGAAATGTATCAATATGCGTTTATATTCGTATTAATTAATTCATTTATTTATAAAAATTATTTCATTTTAATCACTCACATTTTTAATCTTATTCAGCATACGAGTATGTTACATTATTTTCTTAATGAAAAAAAGTTTTTTAAAAATGTAAATTTTATTAGTATTTACACGTGATTTAGATTTTATGTTATGTATAATTTTTATGTGACAACATTAACAATAACAATATCATGTGCAAGCCTCTAATTGGATTTTATGATATGTATTTATAATATTTATAGTATCTTGTAAATTTATGAATGTCTGTTAATTTTCCAATGAGACAATAGAGACGCCCCTTCTTTATTTACATTTAAGTCAAGATTGAAATGTCACTATCTAAATATTTATATTGTTCCTTTATCCATCTCCTCTCCTCTCTTCATAGTATAGTGTTATTTTTTTTATATTTATATTTATTTTTGTTAATCTTTGCTTTTAATTTTTGTATAAAATTGTAAGATTCAATATGTCCATGTATTTATAATTTTCTCAAACTGAACGGTTTGGGTAGGTAGGAAAAAATTGCCTTAAGGCAATATGCCCGCCCTTATATGTATATTTATTGTATATGTATATAAAGTGTCAAATAAATAAATGAGGTAAAATAAAAAATAAAAATATTGATAAAAGATAAACTATCGACTTTTTATGCGAAAACTTTAGTTTTTAATAGTACTTTTAGTTATAAGTAGAATATAAAAAATATATTTTTTATCTATTTTTAAATCAACTCTAGAAGTGCTATTTCAAAAACAAATCTAAAGACTAGAGATTTTAAATTTGGCTTGGCCGAGTAACATGACCCATTTTACTTCCACCCGGCTCCATTATTCATATTTAAATAGCCTTTTTAAACATTTTTTAGTTTTTGTTTAAATAGACAGTGGAAGAAAACATTACGTTCTTGAGTATTTTCGATCACTACGATTTTATGATGAAAAACTGATGAAATTAATATTTTTTTTAAAAAACTTTTTGATTTTCCGTTTTTAATAATATAACCACGTTTACAGTTTGTAAAAAATCATTAAATAAATGCAATATGCTCACCGGTTTCAGAACATGACTGTTCCATTGTCAAAGCATAAAAATGAACCTGTTTGGAATCGGGTGGAATTTTACATTTATTTTAGTGATTTTACACAAACTTAATACGCAGTTACATTATTAAGAAAAACTGTGATAGAAATGAGAATCAAGTAGTGCCGTGCTAGTGGTAAAATTATTCATATTTGATTCTTAATAATAAATAACAAATTATACTGTTTTTTTTTGCAATACAAAAGGCCAGGAAACCAAACTTCAGTGGTAAACTTCTTGAAAAATATCACATTATTTTTTTGTGTTCTCGCTGGGATCGAACCCGGAACGTTTTGTGCGTGAGTCAAGCGTTTTAACCACTTTTTCACGCAGGCCGCCAATGTGTACAATTGTATATGCATACCGGTTTTGGAAGATAACTGTATTATTTTACTAATTGTGATTGCTTCAGTAAGCTAATTGACGGTATCTTATTAAAATAGTACAATTTTAAGAGTTTTCTAACAGTAGTGGGTATTTTTTTTAATATTTCTTAAAATAAAAAATAAAAAATATTTGCGTTCTTATGGTTTCCCTTTTTATTAAATTTTGGGGGCCATTTTCAACGAGTTGTAAATAACTCACTATTGGAAAATGGGAATCAAGTTGGGGTGGAGTGAAATTCGAACCATCGACCTTTGAGCCGTAAGTCCGAGACACAAGACACGAGATCATAACCTGAATCGTATTTTTGTAAGTGTTTCAATTGCCGTAGAGATCACAAATAACAAAAAATGGTATTTAATGAACCCGCACTGGTATACCAAACGCTCTCGCGGCCGTAGAAAATACTTTAAAAGCGCGTATTTTGTATGTAAATACACGCTGTAAGTGCTTTATCAACGGCCGCAAGAGCGTTTGGAATAGCAGCTCTGCGGCGCAATTACAAACGATTGTTGACGTGATTAAAAACATGCTAAGTATTTGAGCGATCACAATGAATATGCTCAAGTTATCGCGGTCGTAAGTCAACGCGTATATAATCTCTAAGTCAACGCTTGTGTCGGTTTTTGTTTTGTTTTCCTCTTAACTTGAAACAGTTTATTGCCAAAACATCGGCGTATATTATAAAGTTAATACAATATATTGCATTTGCAAAATAGTAAGGAGTTACTACAAAAAGTGAAAATTTAATTACAAACAATTACTATGGCGTTTGCTTTTCTTGATATTTGGCCTGCCGACCGCCGGCTAATTGCAATTAGTACCATAATATATTATGAACAAACAAATAAAACTTTGAAAAACTAAATTATTTTACTTTACTTTACTTTACTTTACAGTTTTGGAATATTTTCAAAAATAAATTTAAAAAATGTAAATTTTCCAAACAAAAATCAAATATGTGAACGCGCAGCAGGATTATGCATCGCGAAATCACGATGTTTATTACGTCGATTTAAAGTCCTTAACCAACGCCTATCCAAAAAATTTTTTTTATTGCATCGGTAATGATCAACAAGTGCGGCCATTGTGATTGAGCTTCTGAGAGTTATATGCCGCATTTCAACTTTGTCACTCGTTGTGATGTTAAAATAGTAATGATACAAACATTTCATTTCTTCATTTTATTTTAACAATACGATCCAAAACTTAAACAGGTCGAAAAAAAAACGGCACAAAAACCCTGAATTTTTTTATCTGCATAATACTCATTTAAATATGTTTAGAAAAATACGTGTTTTAACATTTTTTCTATATAAAACACTTATTAATTATTGAAAAGTAAATAATTTATTGATTTTTCTGAATGATATCTTGTGCTTTGATGAAAATTTTAATATAATTTCTAGTAATTATAGTTAACATATTTCACTGAATTTTACAGCATATATTTTCTTTTTATCATTTCAGCATAATTAAAAGAAGGACTAAAAGTTTTATAAATTTTATTAAACATCAATATTTGAATGGTCGTTAGATTTTATAAATTAATACGGTACTTATGAAAGTGAATTTATAAAAAGCGAGATAGAGTCCAAAATACTTAATTCTGGAGAGCGTTACTGGTATTAAATATTTGGGACTAACAATAATTTATTGATTCATGAAATGCAATTTAAATTCTCAAACTATTTCTACTAAAACAGTCCGAATAATAAATTACTTCTTGGCACTTGGAAATATTCTCAAAATTGAACATTTATAAATCAACTCCAGTAAGCATAAGTTCACTCTGTGTTGACGTATAGGCTAATTGGATGGGGAAACTGTACTTAAACCATCATCATTTTAGCAGCAATAGCACAAAACGAGTTAACACTGGTAATTTAAAAAAAATCTTACCAATATCCTAGTGATTTACTTTTTGAGGAATTCATGATATCAACAACAATTTATAATAAGAGCAGTGATGGCTATACAATTGAATTACGACAAATCTACCACTATTAATCATAACAATTTTACTTGGTGCTACCAATAAGAATCAGATTCTTCAAAAAAAAAATTTAACACTTCTTTGGCACAGGGGCAACACTATTATATTTGAAAACAAATATGTAACCTTATCCCTGTAACATTAATACAATGTTGTGTTGTCAAGCTACAGAGAGTGATGTCCTCATGTCTTTATGCCATTGGTCGGGAGAAGTCGGAGGAACTTATGACAATTGAAGGAAGACAAAAATTGTGGCAGAAAATATATCTTTGAATGTGTTGCAAAAAAAATAATAAGTGTGAATTTTCACATAGAATACAGAATAGTCTAGAAACCGCACACGCACATCAAACAGAAGGCAAGTCAACTACTCATAAATGAGTAGGTTTACGTTTTGACGAATTAGTTTCTTTGTAGACGTCGCTCAGTACGAAACTCCTGATTCGAATTCAACTATGCTGTATTGTGTCCTTTTAAAGTTTAAAAATACTACTATGATCTTTAAAAAACAGTTTGCAATCACATTTCATCTGTAATTTACAAATGAATGTATGTATAACAAATGCATTACTTAAAAAAAATTTTTTTTCCATCTCTCAGATTGTCGAAGAAACAAAATGAAAATTTCGTTATCGTTGACAGGGTAGATTTTTTTTTACCCTACTTTGCTCATCTAATAAAAGAACTAATGAAAATTAGACCTCGATTAAACAACGCCGTGGAGGACATTTGAACGACATTATCTTTAAAACATCAAATATTATTTAACATGATGTAAAAATATACGTTTTATGTAAAAAAAAAAAATGTTTTATATTTTATGTTCAAAGTTCATTAATTCAATTACTCTTATTAAATGACCCTTTACTTATCTACTCTGTTTTGTCAATCAATGTTTCCGCGTGCACAATAAAATTTTAGAGAAATTAACAGATTCCTTTTTTTTACCTTACATTTGTGTTATGATTTATTTTTTTCCCATCAAGCAACATTACCCGGCGACTTCACGAATACGCGCGGTGAAAGTAAGGCGGAGTGGGGGATTTATGGGACACAGTCCGATGTATTAAAATATGATTCCACGCTCCTTCTGGACTATTCTTAATTCTATGGTAAAAATGATAAAAAAAATTGTTGTGCTTTTGTGTTAATGAAATTTCAAAAAAATAATTCATATTTTAAAAACCACTACTGCTGTTATTAGTACAAAATACTGATCCTGACAATGATTCAATTTTAAAAAATGTATTGATGTAATGAAATGTATTAAAGAATATTTTTAAAAGTACTTCTTCTTTTCCACATCTGCATCTTCCTAAGTGAAGCATGTGGACATCATCAGTTGCCTCCAGGAGCACTATCGCCAGCCCTATCGCCAGCCAGCTCTTCAGCTAGCCTCCTCTCTCGTCAATCCAACGCCCCTTAGTTCTGCCGAATAGAGTCGAAAGATCGTCATCGACGGCCTTCCAAGATGGCACGAACCCGCAGGTTTAAAGAATAGGCAAATTAAGATTTTCCTGAGGCATGCGTAACACGTTTCACAATAAAAATACAATGTGTTTTTTTCCTATTATTAACTCTTTGTTGTATTTTTAACTCAAAACAAGATCTGGATTTTTTAAATTTAAGTTTTCAACGATTTTAAAGAGCACTAAATAAATAGTCCAGATCTTGTATTGATGTCCCTTATGTTTGTCAATGCTTCTTTTTTTTAAACGTTTTAAACCATTATTTCATTGTGTTATTCAAATTCTATTAATTGTTTACATGGACAATGTCCGTTAATAAACAAATAAATAAATAATTATTAAAAATACCTTAAATTCTTAATGTTTTATTTCATTGCTTTCTTTTGTTGTTTTTGTGTGTTGATATTTTCTACAAATTGAGTACATCAGATGAAACAATCAACTTCTTTAAAAGTAATTATAAACAAAAAAACAAAGACAAACTGGCGTTTAAAGAATAAGGTTAATTAGTTAAAAAATAATGCTTTGTGTTCTTAATTATAGTACAATAACGAGACGCTTTGATTTGACAATTAATTTTTAACCGTAATTTTACGAAAAATTTTCCTCAAGTTTTTTTTTTACTCTTCCTAAATGTATGAATTCGACTAGACCTTTTTATAATTACGTTTTAGGTATGTCTTTATATTTCAATTGTTAAGTCAACATTTGCCACAGAGATATTAATAGCATTATCCATTTTGTTTATATGCACAAATGTTTCAAATATACTAGTCATATAAAAAAAAAAAAACCAACATTTTTTGTCCAAAAAACTCCTAATAATTATTTTTATGGTGACCAAAGGTAAAAACTAAATAAACTCAAAAGTTCTTATCTTAAAAGTATACGTTCTGAATCTAAAATACTAGAGAATCAAATGTCTTTATCTAGTCTGAACGAGTAGTGTAATGCATTTTTGTCAATTTCCTGTTCCTTTTAACAATGATTGCTTTTCTGCTTCTGACTTCCTGTTATACTCCCTCAGTGATAACTGTTTCCTGTGCTTTTATTTTTGTAAAACATCTCTACGGTCCGTTGTGTGAAATAAATTGTTTTTGAAATTGAAAAGAAATAATTACATCTCCTTACGTCTGCATGAGTCCTTAATGAAAAATTTATGATTAATTTATTTTTTTAAATTCATGTTAATTGAACAATATTCATTTTTGTTAATAAGTACCGAAAGTATTAAAAGACATTTTAATATGATGTTTGTGTTTTTTTTTAAAATAATTTATTTTATTGTGAACAAATGGGGGTTTGTGGTCAGCGTGTTGACATACCATGCAAGACGTTCCAGATTCGATTCCTGACATGGTAAATGTACGGAGTATTGGTATGTTGTTGATTACTTATATGTTTGATGACTTTAATAGAAAGAAAATTGCAAAAAAGGTATCTCTATTAGGAAGAATAAGGAATAAACTAGACTTTGTTGATATTATTGTTTCCTTTATTGATTATTGCTCCAGTATTTTATATGTAAATGATGAGGGAGATCTGAAAAAACTTGTAGTGGTAGACGCACGAAAGTAAAAGAAACTATTCAACTTCTAGATATTATGACAATTGATTTAAGAATCAAATTCAATGCTTCCAATATAATTATTTAAGGAAAAGTTCCAAGATATTTCCAAAACAAAGTAAAAATAATGAGTTATTTCATAACTATGCATCAAGAGAATCTGAAAATACAAGACTGAAAACCAATCAAAAGCAATGTCCCAGAACTGCCTTATGTACAAAAGAATAAAGTTATTCGAGGAAATGCCAGAAAGCCTACAAAATGAAAACGGAGTATATGTATTTAAAATAAAATGTAAAGAGTTTTTATGTTAGAAATATTTGGTTATATATATTAGAAAAAGTAAATATACATAATCCAATATAGGTGTAAATAATATAAAATAACAGTTACCTGTATGATAAATAGTAAATAAATATAAGTAGATATAAGTGAACATATGAAATAACAGTTTGAATATTATAAATTAAGATAGTAAGTTTACAACAGTAAGAAATAATATTAGAATAAGCATGGATGTAAATATTGTGGTGTAGAAAATATATAAGACTATGTTTATCATAGAACCAAATATTTTTTTTTTTAAAACAAAATAATTAGTCAACTACATACCCACATATCGTGGCAAGCTTATAGATTTGTCTCTTTACTGAACAGTACTTTTCTTAAGCTACATAATAAGTAATAGAGTATTGTTCTTCATTAGACGTACCTGTAGAAATTATAACGGACTCAGTATTGATGTAGACATTTTTAACTGCACGTTGCATTTGTACAGAAAATTTCTTCATGTGGTCGATTATTTGGGATAGTTGCTTGGGATGTGCATCTTGAGTGGTTTATGCTATATACATGTGCCGCATGTAATGTATATGTTTGTGTATGTTTTATATGTGCGTTCATGTGTGTGCGTGGATGTCTCGGAGTGTACATTCGGTATTTTTATTTATTTTAATTCATTACCTCCATGGAAAACGCAAATATCAAAAATTATTCTTTTCTCACTTAAAATTCTTATTTATTTTTTATTTGTTTGTCTAATTTAATGTTTATATCTTTTTAATTTATGAAAACTTAATTGGTACTTTTATGTTAATAAAATGTTGTTTTCAATACTTATTTTGTATGACTGTATGTTTTCTGAATAAAATAAAATTAAAATTAAAATTACAAAAAACTAATAGTTTCAACATAAAATATTGATTAAAAAGGGTGTTTTTCAGTGATGATATTTTGTATTCCCGGGACACCAGAAGCGTGAGACTGATAACCTTACTTTCATGTAACAAAAATAAACAAAGTACGTTGCATACGATGCGGAAATGGACCGATAAGATGGATAATTATTAAAAAGTCTTATTTAAAATGTTCGCTGCATTTTATAAAATTACACGCTTCAGCAAGATGGAACTCACTTCAACTGTGCTGACTGTGCAAACGCCCAGTTGCATTCTACTTGCAACACTTCTGGCTAGTCCGATACGTTAGCGTTCACGTCGCAAACCCTAGGCAATGGGATCATACCCGTGACAGTGTGATCACAGCAGATAACGAAACGATAAAAGGTGAGTTTCTGGCGCCTCCAAATCAGATACAACTAGCTGAGGGAAGGAAACCACTTTGGTCATCTTTTCCCAGAAATCACTATGGCGAATATATTCAATAAGCAGTAGTCCTGGCTGCGGAATACAAGAGTAGCACAAGACCGAGATAATTTTGCTGTAGTTATCGCCAATGTCGGAGGAACATGACAATGCACCGCAAGAAGAAAATTTAAAAAGTCATATAAACTACATTTCTTACGTTTTATTGACAAAAAAAAACAATGGGCACTGGCAACACTAAATACCAGGCCTACCAACACATCAAACTAACACACCATCAGCTGTGAAACGATAACGTACATGAGACTTTCTCTTCTCAGCGCTGGTACCGGTTGTCCGACACGGCATAACTAACGACAATCAGCACAAACGTAAATTCAATTCACCTTCCTTAACACGGTTAGTTTAAATAAATATTGCCTGAATTTTTATTTCTTATATTTTAACCGTTGTTATTGTGAACTAATTTATAAAATTAATATTCAACTTCACGTCTGATGTGTTTTATTATTGTCTTATCTCTTTCTGAAATTAATTTATCAAATATTTTTGTGTACCATATATTATATTATAATCTTATATATACTAACTGTAAACATATTTTAATTATTTTGTTTAACATTAATTTATTAATACCAATTTTTGAAACATTAGTATAAAGTATATATTTAGTTTAAATTCTTTAAAAGTTATTTACAATTTGCTTTTTAATTCTATCATTTTTCTTAAATCAATATTTTTATCTTTTTTACTATGCAGAATCTTACTTTTTATTTTGCAATGCAGCACATTTTTTTTGTTTTTGCGTGTAAACAAATAAAGGTTGTTTATTTTAAAAAATATAACCAACTATGTTTGTACTTACCTGTATATTTTTTGTGAATGCCCCTGGGGCGTATTGTAAAATTAAATAAATAAATGCTGAATATCAAAAGCCTGTTTAATTATTTGTACATTATTTTTGCAACAAAAAACACCTAGGCAATAGTTAAATATTTTGAAAAAAGTACGAACACGAATTCAAAACTACACGATCAAAAGTCTTCCGGGCTGTCAATGTTGAGAAGGATCTGTTTTATTATAAAAATATAGACAGAAGTCAGTATTGATCTCTTTATCTTGTCATCTATTCAGAAGAAGACCATAATACGTAGACATGTTTTTGTTTATTTATTGCTCGTGAAAATAAGTCAACCCTTTTTACGTTATACCCGCCGTAAATGTCATACATTCAAATACAAAATGATTTATTCTAACTTTTGTAGAACGTGCCACATTACGGTGAACATCATAAGATATGTTTTAAAGTTTTTTGTCTTTTTTCTAGGCCAAAACGCCGGTGTGATCATGAAGTATTTAAGTTTATATCCATTCAAATATTTGCCCGTAATAACAATAAATCATTTTGTATGCGGGGCACTAGTTTTTGAAGCGATGTTTTTTAGAAGATGAAATATTTTCCAAGAAGCGAAGGTACAAACTAAACGAAATGGGCATTGAAATATTTTTACTAAAATTAGCTATGAAATCTTCTTTTAAAATGTATATTTCACAAAATTATATTGCACTCGTTTAGCATATAAATTTATCATCAAAATTAAAAACTAAACATGGTTAAAAGCAACAGTATTTTGAATATGTCCGCATATTTGTAGAGAATGAACAATCATGTTAATGACTGGACATCCATATTCTCTTAAAAATGTTTTCCTTTTCTGTAATAAATTTTAATCTTAATAACTTCTCAGATATTAAAATTCAGTCTCATCTTTTATTAAACATTTGAACGGACTCAATGTATTGTTGATTTCACTAACTGGTACAAAAAGAAATAAAGAAATCAAAAAGTATTTTCACTTGTTGCCTTGTAAATCAAATAATTAAGCAATATGAATTTGATTCACATCATTAAAGGCTTCAGCTCTTTTACTTCTTAAAAACAAACAGATGGAAGAGTTGAAAAAACGTGGGTAATTAAATTTAGGCAGAATGGTGAATGTTAAACATTCTGTAAATTTTACAACAGAGATGAAGAAGTCAAGGCATCTACAGGGCTTATGACATGTCAATGGCTGGTTTAAGTGGCCACTTTACACACTGTGTAACATTCACCATTCTGCCCATATTTGAACATTTATATTCCTTCAATTCTTTCATTTGTTGATGTTTGTGAAGTTAAAGAGCTGAAACCTTTATTTATGCGGGTGAGATTCATGTAATTAAATTATTTCACAAACACCAACAGATGAAAGAATTGAAGGAATATAGATGTTCAAATATAGGGAGAATGGTGAATATTACACATTGTGTAAAGTGGCCACTTAAACCAGCCATTGACAGGTTATGAGCCTTGTAAATGCCTAGACTTCTAAATAACCTTTTCTTAAATGTTCTTCATCTCTGTTGTAATATGTTAATTTATATTTTTAATTGGGTGTAATGATACAAAATAAAATTGGTTTTTCACCATTCTGCCCATATTTGAACATTGTCGCGTCCCGCGACAAAAATAATTATACCTATAAGATAATCAGAACCGTTATAGTTTAAAAGTAAAATTGAATATAGAAAACAAATCAATCGCGTAAATAAACGCTTTACTCAACCGCCATCCAGCGGCGGTCACGTGATACCTCCCACCACACTAGTTTTTTTGAACGTAGGGCCGTAGCGCTCGCGGCTGGCGAGCCAGCCAGTTGCAATCTGGTTCGCGAGCAGTGTCCACGCCGCGCTAGGCCAGTTTTCCCTCGCAAATAACTATGGGAGTTTTGGTATAATTCCCTATGCACCATGTTGAGCTGTGCCCAAAAAAAACTTGTATTCTAATTAAACCAGCTTCCGGTAAGTCTTCAACAACTTTCGAATATATAAATCAACTTGTTTCGCTTATACAAATTTGTAATTTTTCATTATTGTCCACAGATCGGATACGTATGATCATTTTAAGCTAGAATCCATTATGACGGCTGTTTAGCCTTATACACCACGTAACAACTAACAAATCTCCATTTAGTAAGTACAGTATACAGTACGGAACTGTTGTTTTGTTTTAACTTACTTTCTCGAGCCGTTTGTAAAGAAATACATTTTTTTGTAGTATGGAGAGTCAGGTTACCCCGGAATCTCGCCCTTGAACCTGAGTTGTCGACATTTTCTTTGATTCATCCTGCAGAGGCGTGACTCAGCAGTTTTTCTCCTCAATGGCAAATCGACACAGGACGCCATTTCTAGGATCCTTCGTAATTGCTGGTGTTCCTAGTACTTCCTTCTCAAGTAAAATAATATAGAATGGTTCGAATCTCTCAGAGGATTATGTGAGTGCCTCGCGTGCATCTCTTCATAAAGGTTGGTGGAAATATACTTCGAAAATTAGTGACTCCTAATGTAATACTTCAGTAAACTAATGGATACGCAGGATTATTCAAATCTTTATCCTCATTACGGGGAACCGCTGCCCAAATTATTTTCGGTTCTAGGACACTTAGAAATAATCACATTGTAGGTTAATTTCTAATCCTTTTAATAATGGGCTATTTTCAATTTTAATTCTTACTAGGAGAGACCTCTGCTCCAATTATTATTAATCCTGTTTACTATAATTAAGTTCCTCATAAATAATTGTTGAACATCTTGAGAAACATATATGTCTGTTGTCCGTAAAACTATATTTTACTGATGTGTAATAAATAGACTTGAAATGAACCACTGTATTCTGTCTTTTCCCACCGTTGTTCACAACCAAGCAAGAGATTCAGTATTTTATTAGAATTTTGCAATAATACCTAATGGAAAGTAACTAAGGACCCATGTTATCCTTCAAGGAACCTTGAGATCAAAAAGAACAAGTTCTACCTGAGACTATTAGCCGCAAGGTAAGATTTAATATTAAAAAAGAGTATGACAACATCTATATTCCTTCAATTCTTTCATCAGTTGATGTTTGTGAAGTCAAGGAGCTGAAACCTTTATTTATGCGGGTGAGATTCATCTAATTGAATTATTTCACCTACATACTAGGCAACACCTTAAAAAGTTATTTGAAAATGTTATTATATGTTCAAATATGGGCAGAATGGTGAATGTTACACAGTGTGTAAAGTCGCCACTTAAACCAGCCATTGACAGGTCATAAGCCCTGTAGATGCCTATATTACCTTCTCTTAAATGTTCTTCATCCCTGTTGTAATATGTTATTATAAACAGCTCCCCAGGGAGTTGAAACTAGTCCTTGTCTACAAAAATTTGGACAAACTCAAAATATTGTTGATTATGTAAATTGAGCACTTAAACTGGCAAATGACAAGTCATAAGCCCAGTAAACGACCGAGCTTCCATATTTCCTCCTCAAAAATTTTTTCCCTCTTGGTTGAAATAAAAATAATAAACATACAATTACATTTTTTTTATGTATACCTCAATATCTCATTATATGAATCAGAAAATGGTCTCAATTAATAATGTCATATAATACACAAATTCAGTGAAATCCACAGATTTAACCATAAAACTCACAAAAATCAGAATACGTTCTGTTATTTGAAAAAATATTTTTTAAGACGGTTGCGAAATAATGTGCTGTTTTTTGATCAACACAGCACAAACAATGGCCTCCATGCACCAATGTCCCGATTGCATCGTATTGTAAACTCAAGACAAGATCTCGACTTATTTATTTAATTTTTATTTTATTAACATAAACGAAAAATCTGCCTTTTACAAACATTAATAATATTTACATATTTGGCTTAATATTTTTTTTTTTTTTTCAAAAACATGAATATTAAAAACAAGATTTATAAAAATAAAAAAAATCAAACCAAAAATTATACAAGATTTATATTTAAAAAAGTTACCTAAAAATTATACAGCATATTCAGTAGAAAGTTTAAATAATAAAACATACAGTAAAACAACAAGAAAAGCATAAGTACTGTTTCACATAGCTAGGCAAAGTGAACAAAAAATTGTATATGAAATGCATTATGTAAGTCTTTATAGGTTTAAAAAATCACCAATATAGACCGGATCTTGTCTTGATTCTAGCTTTAATTTTGTTTAGTTGTATTTTGTTTGATTATTACCTGTATTTCGTATAAGAAATTGTATTTACCATTGTTGGAATGGACTGCATAAGTTCGTCAGTAAATAAGACTGGCGCGTGATCCCACGACTGTGATACTGTTACTTATCAACTTCAACTGTCAATGCGTATTTTCTGTCGCTTGTGTCACTTAATTTTTTCTCGGTCTTATTTGTTTAACTGCATTTTTTCAGTTCAGGCATGCTTTTATTTTCTAGAAATGCTAATTCCTAATAAGATTCTTGAAACATATAATTATAAAAACCTGACGTTGATTGTTGATTGCAGAATAATACAATGTTAGGTATCAATAGTCGAGTCGTCAGAAGATATCTCGTTTGTCTGTTATAGCGCAAAAACATATACGTACTGGGCATGCCAACGCGCAATTTTCAATCCAAAGAAGAGCAAAGAAAATGGCCTGAGATTTGGAAAAAACATTTTCTGACCCATATAATAAATACAAAGTATATTCATTTCTTAAACTTCGTGTTTTCAGAATCTAAATTTATCAAGTATGTTAGTTTGGAAGATAGACGTTTTATGTTCTGTACTACATACATATTTATAAATTATGACAAATATTTCAAAATCTAGTTTATTGCCATATAAAAATAACATATGTATTTTGTTTAAATAGGCGCATAAATACATTTTATTTGTTGACAAATGCAATGTTTTTACTATAGCTGTGTAATTTTTATATTTCTACCCATCCGATTGAACGAAATATTTCCATACAGGTGTTTCAAAAACAAACGATTACCCTTTGACGGCTGATATGCCTGCATATGACTCACAAAAATATGCAAAACATAACCTTTGTAAAAACCAATCATATTTCAAATACTTATTCTCTTGGGGGCCACAACTAAAAAAATATTTCCATATTTAACGTGCTTAATTTATGTTATGTAATCCTAAATAACCTTGCTGGTGTTCACAGTCCAAATTAATACAGATAGTGCTGTATTTTCGCGTGAAAAAATCTATAGTGCCTGATTTGAAGTCTTTTTTTTTGTTAAGTTGACTCCTAATACTACAAAAGGGTAGATTATTTATTGGGGAACAGATTATAGTGAAAAAAAAATCAACTTTTGAAAAGAACACGTTTGTTTTTAGGACAACCTGTATAATATAAAGTATCAATACTAGTCGTTAAATATTTTGCTATATTCGTTTAAAAAAGCGATCGCCACATTACATAAATAGTTTTTAAAATAATTGTACTTTCTTACTAGATACACTGCTTATTTGATTTAAACTTCACTTGAACTTTGAATTTAATAATAAATATTTATTTTATTTCTTTATTTAATTTTACAATACATCCAAGGGACATTTACAAAAATTATACAGGTAAGTATAAAAAGTCTGAATATCTAGTTAAAAACACAAAAGATCCTTTAAAAATAACAAACAAGATTCTCAATTTACCAATCACTTAATTGAAAATAATCATAAAGTTCATATCTCAAATAAACCAATTCCATTACATGTTGAAAGCAAAGGGCGTAAACTTAATGTACTCGAACAATTGGAAATTAATAAATATCTGAATAATCCTAATTTTAAAATAATAAATGAACAAACCAACCTAATATCTTCACCACTATTAAACATATTTAAAAAGACTGTTATTCTTCACTTTGTTCCTTTTTGTATACGCTTATATGACGCGTAATTAATAGATGAATCATGTTACAATTGCATTTGTATATTTTGATAAGAAATTTTTAAAAATAGAAATATTGTAAAATAATACATTTATGTTTATATAAATTTCTTCATAATATTTCAATCATGTTTTTAAATTAAACGAACAGCAACCTATTAAAATATTATTAATTTTTTTCGACAGCAATTATCTTAAGTTATAAAACTATAAAACTTCATTGATTATCTCACAATACATACTTGTATGTCAATAAATACTTACTTTGTTATATTTTTCCCGAAATTCAAATATAAATACATAAATTCCCCATTACCTATTAAACACTTAGCCTCGCCCTTAACCAGTGGTTTTTCCCTCAATTATGATTAGTGTACATGTTTATTTAATACAAATATTATTTTTATTTTCAACTTAAGTACCTTGAATTATATAACTATATAAGGGCATGCAATCCATCTAATCTTCACATTCGTTTGAAAATGCCCTAACAAGGCGAAACTATTGTCACGAAATTTTTGTTTATATATATTTATATATTTTTAAAAATAAAATAAAGTGTTCAAGAGACTCAAATTAGTGTTTGATTTCTAATATTATAAGTTAATAAAAATAATAAACTTTAGATTTTCATCATATAGTTGATCAATTTAAAATTTTGATATTATAATAAAATAAACATGATTAAAGGAATATTAACTTATTACACACTGACAAACGTTTCACTTTACAGTGTTTCAAAAAGTTTTTTTTTGAAGACACAAAATTTTGTATTAAAAATATCTACATCTTTTTTTTGTTTTTTTACAATAAACATAATAATAAAACTGAGTATTAAAAAAATAAAGCATAATAACAAAGCAATGAAATACATATTTATAGAAAAATAGTAAACAAAAAATCCCACAAAGGCATGGCCTGTTCGTGGGTATACAAGAAAATGTTAATGATTTTTTTCTCTTATAATAAATAATGGACAGTTATAGTATTTTTGTGTAACATATGAAAAAAAATATATATTCTGTAAAAGAAAATATGGTATTTCTTTAAAGTAATTAAAATAGGAAATAAAAAATATTTAAAAAAAACCCTAAAATATTCCTTATTATTAAAGGGCAACAAAATAAATCATAGAAAAAAAGAGTTCAAATCTTTAGTTTGAATCCAGGATAGTGCATGTTTTTTAAAGGAAAGGAAAGGAAAATTTTGAAAGTTTGAAATCAATGAAATATTATCAGTAAAATAGAATTAAAAATTTTTGGGCCTATAAAATATGCATGTCTCTGTGCGAGCCTCGTTTTACAATGTGGTATTTCTAACACACAATTCCTTTTTTGACTTGATCTGTTTGAATTACTTGTAAATAAATTTTGGTTCTTAAATATATATTTTAAACATTGAAAACAATATTTTTGTCTTAGATCTAAAATGGGGATATTATTGAGTTGTTCATTAATTTTGGTCGCTTTTTTTACTATCCGAGTTTGGTGACTTTCCGGTCTTTCTTAGAATACTGGCTAGAAGGAAAAATTATGCTCCAACACATATAAAATTAAATGTTTTTTTAGCTCAATTCAATTGATTTTTTACAGAAAATGAGTTATATTAAAATCGAAAAACTTGGAAAACCCGTTGAGTCGTGACAATGCAATAGTACTAGCTAAAATCAATCCTTACGTATTCTGATTTCGATATGATTTCTCTAAAACTAATTTTACAATTGGATATAAAAGAAACCAAGTACCTTAATCATGAAAATATGTATCAGGAAGCATTTATCTTGCAGTAATGATAAGAAATATTTTGTGTTTCCGTGTACCTATCTGGACATTTCCAAAGAGACACGACCTGAAATGGAGTTCGATATATCTTGAGAAAAGATAGCTTTCTTAAGTCAATACTGTTCTTAGTAGACTCCGTCAAGTCAATATGTTACTTGGAACATTAACGCTATGTGTTCGTAAAATCACTTTGCTACTGACTGGTAACCGAGACGCCACATATGTATGTACATATTGTACATACGTGTATTTACTATTAGCGAAATTACGGCGAGATTGTAAAATACATCGTAATTTATCTGTCAACAATATTTTGAGTTTGTCCAAATTTTTGTAGACAAGGACTGGATTCAACTCCCTGGGAAGCTGTTTATATTAACATATTACAACAGAGATAAAGAACATTTAAGAAAAGGTAATATAGAAGTCTAGGGATCTACAGGGCTTATGACCTGTCAATGGCTGGTTTAAGTGGCCACTTTACACACTGTGTTACATTCACCATTCTGCCTATATTAGGTGAAATAATTCAATTAGATGAATCTCACCTGCATAAATAAAGGTTTCAGCTTCAACAGATGAAAGAATTGAAGGAATATAGATGTTCAAATATAGACAGAATGGTGAATGTTACACAATGTGTAAAGTGGCCACTTAAACCAGCCTTTGACAGGTCATAAGCCCTGTAGATGCCTAGACTTCTATATTACCTTTTCTTAAATGTTATTCATCTCTGTTGTAATATGTTAATAATTTATCTTTCATTACTCAAAATTTAAATATAGTTTTCATTTCATTCAGATAACGTTTTACAAACATAATCAATCAAAAACAGTACGTTTTAAATATAATGTGTGCGTTTATAACATTCTACTTGACTCGATTACGACTCGAAACAAATCAACCCCGTGATTTTCTAAATGTAAATGTTAAAATAATGTTTGTTCGTTATAATAAATGTATTGTTATACCTATATTTGTAATATTTTATCAGCGTTTTGTGTGTTTTATTATTTTACTTTTGATGTTACTACTTGGATATTCCGTCCCAAAATGTGTTGTTTGTAACTTCTGAGTGTGCAATATTTGTAAAACTAATAAATCTTTAAAATATTTTAAGAAAATGCTTGTTTCATAAACTGGGGAATCAAGATATGTTACTGGGGTATATCACGAAACAAAACGAAACGAAACAAAATGAAACAACAAAACAAAACGATACGATACGAAATGAAACGAACAAAACGATACGATACGAAATGAAACAAACAAAATGATACGATACGAAATGAAACGAACAAAATGATACCATACGAAAAGAAATTGAACAAATCAAAACAAAACCAGATAGAATGAATGGAACGTAAAATAATTCCAAAGGGTTTTTTATTTTATCTACATCATAATCAACATTCCATTTCTACACCCAATGGTGCATAGGGCACTTCATTGATAAAGCGATTGCAGTATATGTTGATATTATTTTAAGATGATCTGTATTTCGATTAATTTGCCAGTCCAGGGTCTATGAAATATTACAGTGTATATAAACATTTTTTTTTTCTTGTAATATGAAAGAAATATTTACGTTTTTAAAATTTTCCCATACGTATTTTAATTTTGCGACCATTTGCAACAAGTTGTAAATAATATTATTAATTGAATCGGCATTCACTTCGTAACACTTCATTATAAACTATTATGGGCGTAAGTATAGCCTGTGAGCTCGCCAATACATGACAGATGACAGTAAACATAACCATAGAAAAACATAGCAGTTGAGCTCTCAGAAGTAAAGCAACGTGAATGCAGCAATGCTTGCACTACATGTCAATAATATTCTAATAATAAATAATATTGTATGGCCATACGGATCTTTAAAGCACACCTTGGTTTAATTACTAATAGTATTTTATCGGTTAGGAGGTGGAAAAGCCAAAAAAAAAACTAAGACGAACTTTTAGCATAATTTGTATTTTGCCACGGGTCGATTAATATTTTTTATAGGTTATGAATGTTTTGATTTATAAAAGTAGATTGACGCTTCGTTCAAAGAATTTTAGGGCGTTGCCAAAACAAAAGTACTCGCTAGGTATTAGCTTAAGCACACAAAATGCATAATTTATTAAATATCATAGATCCGCGAGCGATTTTTGCACGTTTTATATTCATGGTATAAAGGTTAAATACAAAAACGAGATTCAAGAGAGAAAAAAAAGAGATTCATGGCGTAGCCGAAATACTGTAATTAAAACGAGGATGTTTTTGTTGATTGACGTTAGCAGGCGCTACCCAGGGGCGACTTTGTGACGTGAGAAATTATTTTAAAAAAGAGATTCATGGCGTAGCCGAAATATTGTAATTAAAACGAGGATGTTTTTGTTGATTGACGTTAGCAGGCGCTACCCAGGGGCGACTTTTTGACGTGAGAAATTATTTAAAAAAAAAGATTCATGGCGTAGCCGAAATATTGTAATTAAAACGAGGATGTTTTTGTTGATTGACGTTAGCAGGCGCTACCCAGGGGCGACTTTGTGACGTGAGAAATTATTTAAAAAATGAGATTCATGGCGTAGCCAAAATATTGTAATTAAAACGAGGATGTTTTTGTTGATTGACGTTAGCAGGCGCTACCCAGAGGCGACTTCATGACGTGATGAAATTATTAATTTAAATATTTTTTTTCATTTTACATAGCGTAGCCGAGATAAGAAATTGCGTGGTGTTTCGAAATTTAACCGTGTAGGTAGCCGCCTAGTTACAATATTATTTTTGTATTTGTATAATTCCTGTTTTATATTGTTTATGTATTTATCGCTATAAGAATTAAACTAGAGATAGTTTTTACTTTTAATCGCTATCCGTTTTTTAGATTATATTTGTAACACTCAATAATATTTATTTTTCGAGTATTCAATGTTATTTTTGCATTTTAATTAATATTGTTAATATAAAGCGTATTTTTATTTATTCGAATTTACTAGACTGTTTTTATTACAAAAAATAAAAATGCATATTTCTCTATGTATTTTTCTGTTATAAACAATCTATAAAAATAATACACATCAAATTTCCATTGTCCGTTGATTTGATTTGCAATCTTCTTTTTTTTTCGATGGTTAAAACTCTAGGAAATTCAAAGACAATAAATTTTTTACTGTCATATATTGGCGAGCTCACACGCTATACATTGCCCCTATTATGAAAACGAAACTTTATTATGAGTGTTACGCAATTTTGATTATTTTACTAGAACACTACTACAGTTTCGGGAGAGCACTCCTCCTATTGACGGGTAATTAAAACTGAGTTTTATATCACCCGTCAATGGGAGGAGTCCTCTCCCAAAACTGTAGTAGTGTTCTTGTAAAATAATAAAAAATTGTAACACTCATAATAAGGTTTTATTTTCATAATAATTCAAGTTGTAAATAACTCACTATTAGAAAATGGGAATGACGTTGACCACGTCAATTCTACATATATGTCAACCATGCCGGTAATCAAACCCGAGACATCTTGCGTGATAGGCAAAAACACTGGCCACCACGGCACGAAGCCATTATTAAATAATGCATATCGAAAATTCGAGTGGGTACAATAAATATTTAGTACGTGGGTGAGAGTATAAAGCTCTTCCATAGAATCAAAACTAAACAATTTTTTAACTACTACGCATATCGAAAATTCTACCCAAAATTATATTTTTTTTTTAGTTTGTATGTAAAAAGGTGAGTGCAAGACCTTGTTGACTGGTCGTTTTGACACAACACCGAAAAGTAAGGCGAGGGGATATAAGGAAATTTATTCTACTCATCTCTCAAATTTAAATCCTGAAGAATCTTGACGTTTATGCAAAGAGCTGTTCGCATGACAACACACAATCCATGAAGAAATATCTAGACGAAGAAAATAACTTGACGCTAAATTGATCAAATAAGGGCGTCAACACATCCTGAAATCTTCTTTGAGAGGTTTATTTATTTATTCATTTAAACAATTTATATACATGAGCAGTTTACAAACATATGCACAAGTGCGGGCATATTGCCTTAATGCTATTTTTTCTACATACCCAACACGTTCGATTTTTAACACTTCAAACTTTTAATTTGATTCTTAATTTTGTCTTTCAATTTTAACTTTTTAATTTTAATTCTTAATTTTAACTTTTAACTTAATTTTAATTTAAACTTTTCATTTTAATTTTAACTTTTACTTTTAATTTTAATAATTTGATTTCAACTCTTAATTTATACTTACCTACATCTACTACCTGCATCGAATAATTTATTGTTAGTTGTGATTTTTTTACAATTAAATTGAAATGTTCATGGAAGCAGAAAGAGAGGGGGGAAAGTAGAGTAGCTTTACAATGTCTTCTCCTTTTTATGAACTTTTTATGTAATATTTTTATTTTTACTTTTTTAGAATTAAATTATATTTCCCCTCTCCTCCTGCATTCATTAGCGTGAAATCTGTAATTGGTCTTACTTTTTAAAATTGTTATTTTGTACCTTGTTTTTTATATAAAGACTGTATGATTTCATTGATAAATAAATAAATACATTTGAGAAAATCAGTAGTATTTGAACATACTCTTATTAATATTTAGACAATTTTCATTATTAAAAAATATATATGTTTATCAATGGGGGGTTATTTTGGACGGCCACAATTAAGTAGCTCACATTACTTAATTCACATTAGTCAAAGACGAAACTTTTTGATGCTTGTGTTCTTCCTGTACTAAAATATGGCTGTGAAACTTTTGTGTTCACGAAAAACAAATTTACACAAATTATCAGTGACACAGAGAGCCATGGAAAGGAGAATGCTGGGTATTTTGTTGAGAGACAGAAAAACCAGTACATGGATTAGAGCGAAAACAAATGTCACCGATGTGGTCCATAAGGCTGCCAACCAGAAAAGGAACTGGACTGGTCATATGGACAGAATCGCAGACTCTGGATGGACCATAAAATTCCTAAATTGGTGACCCAGAACGGGTAGAAGAAGTGTTGGCAGGCCTCAGACAATGTGGTGTAATGGCATTAGACGAGTTGCAGGAAGTGGTTGCACGCGGTTGGCTCAGTATAGGGAAATATGGAGACTAAAGGGGGAGGCCAATGTTCACCATTGGACAAGAGACTGCTGATGTTGATGATGTTTATCAATATTTTGTTTGATAATAAAAAAATAAATTGTACCGACATTTTTTTCATATATCACTGATTTTCTCAAATTGAATGATTTGGGTAGGTAGGAAGGCAATATGCCCTTATTATTAATCAAATAAAAATTGACTAAATATCTACACTATACAATGAAAAAAGGAGGGAGTAAAAGGGAAAAGAAAGAGGGAGGAGAAAGAAAAAAATCACATATTCAGGAAGTGACATATCATACGTGATTTGAATGTAAATAAATAAGGGGCGTCTCTGAAATTAATGGGTAGATTATTCCATTATCATGCAGCTACTACTGTGAAAGAGCCGAATAAATTATAGCGATGAACGGGAGGGTATTGAAAGGGTTCTCCCGTTATTATTTATTTATTCATTTGACGGAGTTATGCAGTCTATTCTAACAATGGTAAAAACATTTTCTTATAATAAATACAGGCACTAATAAAATTAAATATAATTAAATAAAATTAAAGCTTAAACGAAAAAAAAATACTACCTCAAGACAAGATCTGGTCTATTTTAGTGATTTTTTAACCTATAAAGACTTACACCAAAAAAGTCCAGATCTTATCTCTAGTTTTCAATGCGACACAATCGGGACATTGGTGCGTGCAAGCCATAGTTTGTGCTGTGTTGATTGAGGAACAGCACGTTATTATTTCGCAACCGGCGGATTGAAACATTGAATACCACTTGTTCCAGTAACGATGGTACATCAATTAAGCCATTCAGTAAATTAAATATAAATATGGAGTCAATGTTATTTCAACGTTTTTGTAGACTTGAGATTTTTAACATTAACTCTATTTCTCCGTAAGTGTGGTCTCCCCTCTCGAGGACAATCATCAATGCTACTTTTCTTAGCAAACAATTAGGGCGAAGAGATGCTGTAATAGGTTGAGGTTATGCGGTAGGTAAGAATTTTGACGAGTAGATACATATTTACACACTGTCTTTCTGTCACTCTCTTCTACAAGACTACATGCCTTCCCCGATACACTGCAAAAACAAGACAATTGTACGACGCACTGATTTTACATAAATAAAATCGACTAACTCCACGTTTCACTGTTCAATTTTTGCGCCTCAAAACTTAACGGATTGTTATGTTTTTTTTGTTGCAAAAATAGTATTGGAACTTTTTTCATTTTTAAAAATGCTTCATCATATTTGTATAATGTATTTCCAAATACGGCAGATCAAGCTGGGCTCTTTTTTTGGTTTTTGGGTGGTTCTAGCTCCCATTAAAAAATCATCAAAAAGCAAAACCATTGAGATACGCCAATATAAATATCAATAGCGTGTTAAAAAATCATTCTTTTAGTGCAATAATTCAACGAGAAAATACGTGACTACGTTTGTATGAAGAAAATTAAAACAGCGTTTCCTATCGAGACCTGAGCCGCGATTATAAACGCTACCTTCATCGGAACACATCGAGACGGTAAATAGTGAAACCGACATTTATTTTTGAAAACGTATGTTTGTTTGAAATTAAAAGTATCTTCGTCGGTAAAAATATTAGAAAAAATGTGTACGTATTATATTTTTTATTCAGAAAACTTAGTTTGTACGTTTATGTATAAAATTTAATATAAATTTTGGCTTCGTATTGTAATACAAGCCGTGGGCGTGAGCTGGTATTCTTAACGTTTTTTTAGCTTGGTATGCGGTGCGTATTTACATACTAAATACGTGCTATACGCGATATACCCGAAAAAGTCGTTAGAATCAGTATCATCTGAAAGGATTCTTATTTTTTTTCGAAGAATTTTTACTTCGTAAAATCTTCAAATTAATTATTTTTTTGGTCCGTGTGATTTTTATTAAAATTCTGACTAGCTAAAAACATTCTGTGTTAGGTACGGAGAAATTCTTTGATTTATATTCAATCAATAAGGAATGTACAGTCTATCAAAATAGTGTGTGAAAGTAACAAAAGAATTAAATATAAATCATTCAAATGTGCGTACTGCATACACCAAAAATTGAACGTTAAATATTCACATAATATTATATGTTTATTATTTATTCAAAAGCAAAGTACGCAGGTAGAAAAAACCAATTTTATTTTGTATCATTACGCCCAATTAAAAATATAAATTAACATATTACAACAGAGATGAAGAACATTTAAGAAAAGGTCATTTAGAAGTCCAGGCATTTACAAGGCTTATGACCAACAAATGAAAGAATTGAAGGAATATAAATGTTCAAATATAAGCAGAATGGTGAATATTATACAGTGTGTAAAGTGGCCACTTAAACCAGCCATTGACAGGTCATAAGCCCTGTAGATGCCTAGACTTCTATATTACCTTGTCTTATGTTTGTGAAGTTAAAGAGCTGAAACCTTTATTTATGCAGGTGAGATCCATCTAATTGAATTATTTTACCTAATATAGGCAGAATGGTGAATGTTACACAAGGTAGCCACTTAAACCAGCCATTGACGCCCTGTAGATGCCTAGACCTCTATATTACCTTTTCTTAAATGTTCTTCATCTCTGATGTAATATGTTAATATAAACAGCTCCCCAGGGAGTTGAATCCAGTCCTTGTCTACAAAAATTTGGACAAACTCAAAATATTGTTGAATAATATAAATATTCAAATTAAAAAATGCTTAATCAGGAACTATGATAACTATAGAAATGCGAGTAGTAGGTAAATTTACGTGTTCTCAATAACCGTTTTTTGTTCCGTTCTTGATAATATTATAACAGTTTACTGTTAGTTGGATTTAAATCAAAATTATGGACTCCATAAAACTATGTGCATATTTATACGGTTGCTTAAGGTTTCAAAAAAATTACATTAAATTATTTTTTCATAAATATTAATGCATATGGAAAATATACTTGAGGATAAAAGTCGTGATAGACACTATTTGCCAAGTCCGGACAAAAAAATAATATACCGTATTACTTCGAAAATAACCCGTCTATACACGGTTTTTACATACAGCAAAACTTTAAAGGAACATGTTTTCAAGATAAACTTACTTTTCAAAATATCTTTATGATTGTTTTTCCAAAATATATTTTTTATTTTTTACTTTTTTTTTAGATAGATTTGACCAATGAAGCGATACCTACGCACCGGGAAAAGAAGTGGCTAGATAAGTAAGGGGTAGGATTTGTGGAAGGGATGCTCGTGCGAGAAATAAAAGATTTACTCCTTATTTTATATTATAAAAAAAAAATTTTAACAAATTACATCAGAAATGGAGAATACCTTTAAGAAAAAATATGGAAGTCTACGCATTTACAGGGTTTATGACCTGTCAGTGGCTGGTTAAAGTAGCCACTTTACACACTGTGTAACATTCAGCATGTTGCTTATGTTTGAACATCCATATTTTTCAAATTCTTCACTCTTTTGATTTTAGTGAATTAAGAGACGAAACCTTTATTGTTGAGAAGAGATTCGTGTGACTGAATTTTGTCCACAAATATTTGGACAAACTAAAATATTGTAATAAAATCAACTGGTCCAAGAAGAAGTTTCAAAATTGGAAAATTATTTTCAGGCGTTGCCTAGTATGTGAAATAATTCAGTCAGATAAATCTTTTAACAACAATAAAGGTTTCAGCTCTTTAACTTCACTAAAATCAACAGATGGAAGAATTGAACAGATATGGATGTTCAAACATAGGCAAAATGTTGAGTGTTACACAGTGGGTAAAGTGGCTACTTAAACCTGTTTGTTCCCCGAATTACAAATTACTTCGGAGAGCGAACATAAAATTTCGTTGTTCCAAGATTGTTCAATGATCTCCCACAAACCATCATTATCATGAAAGATCTTCAAATGAAAAAAAAAGAACTGAAGAAATATCTTCTAGATACTTTATAGTGATAAAATAAACGCTGCTCTGCCGCACTGAAAAACTGAAACCAGCCAATGACAGGTCATAAGCCCTGTAAATGCCAAGACTTATTTTTTCCCTTCTTTAATGTATTCTCCGTCCGTAATTTGTTAATCTTAATGACTCCCGAAGAGGTTAAATCCTGTCTTTCGTATACAAACATTTGGACAAACTCAAATACCGTAATAGAAAATAGAGTTGCAGAAAAATTCTTAAGATTTTTTTTAAATGTGAAACATGAGGAATGTTGCTTTGAAGTTTTGCGGTCTGGCCGTGAAAATCCGTGTTTATATTTGGAGCAGGAATGAAACGAAAAATTATCTCTAACCCTGAATTACGCGGATGTTTTTTTAGACAAATATTTTTTGTAAAAACCTACCGTTAGCTTTGAGCTAACGGTAGTTCAGTGTGAAATATAATTAGGATCCTGGTCACTTTCGCTAACATGCGTGTGGTCCCGGGTTCGATTCCTGGTAAGGTCGACTTAAAACTTTGATTTTAAATATGGTTTTACTGTGCAATATTTCATATTGAGTCCAGTGTTGAACAAAGGCCTCTAATTTGAACCTCCATAATTCCCAGTCAGCTGCCATACTTTGCCACTTTGGGACCTGCAACTCTTCGGATGTCGTCGGACCACCTGGTCTGGGGCCTCCCTAAGCTTCTGCGTCCTGTTCTCGGCTTCTAGTCCATATTTTTTTGTCCATTAACAGTCCAATATCCGTGTAATATAACCCACCCAATTTCACATAAGTTCCACAACTTTTTTTCCCTCATTAGTAATTTTGCACATCACATTTGAGATAATTCTAAACTAGAAACTCAGTATTTGGCAGTTTTGGGCCCTAAAGAGGTGCCAGGATTCCCACTGGTAGAGAAAAGTAGTTGCTAAATAAGTAGTGTGGACACTATTGGCAACACCAAATGCTGGGCAGTCCACAACAACCAACTCAACACGCCACCAGCCGCTACCGAACGGAAATCACCAAAATCAGACTTTTTCCAATCAGCGCTGGCAATAGACGTTTTACACTAGTGCCTGAAGCGTAAGACTGATTATTTTACCTTTATGTAACAAAAATGATCAGTGTCCAAGAAAAAATCTTACGATATAGATGCCGATGGGAACATTAATGCTTCTAGATATCTCGTTTTCGTAAGTAAATTAGAGTGGATAAATACGTAAGAATTTTTATTTTAGAAATTCATTAATTTCACATATCTTTTTTTTTTTTTTAAGTTTTAATAAAGAATGTTACCTCATTAGTTTAAATGATAGATCCATTTAATATTAGACCTAACTCTTTTCTGCAAAATACGTATTTTAGGTTTGGTGATCAGCCAGACTTTAAAAAAAAATCCAAAATTCCTGTAGCACATGTTTAAATTGTTTTAAAGTTATTGTATCAAATGAATTAATCGATTTTTCACTACTAAGTATCATAATATAAATATGAAATAATAAATTACATAGGCAATGACACAAAAAACATCAGAGTTTTGCTAGGGCTGGCTATTTTTTTCATAATACACATATTAAATTGTGTGGACAGCCAAACTTATCATTAAATCCTTAAAACTGGTCAAATACAAAACTTAAATCTTTTATTATTATAAAAAAACGAATATACGCATTTGATATGATATTATTATTGATAATAATACCCTTGCAGCTATTAAACAGATGCGTGTTTATAAAGTGTACATGGTTATTAAAACTTATAAATTGATGTGTGCATTTCGACGGTTTTTGAACACATCGACTGAACTAACCTATCACTTTATCGGGAAGGCCATTCCAATTTTCCACAACTCGGTTGGTCAGGAAGTTCTTCCTTGGGTTAGATGAGAAGGGGATTGTGTTTATTTTCAATGAATGACCTCTGAGATGGCGGTTTTTATTCATAGTGAACATTGATTTTAACATGTAAAATTAAAAATCTTTGTCAAAGTAAAAAACATTCCAACTGTTGTGTAAATTTGATCATTCACTATTTTCACAAAAGCCAGTTTTACTTTTTTATGGCTGGCTGCTTTTTGCACAAATTGTTTAAATTGTGGAAGGAAGAAAGTAAAATAAAAAAGAAATTCAAATAAAATGTGAAAATAAAACATAAGAATTGATCCTCGTTCGTATTTTCTTTAGTACAATAATGACGAGTTTTATTTTCTCCGAGCGATTATTATTCCAGTTTCCATTTTTATACTCGTTCTAATATCTATAAAAAAAGGTTTTTCCTGTTCTTTCTAATAAATGTATTTATCGAGTAGAACAATGTATTAGCTTAAGTGTAAACCAAAAGGCTTTTTATCTCCACTTTACTTATAATGAATAAAGCTCTTTAGTATCTCCTTGCAAGTCGGTTACGCTTAGTATTGATCAGATTTCCCTAGTCATATTTTGTTCGCAGCTTAATATTATAAGTTATTCGCTCCTTTTTGGCACATGTCCAATGTTACACAAAGCTTAAACCCTAAGTCGGATTTGTTAATACAAAGTATACGAGATTTTCTACTCGGCTTGTATTCTGTGAACATACAGTTTGTTCCAAAAAACGTTGCACTTTTATTGATAGTCAAGAGACTCATAAAATTTACCTACAATTTAAAGTATGCATTGATGTATTTCAAATCGCGTTCTTACAATGTACCTTAACATTTCAATTTTACAACCATTTTCAATAATTTAAATATTACAACAGAGATGAAAAACATTCAAGAGAAAGTAATATAGAAGTCTAGGCATCTACAGGGCTTATGACCTGTCAATGGCTGGTTTAAGTGGCTACTTTATACACTGTGTAACATTCACCACTCTGCCTATATTTGAACATCTATATTCCTTCAATCCTTTCATCTGTTGATGTTTGTGAAGTTAAAGAGTCACTAGCCAAGGGACCACAACCCGGCTCTTTTTACAAGTATTTCTATATTTTTTTGTAGTCACAAATGTAACCAATATTTTGGATTTATTTTACAAAATCTGTGTTGTTTGTTTATTTAACGTTTACAGTTAAATATTTCAATTGCTCTCCAGGGCTTTATTATATGCATTTAGATGCTCTACAAATAAAATATGAAGATTAGTTATCATACATTGATGATATCAACATATTACGTATGTTTAATTCAGACTGAAAATATGTTTTTATAAATATTGCGTCAGATTTCATTACTGAAAACCAATAATTCCATATAAACAATTCCAAATCATTTTTTAAAAATATTTTTTAAATCAATTTAACTTTAAAACTGTGTTTTTATATGATGCTGAAACAATGCTGAAAGCTAAAACAAACTTACTGTTATTTAAAATATCTCAATAAAGTAACAGCTTTAATATATGGTCCAATAATATTTTAACTACCTTCTAAATGAGTGGGTTTCCAGAATGTGTTTTGTTTATAGCGTATTTCATTACTACTATAATTTATAAGACGCTTAACAGAAATGGAAGATAATATCTGATAGCAGTAGTAAACCTGCAAATTGTGCTCCCTAAATAGTTTCCTAAAAAGTCAAAAAAATATTTTCTTTTAACGATATTTATATCTTTTTTTTATTTATTTATATCCATCAAAATATAAACGTTTTCTTTAATTAATTTTTTTTTTGTCAAAATGCAAAAGTAATATAAAGAATCGGTACCGTTAAGTCAAACTATTAACATTATTTAAAAAAATCAATGATCGTTTTCTCTTTTATGTGTTGCAACAGAAAAAGAAATCATTTTCGAGATAGTAATATGGGAGTCTAGGCATTTTTAAATCTTATGTCGTAACATGTTACACAAAGCGTTACGTTCACTATTCTGCCTATCTAACATCCAAATTTCCTCAACACCATTTGTTGACTTTTGTGAAGTAAGAGCAGAAACATGTATTGATGTGGGTGAAATTCATCTGGATTATTTCACCCCCTAGACAACGCCTGAAAACAATTTTCCAGTGTTTATTCTTCTTCTTATACCGATTACTTTTTTAAAAATTTTATTTTTAAATAAATATTATCGTTCTTATGGTTAACGAAAATATTTAATTTTGACTGCCATTTTCAACGAATTGTAAATTACTCATAATTCGAAAATGGGATTCAAGTTGGGGTAGAGTGGGATTCGAATCACGGACCTTTGAGCAGTGAGTTCGAGACACTAGCAACGGGTCCAACAGCGTATTTTGCTTTGCTACGTTTACAATAAAAATGAAACAAAACAATAATAACACACTTGATCGAAATATTCAAAGAATATTTTTTTTTGTAATTAAAACAATGAATAAATGTGGGTTAAATTGATTTGTTTACTTAAAAACCGTCATAAAACATAAATTAAAATCCTTAAGTCAAGCTATTTTGCCTTATATAAAAAAACCCTACAAATGGCCAAGCCAGTTGCATAGAAAACAATTATAAAAAGATGTGTTTTTTTTTCTTCATCATATTGCCAAATAAATTATGATTATTCCATTCCCAGACAGCATATTCATTAATAACAATTAAAATTGTGAATCAGATGAATCTCTTCACAACAATAAAGGTTTCAGCTCTTTAACTTCACTAAAATCAACAGATGGAAGAATTGAAGAAATGTGGATGTTCAAACATAGGCAAAATGGTGAATGTTACATAGTGTGTAAAGTGGCCACTTAAACCAGCCAATGACAGGTCATACGCCCTTAAATGCCTTGACTTCCATATTCCCTTATTTAAGGTATTCTCCATCCCTGTTGTAATTTGTTAATCTTAATCAAAATTGTATTCATTATGGAAAAAAATTACATTTATTTTTCAACATAACATTTTTTGTTGCAACCGAGCCTAAATCAATTACTTTTATGTGAAATGTGTATTTTTTTCAAATAAAAGTCTACTCTTAGTAATTAAAATAAAAGTTAAAAAAGGAATTCCATTTTTAATGATAAAAATATATGGAGTTATGTTTAATTTACATTCAGGTTTTACGTTTATTATTTGTATTTGAAGCACTAGTCTTTTGTTTATTCAAAATAAAATTGAAATGAAAATAAACCCTGTCCACTCCTGTCTAATTTGCTGAAAACAAATGTAAGCGATCAAATTAAACCCTCACCACCCTTTACTATTATTACACAAACACAAAATACTACTTGAATTAAAAACATGATTGCATACCTCCGTGTATCCTAAATTTATAAAATAGGATTTAAATTATTGATGGTTCGGTCATGTGGAGCGAATGAATGATGAAAGAACGGCTAAAAAGATTTATGATGCGAATGTGTCTGGTTGTAGAAGTCGAGGAAGGCCGAGAAAGACATGGCATGATCAAGTACAACAAATTCTTGAAAGTGGTCATGTGAAAAGTCGGAATAATCGACGTGCGTGCATGAGAAGATGTATGAATGTGAAGGAAGCAAAGGAAGTGTGCCAGAACAGAGTGGTGTGGCATTCTATCCTCTCTGCCTACCCCTCTGGGGAAATGGCGTGATGGTTAGTTAGTTAGTTTAGTTAGTTAAATTATTTTAAGTTTATACCCTGATAAGAAAGTACGTAGTTGCTTCGAAATCGGTCGGTAATCAAATCAATAATAGATCGTTAACTCTTTTGTGGCTGTTATGTCACACTAGTCGACATGGGACACAAGACTTGATATATCTCTCTTATTTAAAAAAAAATATGAATTCGTATTTTTTGTGACCTTCAAATGGACATTTACACTCCCAATTTGGAAAGTAAAATGTGTATAACTATGCTAAATGTTACAACAAAAATATTTATCCTTGCTACGCGAAGAATGAATGTCCGCTAATTCACCAACACATCTATACAGATACCTTATACAAGAGAGAGCACGAAGATATAAATCATAACAAGGAAGCCAGAGACGCTGTTCTGGGGCGGGTGTTGTCTTAAACAGATTCAGTCTTCAGTCGGTTGATGACAGTGATGGGGGACGCACGCGCGTAACACGAGCGGCGTATTTGTGATGTTTATTTTATTTTGCTATAACAAGGCTAAATAATATTTTTATTCGCATAAATAATGGAAAATGAATTATTAAAAAGTATGACTCCGTATTTTTCTTTCAAATGTCTGAGCTTTAGAATATTCCGTCTTTTACTAGTGGTAACCCAATGTTAGAGCACCGGGCGCAAAGTGATTATTTACCACAGTTTTTTAAAAGTTACTATGAAAAAATATATACGTTGTTTAAAACGGCGATAATGATTACGGAAGCGAGCAAAATGGAACCGATGACCTCAAGTTAAAAATTTAAATCAACAAGAGAAAAATAAACCTCTGAATATTCTCATGTGCGCAAAATTCTAATTAAAATTGTCGCGTTTGATACAAATGAGTTTACCATCTCTGAGTATAATAATATGCATGCGATACCATCTAACTTAATCCAATATATCTGTATACGCCAATTCACGCCGGTTTATTCGAGCGTTTCGTAACTGAGAATACTTAAATCCAACAATATTATTATTTTCTTCCGAGTAAACCCAGATTATGCAAATTGGGGACAATCTTGATCGCTGTCGGTATAAAACGCACGCACCGCTCTTGTGTGATACCAGGCCACAGTATTATAGGCTCAGGTATAGATACTTGCCACAAAGCCTATAACACAAAGGCAACTTTGCTCATACACTGAGAAAAGTGGGTGAAAACCTATGTAAGGATATTCATTGTTATATCCTTGGTGGGCGGACATAACAGTCTAACTGCATTTTTGTTCAATTTACGAATTATTTGATAAAAAATTTCTTGTGTAGCCTGCATCAATGGTATTTTTTTATATATGATTACACATTAACGAATCGGGTTGTGGTCCCGTGGCTAGTGTCTCGGACTCACGGATTAAAGATCCATGGTTCGAATCCCACTCTACCCCAACTTGATTTCCATTTTTTAATAGTGAGTTATTTACAACTCGTTGAAAATGGCCCTCAAAATTAAATATTTGCGTCAATTACAAGAACGCAAATATTTATTTTTCTTTCATAATAAAAATATATGTATTCATTACATCAATTTACGTTAAGTTATGTACATAATAGGTTTGATGAGTAATGTATGTATATTTTTTTGGTTTATGCTAGTGGCACATCTAAACTGCCCAACTAAGAATAGCTTCTGTGATTCTAAACAAGTTTGAGACATCCTCTATATGCAAAATGAGCATTGGGCACTGCTGCAATGGTTC